>NW_027527942.1:872737-959395 GCF_008692635.1 Crocuta crocuta
CTCTCTCTCTCTCTCTCTCTCTCTGCTCCTCCCCTACTCACACTCTGTTTTCTCTCAAAAATAATTAAGCATCAAAAATTTTTAATTAAAAAAAAGTATTCTTGGGAGCCTGGGTATCTCAGTCAGGTAAATGTCTGACTCTTGATTGCAGCTCAGGTCACGATCCCAGCCAGCATCGTGGCATCAGGCCCCTGCATCAAGCATGGAACCTGCTTAGTATTCTCTCTCTCTCCCCAGCTCTGCGCGCCCCCCCCCAACTCGTACTCTCTAAAAATAAATTTAAAAAAAAAAAGATATTCTCACTTTACTTCTGTTCAGGTCCATTCTAATTTTTTTTCCCCACTGAAAGAACAGTACATTATATTACCTTTGTGTCAGGGTAAAAAACGGTTCATCAGTCATTTTATTCCTGTGTAATTGGAATATAAAAACTTCTCTTTATGCAATGCCACCTGACACTTCAGCTTGTTTAGGAAAATATATTGTAGGTTACACTTATTTTAAATGGCTTTGTGGTTATTACTGTTTTGAAATGCTTTACTTCATGTGTTTTCATTTGATAGACTAGGTCTAGTTTTGGTTTAAAGTCCAAGATTATGGGATTTGGGGCAAATATTAAAATAAAAACCAAAAACTCGATCAATTGATTTGCTTTCAGACATTATACCCCTGCATTAATTTCCAAAAAACTCCACCTGAGACAACCTAAGACTAGGTTATCGTTAACTGAGGTTTACAGAAATTAATAACCACAGTGCTCAAAAAAGAAACCTCTACAGACAGATGCCCAAATCAAATCTCTCCTCCAGAAAGCCTTCTCAGGATTCCCCATGCAGGATTCTACTGTCCCTCCCTAGTACACCCACAACTTATTGCGTGTGCCCCACTGATATCCGCCATTCAAGTTTACCTCCAGAGTGAAAGATTTCTGGAGGACAGGAACAATGTTTTAATTATCTGTATATCCATTTGGAATTCCAATATAGCGCTTTGAATATAGATGTTCACTCAGTAAACATACACTGAATTCAACTGAACTTTAAAATTTTGAGGAGACGTGGGATATGGGAACCCCATGTAGACTTTAGAATCAGACGAAGTCAACTTGGAATCTGCCTCTAGAACTTAACAGCTACGTGACCCCAAGCAAGTTAACCTAGCCTCCTGAGCTGTTTTGTCATCTAACAGGAGAATAACAATGCCTACCGTGACAGGTCCTGTAAACCTAGAACCCACTTTCAACCCATTTCACCCTAGCCTTCCTCAACTGTAGAGATTAGAAAGCTAAATCCTCAATTTCCCAGCCTCTTTCCAGCTGGCAAGATCACATGTCACAGTTCTTTTCAATGAGACAAGAACAGAAATGCCCCAGAAGTTTCTGGGAAAGCTACGTGTTTCAAGTAAACCAGCTCGCAAACCCTAGGTAAAGGGAGATGTAACATGATGCCTTCGTATACAGCACCTACTTTGCAACTATGAGGCCAAAACATGCAGACAATTTTCAAAGCCTGAGGAAGATGGAATAAGAAGCTACATATAGTCTAGAGTCTTCAGTGGCATCATGGAGACCCAATTCAAAAACTACCTCTCTTTGGACTTTATGTAGAAGAAATTGTCCAAATTTGTTTAAGCCACTGTTAGTGAGGTTTCCATTATTTACCCCTAAATGCATTCCTAAGTGACTATCCTATGGATTACTGTAAATAAATCATTTATGTCAAGTATTTAGCAAAGGACCCAATACACTATAAGCATTCATTAAGTGTTTACTTTTAATAGCACTGTAGAATGGGACATGTTGGTGGATGGGAAGTAGTTCTGGTGCATAGAGTGAGGGAGAATTTGAAACAAGTCACTGAAGGAGAACACAGGGAACAGAACAAGAGGGAATTGTAGGTATGTTAGAGACAGGAAACTCTCCTGAAGGCAACATATATGAAGCCTATCAAAAAGGGAGAAGGACGGGACCCTGGGTGGGTCAATCAGTTAAGCATCCAACTTTGGCTCAGATCATCTCACCACTCATGGGTTCAAGCCCTGCGTTCGACTCTGTGCTGACAGCTCAGAGCCTGGAGCCTGCTTTGGATTCTGTGTCTCCCTCTCTCTCTGCCCCTCTCCCACTCAATCTCTCAGTCTCTCTCCCCCTAAAATGAATAAATGTTAAAAAAAAATTAAAGAAGGGAGAAGGAGACTGGGTGGTGCTTAATGGGCTCCTGGAGTTCAAATCCTCTTGACCATCAATCCACCACCCAACTCCTACTCCACAGGATCAGACAAGCTTCAGAATCTGTGCCCAAATCTGATGCTTTGTAAGAACACAAGAAGTCTCATGTAAATTGTTCCCAACTCACCTTCTATTAATAGGCCACTCCTACCTTGATATACCAATGTTTGACATTGTCATCTTATGCTCCAGTGACCAGGTAAACCCACTGCCCCAAGGCTAGTTCCCCAACATTGCCCCTAGGTGCTGGAGACCTGTCTCCTCTTTCTCTTGAGCACCCTCAGTAATCACCAGCCATGAGCTTCATAGCCAAGGCCCCAAAAGGTCACTTTCTAATACACATAGGTCTGACTGGTCTTCTTCCCCTTTTAGACCTACTTTGAGTTTATATGTCCCTAGAATAGCATTACCCAGATGTACAACATAGAATGTTAATTCCTGAAGATGTTAGTAACTCAAAACAATATTATGGTTGAGTTGAAAAACCAAATAGTTGAATGTTTCTATTGTCTAATTTATCAGAGCTCATAGAATACTATAGTATTGTAGATATACATACACATATGCTACAGTGTTTTGTAGCATTTCCACATTTACCTGCAAATCTTTGTCCATATCTCAAGGGCTAGAGCAATATGGGACATACTATGGGAAATTCTGTCTTAGAAATACAGTTTTCTGATTTCCCTCCCATAGTCAGACACCCACTCTCTCTGTTAATAAATGGTCTTTACTTTTATTCTCTCCTGTGAGCCTCAAACTTAGATTCTAGCCCCAGTGGCATTTTGCCATTCCATAATCAAGTCAGGCTTCCCCAATCTCCAGGCCTTTCCACAAATTATATCCCCTGCCCAGAAAGTTCTTCTGCCTCTTCCCCACCAAGGAAAGTTATTCTCATTTAAAGACCTAAGCTGAGTAGCATGTCTATGGTAAAATTTTCCTGTTGTTCAGGGCCAATTACTCCTACCTCTTTGCTCCAAAAGGACTTTGTAATTGCTTCAGTTGTGGTATTTGTTATGTTGATTACACTTGTGAACTCACCTTCCTTTCTCTCCAAGCAAACCATTAATTCTTCACACTATGGTTTGTTCATAAATCTGTCCCAAGTAATCAGCAGATCTTGAGTAAATGTATGTTTTATGAATTAAGAATGAAGGAATGACTATCCTGAAGTCCACACGGACTTGCCTCTACATAACACCCTTGATAAAGATAGATAAGTGTCAAATGAATGTCTACTGCAGCTACAAAGGTCAATCTCAAGGAACAGGATCAGGATGCCAAGTAAACTCCTATAGCCCCCAATTACAGTTTTTTGTTTAACATGGAAAAAAAATTTAATTTTATATTTAATGACTAACAAAATGACTAACAAAATGACTAACAAAATGGAAGTAATTCCAGTCCCAATACAAAACTAACATGAACAGTCTATCAGTATCTCATGTATCACGTGAATAGTAGGGGTTCCCTTGCCTGTGGTCATTCTCTGCAAACTAGCCTCCCAGCAGAGGAGCAGGCCACTCACATGTAGCCATAGAAACTAGCCACTGCTGAGCACGTAAGGCAATCAATTCCAGTCAATTGCATGGCTTGGACTCCAGTTTCACCAACTGTACCAGGAAGGGTTGAAGGCTTCCCCAACCATGAACACACCTTAAGCTCACCATCTCATACCAACCACAACCTCCAGACTTGGACCTCAGCCCCTAATTCTGCCAAGGGAAGAACTAATGCTTCCCAATCAAAACCACCGAGCTAGCAGGATAAGGATGGACTTAAAGTCCTGCCAGGTCAGTTTGCTCCTGAATCCTAGCCCTTGAATATACCAGGAGGAGCCAGTGCTGTCTATTCATGTAGCTGGAAAGCCCCACAGTCCCAGAACCCAGTTCCCCTCCCAGAAACAGATTCTCATCTCTGCTAGATTCCAGAATGCTGTCCTGGAATGCCATGAACAATGAGGGGCCAAACACCTGCTACAGAATCTGGCAGCATACCGTCTGGCCACTTGCCCTTGTTTGCCCAACCGAATATAATAATTTACTGCACACTTAGTGTGGAAGACAATGGAGTCTGCATTGTTGGTTGGCCCCTCCTCTCTCTTCTTTGGTGAGAAAAGTGCCCAGGAACAGCGGAATTGGTAGCCTCTCTCTCTCTCTCTCTCTCTCACACACACACACACACACACACACACACACACACACACACACAACTACAGCTGCTGCAGGAGCAAAGCCACCCTAGCAGCCACTGCCACCTGGTGAGTTGGGAACCTCCCTCACCTTCTCCACCTCACATTCAATTTATTTATGCTAGTTTTAACCAACATCTACAATCACCAGGGTGTGCATATCACAACAGAGCAAAGCTTGACCAGATTGTCCCTGAGAAACTGACACACCCAGAAAATATCTGGATATATAAGAAAGAAGTTCAAGCATTGAAAGGGCTGACTGGACTTCTAGACTTTCTGTTCTTGGGGACAAATAGAGGGATTGAGCTTTTTCACTCTGGTAACTAATTTGTGCTTCAGACTATGAAGTTGGACACTCTGGGACAGGAGGGAGGGGAGTCACGTACTTAATCTCTAAGCAATAGGATACTGTCGAGAGAATGAGGGTAATAATATAAGCTATTATAATATAAGCTATTATTTACTCAGCACCTGTTATGTTCCAGGCATAGTACCTAACACTGCTAAATGTTATTTCATTTAATTCCAAAATATCACTAAGGTGTTTCTCTCCCATTCTGTGAGTGAGGGAACTACAGCTCAGGAAAGTTCTAAGTTGAAACAGCAGTGAGTCAAAAACTGATTAAAGCACACCTATCTTCATCTAAACATCCATGAGACTCTCTAAAATTATAGCTGCTAGTATGGGTCAACTTATTATGGAACATTAACTTTGGGGAAGTGGGCAAACCACAAAATACAAATAACAAATACCCAAGTCAAAACTTAGACTTATTCATTGACTTTTCCCATTGGATATTGCTGTACATCGTTTCCATGCATTAGGTTTACATGAGTTTGTGAACCAAACTGCCTACTTAATGGTCTTCATTTTTTTTCCTAGTTGTAATCCTCTTCTCCCTGTTGATGAAAATGGGTGATACACATCTAACTATGAACAGCAGAAAATTACAGAGCAACAGCGAAGGCAACCAGAAGATCTAAGAAATGGGAAAGACTGATCTTCATAAACAAAATCAGAGATAAAACTTCTACTTTGAGATCATGTATCTCTGTTATTATTGTGGTTGTGGACTCATGGTAAAATAACACATTTACAACTCAGTGTTCCAGTCTGTGCAGGATCCTCTGTACCTTCCTTCACGCAACTTTGAAGACGTGCTTTAGTTGTCTCCCAGATTTCCAGGTTGGATAGTATTATCTCCTCTACATTTTTTTAGCTCCCTGGGCATAATCATGCCGCTTCCATGACCACCAAGGTTTCTGACCCTTCCTCTCAACTGGGAGTTCTTAAGGCCAAGCCTAGCACTTCATATCTTTCTTCCCTGGCATGTGTCTAACCCATAAGGACACCCAGCAAAAGCTGGATTACTCAAATTGAATGTTATCATCTTTATAAATGCTCACATAAATGATATTTAAAGTTAGTATGTAAGATAATTAAGGTTTTAATCTATATAAAACTATACATCTGCAGATAGCGATGCCCAGCCACAAACACCACTAGGGGCCAACCCCAAACTTTTGTCAATTAAGGCCATTCATATGGAACCCACTATACTTCAGATTTCAACCCAAGACACAGTTAATTTTGTGGCCTTTCTGTATGTCAAACAAAAATTCTTAAGTTCTAGAAATTTCTGAAATGATTTCAGTGGTTGTTGATATTCAGCACATCCTGAGCAGAAGACATGTAGAGTTCCCTTAATTTTAAAGGACCCTAAATAATTCTAAATTCCCCATGTCATCACTGGTCATCTTTTTTCCAGTTTCTCCTGAAATGTGTTTTTAAGATCTCGGGCTTTTCCTACAGCTATAGGACCTTGAGTGATGATTTAACATCACCAACCTTCAGTTTTCTCTGCTTGACCACCTATAAACTCTGCGTTCATGATTTCACATGAGAAGACACAGAACTCTAATGCTTGCCAAGACAGAGGTCAGCAGGACTTATACTGGGACCACCCAGGCCAGAGCCATCGGCTTTGGAGATGCCAAATACAATTTGCATAGACCCGAGAATACTTTGTGTCTGAATAACAAATTAAATCCTTATGGGATGGTTGTGTCAAATGTTAACCAATCATCAGAGAACCAACTTACGACTAGAAAAAAAGTAGTCAGGTTGTAAATCTAAGAAAGACCCCTGTTGTAAATCTTACCTTCAGTGGAGTATACACAAGTAAACCTGTAAAGCGGAAGGGAGACAGAGCACAAGGAAATCAAAGAGGAAAGGATCTGTTCATTAAGAATTCCTGGCACTTAATGTGGAGGTAAAAAGAGCCTTCCCTCATAGTCGCAAAGCCTTGGGGAGGGAGAGACGGTGCCAGGATCTTTTCTGATGCCTTGTTTTGCTGAATCAGTACCAGTTACTTCTGAGAAGGTCCCAAAAGAATTTCTTTCACATTAGTTCCATTTATTTCCCCCAAAGATACAGAAGAATGTCAAAACACCAGCGATTATTCTAAGGCCTGAAAGTCTCAAATGACAGATCTTGCTGCCATATCCATTCTCTTGAAACATGACTTACAACATCTCCCTCCTGCTCTCAGCTCAGTTAGTGCTATCGAGCATCCCTTTTAGGGCATAGCCTTCTGCTACCTATAGAAATAACTGAATAATTAACTTTTTATTCATTTAAAAGAATGTTTAGTGAGCAGCTACGTGGTAGAAGCCATGCTGGGCACTGGAAGAAGCAGGCAAATGAGGCATGGTTCCCACGCTAGGGAGCACAAAGTTTCCAGCCACTGGCAAATGGGCAACCATAACCACAACACCCTGTGGTAATTTAACACTAAAGATAGGTGTGCGGAATTCTGGGGAGCCTAAGAGAAGTAAACACATCGGTTGGGCCTTCAGGAGTGAGTAGACATTGATCAGAGGATAAGCAAGGAAAGGGTCCTCCAGGCTAAGGGGACAGCCTGTACCATGCTGACCTAAGTAAAACACTGAAAACAATGAGAAAGACAGACTATTACCATACACCATATGGTACTTTATTAAGTGTTAGAGATTAAGTTTTAGCACAGCAGAGATCAAGAAGGCTGGACCTGGGAGAGTGCATCTTTGCTTCTGTTATTCCAGCACTCTCCCCAGGTAGCATGGAGGATGAAAACCACGCAAATTTCAGAGAGGCATCTGGGTCAGAATCACAGCTCCATCGTAAAGGGGGTTACAGCCAAATTAACAGCCTTTCCTCAACCTGCCTGTTGAAGCAGATTCTAACTTGTCTTCCTTGCCCAAAAGTCCAAGAAGTCTTACTCTTCAAGACCAATTATTGTGGGTTTTGAAATGCGGAGTCAGGACTGGGGCAGGGGAGTTAAAGCCTAGAGGCACACCAAATAGGTCGCACTGCCAAGACGAACAAGGCTCAGAACCAGTGTCAGGAGGTCATCCCAGGAAGGTATAGGAAGCCGTCATCGTGGTGTTCTAGAAACCCAAGGAAAGAAATTCAATTCTGAAACTATTTTTGTCGTACATTAGTATATTGTTTGTTTTCCTTTGACTTTTTAAACCAAAACATTGTCTAGGACTGGGCTATGTGGGTCATGGCTTTATAAGAATCCTATTAGCTATGTTAGAATCATATTAGCTATTAAAGAAGGGCTTAATTTAACCTCTTCACTTTCCTTAGCCACAAAATGTGAACATGCATATCTGTGAGATTTGATGAAGATGAAATGAATAGTTAATGTAAACTTATGGTAATTAAGAGGCTACTTTCTTTTCCATTCTAATTTGTGCCCTTTCAATCAATTCATATATCAGCTGCTGCTGCTAACCCTGTTAAAGCTGTTTACACAATCCCTCCTCATCTTAAATGCTTAAATGCTTAACGGAACTCTTGTTCCGTTCCCCCAGCCTTGAAATATAATTGACACGACACTGTATAAGCTTAACGTGTACATATATAATATTCACCACAATAAGGTTAACACATCCTTCACCTTGCATGATGGCTGTTTTTGATTTTAATTTTCAAGCATATAATACAGTATTGTTAACTATCATCCCCATGCTGTACATTAGATCATTAGAACATATTCCTCTTATAACTGGAAGTTTGTAACCTTGGACCAGGGTGTCCACACTTCTCCCTCCCACCAGCCCCTGACAAACACCATTCTACTCTGTTTCTGGGAGTTGAGGTTTAGATTCCACATAGGTGATCCTTTTCCCTCTTCTCAGGGCAATAGCCCCAACCCTCTGCCCACAGGTGTGGTCAGTCACGAGGCCTCCTCTGGGCCCAATGCTGTTCCACATGCAGGCCCAGCACCCCAGCCAGGCTAATCAGAGTGCTGCTTGGGATTTTTTTTAAACCAGAGATGGAAAAGAGGTTTTTCCCCTCTGAACTTAGACTAAGACTTTAAAGATTTAAGCACAAGCAGCTAGCAGCCTAATTCCAGGCACCAACTTAGAAAATTTTGAGAGAATGAAGCCAACCCAAAGAGAGAAGCAGAAGGGGTGGGGGTGGGGGTGTGGAGAATCCCAAATCCCTGGTCTTCCTAGGGACTGATTATAGGAGTCAATAAATGTAAACCTCTTTGCTCAGCTAATTTGAGGTAGTTTTCTCTCAGGTGCTAATCAAAAAGTTCAGGTTAACACAGCATCTTTGGAGAGGGCACTCAATTCCCCGACCCTGTGGGCCCCCGGGACTCCTCTCTCGGCACCTATAGCACAACTGCATGTGCCACACAGCTAGACTCTGGAGACATAGGTTTACCATTGTCATGTGGCTTCCTCCCACCCCCAACACTGCACTTCTTAGTGCCAAATGCCTCATCACTAAGTGCTTATTAGGTACTCAATAAATGTGTTGATCAATCTAATCCCTTCATGAACTGATAGAGCTGAAAAGATCTTAGAGAATCAGTTGTAAATTTTCTGCATGCTCAGAAATGAATAAGGATATTTTTTTATTTCTATAATAGTACTCCCTGAAAGGAAGTTGGAAGGTGGTCATATAATATATACTGCAATTCTTCCTCAGTCATCACAAAACAACATACCAAAACTGCCCCCGCAGAAGTATGTACATGTATAAATGCACTCCAACAGATCTTATAAAAGGGAATATTCATGCTCAGGATTCCTGAGTCTAATTCATTTTGTCTGAAGACACCAAAGCATGTCCTATAACCTGAACTTTATGTGAGTACAGCAACCGATATCAACACCTAATAAAACATGCATCACTTTTGACCCAGCTATTCTGCTTTGGGCAATTTACCCTAAAACAAGAATTTGGAAATGTTTGGAGATTTAGCCATGAGGATTTTCATTATAATAACTGTGAAAAGTTGCAAGAGATTAAAAAATACCAAATTACTTACAGGGGATTGGTTAGAGAAATAGATGGCCTATTCATAAATTGGGATTCCATTTTTAAAACTCATGATAAAGATGTTCCCGCTCTTAAGTAAAAACAAGTAGGCAGCAAATGGTGTATATGTAGAATGACCTCATTTTTTGTGTATTTAAATATTTATAGGTAAATAGAAAGAGTGGAAGAATATACATCAAAATGGTAATCACGTGTATCTCTGGATTGTAGCAGCATACGTGAGTTTAACTCTTTTTGCTTATTTTGTTTTGGGAATTCACCATGAATGTATATTATTTTTGTATAATAAGAAAACAACAGGAGCACCCGGGTGGCTCAGTCAGCTGAGCATCTGACTCTTGATTTCAGCTCTGATCATGATCTCCCGATTCATGAAATCAAGCCCCATATCGGGTTTGTGCTGACAGCATAGAGCCTGCTTAGGATTTTCTCTCTCTTCCATTCTTTCTTTCTCTCTTTCTCTCTCTCTCTCTCTGCCCCTCCCCTGCATATGCTCTCTATCTCTCAAAATAAATTAATTTTTAAAGAAAAAAACAAGAATGACTTTTTAAATATACAGAAAATATGTCCTTAGAGAACATCTAATCCAAAATCCTGATCTTTCAGGAGAGGAAACAGAGGCCTAGGGAAGTATGCCCCCGGTCCTACCTCAGCAAATGGCAGACTTAGCACCGCAAGCCCAGGGTGGATTTCTTTCCACCAGACCAGGCAACCACCATCATGGGGGTTGTGTTTCAAACTCCCAGCTGCCTTCATTCAACTCAGTATTTGGAATCGACCGTCCTGACACATGCGCACGCATATGTGGGAGCAGCAGCAAACAGAAACACCTTGAATGTCATCTCCTGCTTCAGTTTCAGTGCTTTAAAGATAGTACTGACATCACCTCCCAGCAGTGTATTATGGGAAGGGGTTTATTACGGAACTGGGACCACATTCTTCAATTAATAGGCAGAGCATAGGTTTCATATTAGTGAAGTCATATTTTTGCAGCTGCTCTAGTTCAATTCATCCACAGCTTAATTTGCTACCTTTGTGATTTTAACAAATGGAAAGATGATGTGTGCTCATTTATAATAATTGGCTATATGCTTCCACTAACGTACAAAAATTCGAGGATATTCAGGAATCATAACAGACCATGACCTGTAAGTTCAATTTCCAATGGTAAAACTCCCCTGACCAAAGTGGATGTTGATGACGAACTAATGCGCTCTGTAACAATCTGTTTTGAGCACTGAATTGACCTGTAAGTGTTCTAGATACCGCCTGACGAAAATGGGTTTTATTATTTTCCATTAGCAGCCGCTACAGCAAAATGAACTGCCAGTCCACAAGGGAAATAAAAGTGCCTCCCTCTTTGCAGTAGTCTCTGCTGCAAATGTAAACAAAGCCAGCTCCCTCTTCTCCTCCCTTCCCTTCCCCCCTCAATTGAAATTTCTACACTCAAGGGCCATGGCCAGCAAATCCTGCCTGAGTCCGTGGCATCTCATTAAAGCTTAATGGCATTTAATTACAGTATTTCCAGAGCACCTACTATGCACTCGGCATTGTGCTGATGTTGGTACATGGGGAGGCGGGCAGAATGTGCAGGGAAAGAGCACTGGACAAAGTGCTCCGTGCCCTCGAAACTCCTCCTGAACCTTCCAACCGGTTCTCTCTCAGTACAAGAGCAAATGCCCATGCTGTCAGTTTATATACATAGATCTCTAATTACAGCAGCCCAACAAAATAGATGCCATTGTCCCTGTTCCACAAACACAGGGAGAATGAAACCTGGGGAGGCCGAGTAATGGGCGCAGCTGACAAGTGACCGAGTTGGGCCTCAAGTGGTCTCACTGGCATGAAAGTCTGCACCCTTAACAATGATCGCCAAGGGCATAGGTTACAGCCAATGAAGCTCACCGTGGTGGAAAGGGCCCGAGAGTTGTCAGAAGACCTGCGGCCTAATCCCAGCCCGGCTTCCTGCCAGCTCGTTGCGACTTTAGGCAGGTAGCCAAACCTCAGTTTCTCTCCCTGTAAAAAGAACTCACACCCCCCTAAGGGGAACAAAATTGTGTCCAGCCGGACTGACGCACCTGAAGAGGTTTCACGGCGAATCTGCGGGTGTCGGAGGAGCTCTCCTCGGCCGGCTCGGGGGGCTGCCTTAGCCTCGGCGTTTCTCACGTGCAGAAAGTCCTGCAGCATGATCTTTGCCTCTACAAGTTAAGCCTTGCACAATCTTTTCGCGTTTGGCATGTACATCCTGCAACATAGTCCCCTTTTTGGCAAATGCATACACACCTGCATACGAGGGAGCTACACAACCATTTAAACAAATCATTTCTCTAAAAACGTATGAGGTCCCCTTCCAGAGACCGCGAAAAATCTCACAAAGGTGTTATACAAAAACAAAACGCAAAACACACACCTACTCTGCTGGCTTTGCTCCTGCTTACCCGCTCAAAGGGAAGAGGTGTTCTTGAGAAGGTATGAAAGCTTAACCCAGAGTTCTTTTTCCTAAGCACTCTTCTCTCGCCACCGTCTCCCTGAGTGATCCCCATTCCCACACCTTCAACATCCCCTAGTACGTGGGATTCCTCAGTCTCTGTCTCTAACCACAACCGCTCTTGCCGGTCTCCTAACCTGCCTTCTGAGCTGTCTGCCTGCCAGCAGTATTCCGACACCTCCCTGACACCCAAGCTGAGAACCGCAAACCCCGAACTCGCGACCGCCTATGTTCCAACTTTCTGTTCAAGGTACCGCCATCTTCCCGGGCTAGATGGAAACCAGTGGGCGGCTTTCCCTCCTTCTTCCTTCATGCCCTTCATCAAACCCATCAATTCCCTCTCTGATGCACTGTGATCCACCCCTTCCTCTCCCCCATTGGTACCAACGTCCTAGTTAAGTGCTGACTCTCAGCCTCTGTCCACCCCAATCCATTTTACGTATCCGAGAATTCCCACAGCATATCTCCAGTCAGGTCTTCCCACTCCTCAGAAACTGCCGCTACCACCACCACTGACAGAAGAAAACACAAATTTATAGAATGCCTTCCGTGGTTCAGTTGCCACTAACCTCGCTAGCCTTGTGGCCACTGCTCCTGTGAACATTCCCATTTTTCAATTGAACAGGACTGTCTGCAATTGACAACACGGGCTCTTTATTCTCCTTCCATTAATTTTTTCATGTTATTCCCTGACCCTGAAGACACTTTGTTCTTAATAACAACACTTTAAAATCCTCCTTCCACATTGGGGCCCAGCTCAATGTCATTTTCCTGTGACGCCTCTCCCTTGTTTGCACTTATTAAACAGTTACCCGGGAGCTCAGACCAATTCTGCCACGGAACCACAGCACGCCGCAGCACCTCTAACAGAGGGACCTGGTGACACCACACTTCGTTTCTTCTTGCCCAGTCTTCATGTTTGTCAGATAATTTAGGTATGCATACACTATAAATCCAGCAAAGAACGGCTATTTACCTTTTAAAGACACAAACTAGAGACACCTGGGTGGCTCATTCAGTTAAGCATGTAACTCCTGATTTTGGCTCAGAGCATAATCTCATGGTTGGTGAGTTCGAGCCCTGCATCAGGCTCTGCACTGACCATGTGGAGCCTGCTTGGGATTCAATCTCTCTCTCCCTCTCCACCCCTCCCCCCCTCAGAACTTAAAAAACAAATTAAAAAAAATAAAGACAGAAGAAGAAAAACACAAGTCTTTACATTCACCCACCTATTTCCATTTCTGATGCATGGACTCTTCGGCTAGTTTTGCCCCACCACTGAAGCAAATCCCTCTGAGCGCTCCCTCCACCTGGCACCCCACAAATTATTTGGTTTTCCAGCCTGGCTGGCAGAAACAGGAATAATTCCTGGCCCTGTGTGAGCCTCGAAGATTGTTTTTTCTGTTTTTAAGGTGGTTCTTTTTCCCCTCTTGAAAATAGCTTTTTCACACACACGCACCCACCAGTTCTCGGCTGAGTGTTCAAGGGGGCCCTTTGGCAGAGCCCCCAGAACCCCCTCTACTCAGCTTTCTCCTTTCCAGGGACCCACGCTGCGAATTCCTGCTGCCGCGGACTCCCGAGTCCCATCTGCAGGACCACCATGATCTGCCAGCCGCCCTCTCCCTTCTGAGGGCCTAGAAACTCCGCAGGCAGTGAGCTGACCGTTTGGCCTGCTCACCACATCTGGTTCCCACCCCTCAGGCATCACTGCCCTTCCTTACCTCACCCCCAAGTCTTGAAAGCTGCTTTTTCAACCGCTTTGATCCATCTTTTCTGTTGTTCCCGGAGGCAGAGTAAAGCAATGCCCAACGCCCGAGGCTCCCTCCTGACCAGCAGAACAGTTTTATTGAGCCCCACACTTAAAGATCCCTCTCAGCTGTTGTTGGGAGAAAGTTTCCAAAGTGGAATCCCACTGAAAACTGCAAAGAAGATTCAGATGCCAGGAATAAACAGCCCACCTTGTGGGTAGGGCCGAAACAAGGCTACTCCTGCCTGAGAGGTTCACGGTTAAACCCTGAGTTGTGATTTCCTCCAAGAAAATAGTGCATGACTAAAACCAAAGAACCCTTGATACGTATCTGGGGATCAAGTCTTGAGCACCCAAATCTGTGAGATATATTCCTTTGTGTGATCTGAGGACTCGAAGATCCATTTCCTTAATTGCAAGGAATGTTTACATACCAGCCCATTACCCTTTCAAACATGAATATAGGAGGCCATCACGTTTGCGATGCATATATTTTCCAATAAACCAGAATCCAGAAACTCCATACACATACTCCGTAAATGGGGCCTATACAATGAAAGGAAAGTTTCCCTCATGACTTCCCTAATTCCTTTACTTCCTTCTTCTTATCTTTACATTTTAGCCTCCTGCTTTATCCAAAATGCTACCTCCTTAACCTTCTCTTCAGGCACATGTGGGGCTGTTACAGTGAAAGCATCACAAATACGCTCCCTTACATTCTATTCCCATCTTTTAATCAATTTGACAAGTTTCACTAATTTAAAACTACTGAAAACCAGAGCACCTGGGTGGCTTAGTCAGTCCAGCGTCTGACTTCAGCTCAGGCCATGATCTCACAGTTCATAGGTTCGAGCCCTATGTCCAGCTATACGCTGACTATGCAGAGCCTACTTGGGATCCTTTCTCTCTCTCACTCTCTGCCCCTCCCCTTCCTATGCTCTCTCTCTCTCAAAATAAATAAACTTTAAAAAACAATAAATAGAGGCACCTGGGTGGCTCAGTCATGATCTTGCAGTTTATGGGTTCAAGCCCCGTGTCGGGTTCTGTGCTGACAGCTCAGAACCTATAGACTGCTTTGGATTCTATGTCTCCCTCTCTCTCTGCCCCTCTGCTTCTCACACTCTTTCTCTCTCTCAAAAATAAATGATAATTTAAAAAATATATATAAATAAAATTGAATAAATAAAACTACTGAGGGCTCCTAGGTGGCTCGGTGGGTTGGGCATCCATCTTTGGCTCAGGTCATGATCTCACCACTCATGAGTTTGACCTCCATGTTGGGCTCTGTGCCAACAGCTCAGAGCCTGGAGCCTGCTTCGGATTCTGTGTCTCCCTCTCTCTATGCCCCTCCCCCACTGGTGCATGCTGTCTCTCTCTCTCTCTCTGTCTCTCTCTCAAATATAAATAGATGTTAAAAAAAAAAAAACAACTACTGAAAGCCATTCTCTCCTATATCTCATCTACTCCTTTCATCCATGGTAGGCACTCTGAGAACAAAGACATGGGCTCCTAGGATCTTGGGGGAAGACCAAGTATAAATACAAAGAAAGGTCACGAGCAGGAAAAGAGTCGATGAGAGTGCAAACTACAGCTCCTCTAGGACTCTAGAGTAGGAGAGAGGGTTTTACAGATGAGAAATTTGAGGTTAAAAGGAAGTGGAGTCACTTGCCCAGGGTTAACATGCAGTATTCATCAAAAATAAGATTTTACCCAGTTCTGTTGGTTGCTACAGCCCCTATGCTGTACTGTCCCCAAACTCCTACATTTCTACCATAGATTGGACAATTCCAGATGGTGTCAACTTCTAGACCTTCCACATATTTATGGATAACAGTTGTGTAGACGGCACAGTTTAGATGCCCAATATCGACACTCTGAGGAGTTTCAGAATTTTTGAGTTTGGGGTTATGGTTTTCTGAGTTTAGCTGCAAACCACTGGTTGCGTGGTAATCCTATTTCTGGCTGAAGCATAATCATTTGGAGGGACTCCCTTCTCTTTCCAATTATTTAAGAATATTTCTTGAATAGTGATGTCACCTCAAGACTGAAATGACATCATCCAAGGGTGCCAGACTCTTCTGGGTGAGGAATAGAGGCCTGAGAACTGGGAGTGGGAAGAACGTGCTTCCACTGGAAAGCCGATGCAGTGGCCATTCATTGAGACTAACTCAAGTAGATCTACACTTCAGGTTTGCTATCAAGTTTGCTGAGGATTTCTAGACAAAAATCACAGTGTGTTTCCTAAGAAAGGAAGGAAAGGAGGGAGGAAGGAAGGAAGAGAGGGAGGGAGGAAGGAGAAAGAAAGAAAAAAAGAAAGAGAGAAAGAAATGAAGAAAGGGAGAGAGAAAGAAGAGAAAGAAAAGGAGAGAAAGAAAAGGGGGTAGGGAGGAGGGTGGAGAGAGAGACATAAAAGGAGAGAAAAGAAATACTATTCAAGGTTTCAGAGTAAAAGGGAAAATCCCTAGGATCACAGCCAATTGTCATGGGAGAAATTTTTCTTCCTGATCTATTTTTGGCAGTCAGTTCAACTTCATGCATCATTGTTTTCCTTATGGCATGTACAGTAGCCAGAGAGAAACCTATAATATCTTTTCTGTCTGGTGGGAATCTTATATTCCTATGCACAGTGACAAACGTCCTGATCACAACAATTTTTTTTTCTCTCCAGGCATCATAGTGTTTTAAATATCTCTGTGGAACCCACTTAAAAGGAACAGGACTCTCACAACATACCAAACGCAGTGAGCACGGTACAAATTAGCAGAGAGTACGGAACAGTTAGAGCCGCATCATTTTTACAGAAGCTGTCAGAGAATGCGGAGCCATGGAGTATGAAGAATGGGAGAGAACAAAGGATATCTAGCCTACAGAGGTATCCGTTCCGAGAAACACTTTTTTTTTTTCCTCTTAAAGTGAGACTAGTACTCAAATATTTAAGCAAGGGCAGAAAATTAGATTTAATCGTGGGAAAAATAATTACAAATGGCTTAAGTCAGCTTAAGATTTTCGCCTCTTTCTCCTTTATGTTCCTTTTAACCTTCTGGAAAAGGCCATGTTTTGAAGTCATCGCTTTCGAATCGCACTAATTCACTGCTTCGGTTGTTTTTATCCTTTAGTGGATTCTTTTTTTTTTAAATGTGAACCCTTCACAGGAAAATATCTGTGACATTAGAAACTGACTCACGTTTCCCAGTTTTTCATGAAACAATGACATTTTTTTTCCCTTTGATGCTCTCATCTAACTTCACAGGAAATTTTACTACCAAGCTGCTTTCATCTCTTTCCTGGTTTGAAGATAAACGATCCTTGGTCTCCTTTAGACCCGCATAAATCACAAAGCAATCTGCTAAGAGATGCCGGTGGCAAGCAGCTTCAACTAGAATCAAAAGGACAGTCAGAAATATCCATACTGCTCACATAAGGAGTAACCGGGGCCGAGTAATCCAAATACCACATGCCTCTTTCTTATACATACAAAACATGGCACACGGGGCTTGATGAGAAGCATGAATGAGCTCATCTCTGACACACAGCACCACGGCATCTGGCACACGTAACTGTGAACTTCTCTGCTTTTGCCCGCCGGAAACCAAATTCTTGCAAAAAATGCATTGATCAAGAAATCCATTTCTTTGGGGTTTCTAAATTATTGTTTGTTTTGTGTCTCATTACAAAGACAACGTTAATGGGATACCAACCAGAAAGAGGGGAAAAAAAAGTTATCACCCATAATCCTGCCACCCAGTGAATTAAAACATTTCCATTTGTCTGTGCATGTGCATCATTTTTCTAAAAGGCCTATTGGAGCAGAGGTATCATTTTCCATCATTCTTGCACTCAACAAAAGCATTTTCTTTGGTGCACACATGATCTTTCTACTTGCCCGGGGGTGAAATCGCATCCGGTGACTGCACTTATATTTATTTAACATGCACCCTATTGGATCACGAGACTTTGAAAGACAGCATAAAGAGGCTGTTACTAGCCCAGGCTCTGTGAATAAACTGAGCTTGAATCCGAGTTCTGTCGTTACTGGTTCAGGGACCTCAGGCTGATTCCTCTCTGTCTTGAGGCCCCCAGTTTTATCTGTATGTAAAAATGGGAACAATGCTGGCCTCTCCTTAAAGGAGAGGGTTATCATGGGGACCAGGTGGGAAGGTACATGTAAAATCCATAGCATTTGGTCTGGTTCATAGGAACCACTCAATGCATGTTTACTGTTTTTATTAATAATAAAGAAATTTATTTTTTAGCTGATACAATCATGCCAGAAGATAAAAGAGAAATCCTTCAAAATACTTAAGAGAAGTGAGATCTGATCTGCAATTTTGCCCATTATTATGCAACTTCCCAACTTATATACCCTCTCTTCTCAGACACAGGGTTAATAGCAAAAGAGCCTGCCTTCGCAGGCCACAGTGCAGGGCTGAGCTCTGATCCTGCAAAGATGGGGTCACTATCTAGTCACCCAGAACTGTAGCACTGAGAGGGGAAACTAAGACATCCGTTAAGTCCAACTGCCATGTTGTGTCAAAAGGAAACGGAGGCCTTGAGAAATGACCTGCTTTGTCCAAAGTTGCAGCGAATGGACTCAACCACAGTCTCCCAGCTCATTTAACCTTCGTTCATTGCCTCCAGTCTGCCTCAAGTCTGGCCCTGTTTACAAAATAATAAGGATATCTACAGGAACTCATGTAATGAACTTAGCTTCCCAGCCCTGAAGTCTTTCTTGGCCTCTTTGCTTCGGTGGTGAGGTCACCTTTCCTGGAAACCCCTTTCTTTCAGTAAACCTTCCAGTCTGCATGTGGCAATGAGATCAGCAAAGCCAAAACTAATGATTACGTGCTAAGTAGAATACGCTCAATCTCTGATTGAACTCAGGCAAAACCACACTCAAATGTAGAATGTCATTTTCTTATATTTTAAAAACAAGGGACCCTAGTGTTCTTCCCTATTTACTCTTTTCCTTTGTTTTCCCAGTTAGCTTCTATATCTCTGTGTGTTTAATTATTCATTCTTTTCCTCTGCCTAGAAGAACTGAAATGCTTCTAATAAATTGTTTCAAGGCAGTTACAATTTGACCTAAAACAGGAAGTGCTCACTATTTCATAGTAAGGAAATCTATTCTCAAGAAAATCATAACATACCAAGAGGTTTTATTAAAGTACGAATAAGCATCAGCCTTACAGTTTATCTACAAACCTATCTCTACAGCTAATCAGAAGAAACATGTTTCTGATTAAGTTTATCAAAAGAATCTTTACAAAAAGCTTAAAAATCTCCTGGCCTCTACCGAATCAGTTGGCTTTACCTTCTAGGTGTCTATAGCTTTGTTTTCACCCTCAGCATATTAAAAATACATATATTATTTTTTAATTTTTAATGTTTTATTTATTTCCAGGAGGGAGAGAGAGAGAGAGAGAGAGACAGCATGAGCAGGGGAGGGTCAGAGAGAGGGAGACACAGACTCTGAAGCAGGCTCCAGGCTCTGAGCTGGCAGTCAGCACAGAGCCCGACGCGGGGCTCGAACCCACGAACCGCGAGATCATGACCTAAGTGAAAGTCGGACGCTTAACCAACTAAGCCACCCAGGCGCCCCTAAAAATACATATATTTTAGGCTCTGTCCATTTTTGACAGAGAAATTGCAAGCTATGTGAACATAAAGTTTTTGAGGTTTTCAAGAATCTAGCTCTAGAAGTTTATAACCTTTTGCATCCACTAACGGAAATTAGCTTAGTTGAGTGTTGCCAAGTAGAGAGAGAGAAATAGAAAGGATGTTTAATTAGTCATCTTTAATATGAAAATTAATTGCTTCGGAAATGGAGGTAAATGCTTGGTTCTCTGGAAGAGACTTACATGTCACCAAAATACAATACAGCTCAACTCACATCAAATTTCCACAAGTTTTAAATCAGTGTTAGTTGAGTTAATAAGATGTTTACTGGGTTCACTTTTTTTCTGGGTATAACAGCATGAAGTTTGTAAGAATACCTTATTTCTCATGCTTGCTCTTAGGAAGATTCACTCTGTTCCCTTTCCATATGTCATACTCTCTACCGTGCAGAACTCACCTATCTGTAACCATCCCCAACCCACATCCAGGGAAGACCTCTACCTTGCACATTATACTTAAATAAAATCAATACGTATTTACAACACAGAGACTGTGTGCCCAATATACTGCAAGGTGATGGAAAAATGGAAAGACCTCTGTCAGAATCATGGGATGTATAACCCATATCCTATTTCCTTGCAACCCTGGTAAGAGCAGCCCAAGCGATGAGCTCAGGAGAGTGGAGAAGGAGAGCTGCCTAAGAACAATCATGGGCTCTTGGCCAGGCTCCTCCAACTTTCAGGGAGCTGCGGTAGGCCGGGTCAGGCCCTCGCTTCCGAGAAGCCAGCTTCTAAATCTTGTACATAAGCATCTCTCAATAGTAGCCACCATTTACCGAGCTCCTGCTTTGGGCACAGTGAATCTTTGCAACCTTATAAAGTAGGTACTGTGATCCCCACTTCACAGGTATGGAAGCTGTGGTATAGACGGTGCTGGCTGTTTGAGGTTAAATAGCTTTGCAAAGAGACAAATCAGGAATTTGAAACTCAGGACGATGACCACTGCCCAACATTTCAGTCAGATTCTAATCACCTATCTTGCCAGTCTCTTTACCTTCCACCTCTCCTTTGTCAGTGCCTCCAAAATCTTTCCATCCAGGAAGGTCAGGCTCATTATAAAGAAAGAGAAAGAAAGAGCTTTGAGGCAGAATGTAAACCTTGGTTAAAGCCATCAACATTTCTTTCACTACTATTATTGCACTAAGCTGTATAACATGAAATGTTGTTGCCCAGAGTTGTGCTAAAGATATATTGACTAAATATAAAACTAGCCCATTAACTTTTAAGAATTTTCTTCTCCAAATCCCATAAGGAATATGTAAATTAATTAAGCTCTGGTGTTATAAACCAGAGATAATCAGTCTTAACCAGCTGAAGAGCCACTATGTCATCCCAGAGTCAGAAAACTATCAAATAATTAAGCACATTTCTGACATAAAAAAGCACATAAACATTTTATTATAAAATAACAGTACATTCATTCAAATGGCTAAATAAAGGTTGCTGTCTGATTCTCAGTATTTATCATCTCAGGAAGGGGTTTGGAATTAATGTCAGGCTTCCAGGGCCCGTCAATTCTTCTGCTACCAACTAAGCTGGTGATCTCATATCAGGGAAAATACTTGCTAACTCAGTTTTAAGACTGATTATTTCAAAAAGGTAATAATAATAGCAATGTAGGTGATTTTTAATTTGTTTAGTTGTTAAGAGGGTGACTTTGTTTTTCCACAACCTGGATCTCTATGTCAGCTCTATAACGTTGTAGCAAATGACTTAAACTCTCCAAGTCCCATCTGTAAAATGGAGGGAACAAGAGCTTTCTCACGGGGTCATTGCAAAGCTCTCTTAAGGTACTGCTCTTGACACAGTGCCTGGTACACAGTGAACACTATTCAATAAAGGGTTGCTATTTTTCAGAAGTGTTTATGGAAAAGAAAAAAAAGTCATTGGGGGTTTGTTTAAGGGTTGCATTTCTTGGGAGGACAAGGATTGGTTTGGTATTTTCATCATTAATTTCTTTCAGAGGTACTTGTATTCAGTATTCATCTATCATGACTCCAAGCGCACATTGTAGGCCATTAACACATATGGTTCCGGCTCTCGTTCGAGAATAGGGATGGATTGCTCAATAGGAATTGCTGTGTTTTTATGTTTTAAGTGCTATTTTTCCCTGAGGCTTTCAGCATGTCACTGTATTTCAAAAACAAGAGGCTCACATTTCTAGAGAACCATGTGCCGAGGCTCACTGTCAGAGATTCTGTTTATTCACGGAAAGGTCATCAACTGGAGAGAACCTTATTTTTACTCCAGGCTGGTGTGCATAACTACAAAGAGTTTGAATGCTTAATGGTGCTTATCGCCAAGTCATCCTGAAATCAGCAGTCCTTTCACCATTAATTCATAGGATTAACAGACATTACTGTGACTGTTGTATAGGAAACTCCTCTTGGTTCCCTAAATACATTATATTTATGTAGTGCCACCCGGCATGTAAACTGAACCACTGATGAAAAACTTTTTTTAATGTTTATTATTGTGAGACAGAGTGAGCAAGCAGGAGTGGGGGAGGGGCAGAGAGTAAAGGAGAGAGAAAAATCTAAAGCAGTCTACACTGTCAGTGCAGAACCCCAAGCGGGGCTCGATCCCATGAACCATGAGATCATAACCTAAGCTGAAATCAAGAGTCAGACACTTCTCCAACTGAGCCACCCAGGTGCCCTGAAAATACTTTTATTCTGACTCTATTATAAAGGACTTGTGCTTTTGCTCTGTGGTCTCTTGATTGCTTTTATCGAGGCCCTTGTTTGCTTAAGAGTCCAGAGTCTGCCCAAGATAATTGGCTGGTGGAACAATTCTGGAGGTGCTCACCATCCTGGACATGAGGAGATATTGGCTTCTCCGACAAGGCTCTCCACAGCCTCACTACATCACTTTCCCAAGCTCTCCCCACCTGGATTCCCCTATTCATAAAACAACAATAACTATGGTCCCTATAAGATACTCCACCCAGCTCTGAAGGTCTCTAATTCTACTATCTGTCTTTCTTTTTCAAATTAACCTCTTTGTCAAATATTTAATTTCTCTAATGATGAATAGTATGGAATAGAATTAACTGCTACCTAGAAGATATAATTAAGTTTGTATATTATTTTCTATAACTAATATGCAATGGATTTTAATTTTATTCATAATTACTAACTTCAGGCTTAAAATATCTGTGTATTAAGTAGGAACATTGCACCATTTTTATAGCCTCTTCTTCACATATTAATAAAATAACATAATAAAACACCACCCACACAGATGATAAGCCTCATTCTATCACTGGGAAATGTAATTAGCAAATTAAAGAGTTGGACTTATATTCCCGAGGTTTTGTTCTCATTTAAGTAAAGCCCATGGTCTAAATCACAGTGATTATAATGTCATACTAAGTAAATAAATGTCTGCCTTTCACAATTAGGTTTTTATTTCCCATTCTGCATTTTACAATACAAAAGCTAGATTTTGTTTACACTTTGATTTACTTAAGAATTTTCTTAAATCATATCTCCTGAAAATAGAAGTGCAGGCATACCTACAATGCATGGATTTGGGGTTATCCCAAATTAATGCAAGCATTAACATTAGCTTGTATTCAGGTGGCATGCAAATAGAAATATGAGAGCTTTCAGTTTAGAGAATGTTATACTTTCCCTACTATCTTCAAAAAACATTGTTTAAGAGAAAGTTTACTATCTTTCATCTGGCTTCTCTGCTTGTCTCTGAAATAACAAGATAATATAAATTGGTTTCAGAAAACACTGGAATTTTGAAATGAGGGGGAGATACAACTTCCTAGGGAAAGCACCCCCTCAGATCTAAAAGTCATCTGGCCAAATGCATGAAACAAATGTATTGTGGTTGAGCAGACACGTTGGATCATGCAGATGGAAGTTCAAATCCTAACTTTGTCACTTACAAGTGGTGTGACATTGGCCAATCATTAAATCTCTTCAAGCGTCTGTTGCCTCATTTGTAAAATGGAGTAAATAGTGCCTACTTAATAGGATTTGAGCAAAAATTAAATAAGGTAATATACATTATGTGCTGGTACATACTAATCGCCCAATAAATCATGGTGATTGTTATTATTTTTATTATCACTGCTATTTCTATTATTAGTATTATTAAATCAGAAATAATGTGACCCTGGAGGTGAACATTCACCATGATTTCAGCCATAACATTTAGGCAGCAGCATTAATTTCCCTCAGAGGGCCTTGCCGTGCTCAGGGTGAGAGAATTGGAGCTCAAAGACACACAGAAAACTGACAGCATTGAAGACCTCTGAGGATGCTGAAAACATTCTTCCTAGCTCTGCCTGAGGCTGCGTGACTGCCTACCACGCTGGTTTCTGCCCTCGGGCACTCACTCCATTGCTCTGTTTCCATGCCAGCCTTCCTTCCTTCCTTAGTGTGAGTCCCACATGAGTCACCATCACACCCCAGTTCAGTGACAGATAAGCTGGATAACTCCCATCAGGTCACTGCTCCTACAACTGGAAGAAGAAAGGAATTAAGAGATGGAACTCAAGAGGATAAGGGTTGAACGCAGCAAGTCACATGCATGCACGCATACACATACACACACACACACACACACACACACACACTTGCCAGAACACATACACACATACTCCATTACTGATTGTACAGTCAATTTAGAGGGTTAATCACCAAAAATATTTTTCATAAAATAGAATAGAAAATATCTACATACACACCATGTGGTAAGCAAAGTATTATGTTAAACTTTATTTCAGTTACTTGTGTGTATATGTGTATCTGTGTCTGTGTATACATGTGTGTAATCTGAGTTGTGATATAAATGCATTTCTTTTTGTTCTCATTTGAAATAGAAGGCCCCTTTTAAGGGTCCTTTTTAACTACAAATGTCCCTTTTAACTAGAAAGCCTATGGTTCAATAACCAAAATCTGTAGGTCTGGGATCTAAAATGGCAGTGGCTATGGAAGCTTTGGTTTTATTCGGTTGGTCTACAGCTTTTTGTTCCAATAAGAAAATAGATTTTGTCCTCATCAGTAGGTAACTGTGTTAAAAGAATATAACTAGGGGTGCCTGGGTGGCTTTCTCAGTTAAGCATCCACCTCTTGATTTCGGCTCAGGTCACTATCTCACAGTTTGTGAGTTCGAGCCCCACATTGGGCTCTGTGTTGACAGCATGGAGCCTGCTTGGNATAAAAATAAAAGAATATAACTAGGATCTACAATCAATCCCCCTGAAAGATGAGAGGTCTTCCAGGAATTAGATCATGGTGTAAAGTAAACACAGAGATTGATGCTTAAAGCATGCTTTGGACTCTATGACCCACTCCTCGGCTTAATAGGCCACTTTTTGCACAGTATTCTATCCATAGAGACTAGGCCTGCTTCAGAAGACCTGAGGAGAGGGAAGCAACTGCTAGGGAGAAGGGGTGGGGGATTCTCTTCCAGAATGTACACATGCATGAGCTCATATACTTACAAAGTGCACATCAAGAAGCCAGAAGATGTAAGAGGTATCTATGCTTTGTCAGGCTTCTAGAGGCCAGTGGAAGTACCTATGGGTCCATGTAGAATAGGTCTGGGATTCCAAAGTCCTCCAAAGTCTGTTTTCCACTCTGCTTCTCCTTGGCGCAGATAAGTCACTTCATTCTCTCCCTCACCTAGGCAGTTAATGAGCTTCCATTGAGAACTATAACTGGCAAGACAATTAGACATGCCAAATATTGGTTGTCGGTACAGATTCTCCTGTTCAAAAACCTAAGTTGGCAACTTTTTTGTAGTCAGGAAGTGCTTGTCAAACATGACATCACAAGGGGAACTAGGCAGGGTATCCTCCCTGTGGGTTCTGCAGGCAGCCACAGTCTAATGCAGCCCATACCCCCGAATGCTCACGCTGCCCCCGGCCCTCTCCCCCCCTTCTCAGTCCTCTGCCCACCATATTCCTATGAACACATCAGTTCTTCAGATGAAATGCAGCCAGCCAGATGTCATTGTCCTACACTGTGACCACACCCAGAGAAACCACTTTGGCTATCTTCACAGGATTCCAAATCACAACCACATCTGTGTAGACCAGCTAGTCTTTTCTGTTACTAATGAAGGAGGTTTCTCTCTCTCTCTTTTATGTTTTTTAAATTTATTTTTGAGAGAGGGAGACACAGAGTGCAAGCATGGGAGAGGCAGAGAGAAAGGGAGACATGGAATCTGAAACAGGCTCCAAGCTCTGAGCTGTCAGCACAGAGCCTGACATGGGGCTCGAACTCACAAGCTGTGAGATCATGACCCAAGCAGAGGTCAGATGCTTAACCAACTGGGGCACCCAGGAGCCCCCAAAGATGGTTATTCTCCATCATTATTAGTAAAATTCTATCTCCTCCCTGAGAGGGGTGTCATGATTCAAAATTCTGAGGATATCTGACCTTTAATCACCATGTGTGAGCACAAAGCCAAGATGGAGATCCCCAGGTTCAGCATCTTCGGTTCATTCAAGTTAACCTTGTGCAGTGGGCTGATACGAGGGTGACTATTTGCTCTTAACATTATTTAGTTGCTGCTCTAGGTCATTTTCCATGTAAATGATGTAATATTATTTTACATGTATTTACATTACATTTTCCATGTAATAATCTGAGGAGCACCTAGTGGCTCAGTCAGTTAAGCATCCAACTCTTCATTCAGCTAAGGTCATGATCCTATGGTCATGGGATCAAACCCCATGTTAGGCTCTGCACTGAGCATGGAGTCTGCTTGGGATTCTCTCTCTCCCTCTGCCCCTCCCCCACTCACTCGCACTCTCTCTCTCTCTCTTTCCTTCTCTCAAAATAGAGAATAATTATAATTTGAGCATGTGCCCTGGGACAGTTTTTCAAATGGAATAATTTTAAATTAAAAAAAAACAAAAAACAAAAAAAACACTATCAACAAAGCCGAGAATTTTAAGCAGCTTTCCAAGGCTTTTTGCAATTAGTCACAGGCTTGTGAATATGCAACTCCATTATCCTTCTTTTGAACATGACTCATGTATGCTCTGTGGCCATCATTTCAGAAATAAATGCATTGTATCTTCCTTTGGACATCTTCAGTATTGACAAAGTCTTCTGCTCCAGGAATTTTGATTATCAATATGTTAACCATAATTTCAAATCACAACTCTAGACACAGTTTCTGAAATTAAATCTAATGTGATTTTATGATTTCTTACAAAATTTCTGATTCCATCGAATTTTGGCCATCACTTATTTATTTCAATGTGAAAATAAGATAGAAATTTAAAAGGAAATACTTCTGAGCCTCTGACACAAGTTCGAATTCATCTGAAACAACCTAACTACTTTCAGTAATGCTTGGGAAACTCACCGCGTCCTTCCCCTCCCCCCATGGCACCCCCTCACCTTTGCATCGCCCCCAACTGGCAGGATTTTGGAAGTACGACAACTAACACAACAGCGCATACATACACATAACTGAACTGAATGTGGGCTAGCATGCACACACGTGTCCTCATCAACCCCTGAATCCCTTCTGCCAGTGACTCAATTTCTGGGACTTCTGCAACGTATTTATTCTTATTGTATTACTGCTCAAAGACATTCAGTTACTATTTATCAGTTACCGCAATGTCTCAGTTATTTTACTGATTTGTGGAGATAATAGGTCAGAATATTTGACACTGATGCTATCTCCAAAAAAGAGACATATGGTCCAGGCCAGAAGCAGGCGTCCCTCTGCAGGAGGGAAAGCATGACAGAAGGCATGCCCAGGGCACTGTGTCCTGAGCATCGGGTCAGGCCCAGGGCAGCTGTCAATTCAAGGAAAGAGATTCCAGTGATCATCACCATCATAGTTACACTTCCTGAGTATTCACTGTGCTCCGTATTCACCATGTTTTCTGTGCACGATCTCATCGAACACTCAGAAAAGCCCTAACACTAGCCTCCTGTGGTGCAGATGGGGCCAGAGGCTTGGAGAGGTCACTTGGAACTGTTGGACCACAGATCCAAACCCAAGTCTTCTGATTCCAGAGACGGTGCTCTGGGATTTCAACCTGCCCTGGACTGAACACAATGCCCATTCAGCCTTTAGGAAACATCATACCTTCTGACTGTCATTTCAGCCTGAGCCCTTGAGTCGCTTGTTACAACATTCCCACGTGTCTCTAGATCCTAAAATTAGGGAATTGTCTGCAGTAGGATGGGCAGTGAGGCAGCATCTTTTCATTTTTTCCCTTGTAACAATCTCATAACGAATGCAATTTACCATTCCTGACTCCTCACACTTCCCCCCTCAACATGTTATTTTTTGATTATTTATTATTATCATAATTAACATTTATTGGACACATCACGGTGCAAAATATGGAGGACGACAGACTCCCCCACCCTTTTGGCTTATAATCCAAATATTTAGATTGTAAACACAATGTTTTTGGCAGGTTAATTCTGTATGAAGAAATAGAGCATTTGCAGGAAATGTCAGATGCTTATTTTATGATCAGTGTAAGGAGTAATTTACCCCACACAAAGATTTGGATTTGGCAAGCGAGCCCTGTCTACCTACCCACATGTGAGGAAGGCAGGAACAATGCTTCCTTCTTGCCACAATTTTTAGGAAATAGACATTTTTAACTGTCAATAAAATGCAGAGGCAGGAAGGGGCAGGATAGAGGATTATTGATGGCCAGCACGGCAGCTGAGCCAGAGGCATGAATGGAAGACTTTGCTTACCGCTCCTTGTAGTAATGAAAGAGATGCATGGAAAGTGACAAAATTAGTCCACTTATTCCTTTTTTACAATCTGCAGAGTGAGGCTGGCAGCACATAAAACAGGTAACTCACTCCACCATCATGGCTTCCAAACTTTCTGCGGGGCTGACATTTCTCCTTCAGAGGTACAGACTGAAGCCCATGTACGCAATGTTTTCCATTTAAGAAACCATGCCAATTTCATGTGACATGATATTGAAGACTATAAGACGGAACAGGACACTAAATACCTGCACTGACAGCATTTTTTCACTTAATAGTCCTCAACCACCAAAAATACGGACCTCATGGAGGTAGGAGAAAGTCACACCTCTGGGGTTATGCTGTATAACAGTTGCAAACTTCCACTGAGAGGAGACTGTGCACTTCCACAATTAAGAAAGCTGGAAGGCTTTTTTCATTAATGGTCTGTGAGCAGACATGAGTGTTAAATATAAATGAACTGGGAACAGATGGGAATTTTAGTCCAGTATCTTCATTCTATAAGTAAGCATGAGATCATGTGTATTATCCATGTTCATGCAGTTGGTTAAGTAGCAGAGTTGGGACATTAATACAGATTTTTTTGGTCGTTGAATCCAAAACTCTTGCCAACATGCCATGCTGCCCATGCTTTTTAAACCCATAACAAAAACATATACAAGAATGAATATGCAACTTTGGAGTAATCCATAAACATCTCCCACAAAGTTGGAGGACTCAGAGATGAAGACTCAAAACTATTAGCCATGGATAGTGCCGCCAAATCCCTGGCCATCGGCAGGGCTTATATTCAGCCTACAGATAAAGCATCCCAGCCAGGGTCCAATCCAATTGGTCAGAATCTGTATCCTACGAGTTGTTAGATACTATTTCAAATATCACCCCTGCTTACTGGGAGATCCTGAAGGTACAAGAGCATCACTGAATTTGTACCCATTACTTCAATTGGAGGAGGCAATGTTGCAGCTGGTCAAGTACAAACTGTTCAGATAATATGGAAAAAATGTTAAAAACTACTGTGAAAAGGGGCACCTTGGTGGCTCAGTCAGCGAAGCATCCAGCTCTTGATTTCATCTCAGGTCATGATCTTGTGGTTTGTGGGTTTAAGCTCTGCATCCAGCTCCACGCTGACAGTGCAGAGCCTGCTTGGGATTCTCTCTCCCTCTCTCTGCCCCTCCCCTGCTCGCACTTGCCTTCTCTCTCTCTCTCTCTCAAAATAAATAAATAAAGTTAAAGAAAAAACTACTTTGAAGAAAAAAACAATAGAGCCACGCCTTTTAGCTGTCCTAATTTTCCTTTCCTATTGCTCTCTTCTGGCCACATAAGAACAAGAAATCTGACAAAGGCAGCCTTTTTAATGTTTGCATTATCATCTCAACTAGCTAAACTACAATTGGAAGCCATTAAAAGGGCATTCTCTTGCCACACCATTCATCACCTGTTCTGGCACCTTGTTTATTTCACTAACTGGAATCATAAAAAGAAAGAGGTTGACTGGGTTGATCCACACCTAATATAGAATTCCGTTATTGTAAACCAGTTGTTCAACCAAAAAAAAAAAAAAACCAATCTTCCTATCTCTCAGCCTATTGATGAAATAATGAACTCCCACTGCTCTGTAATAAATACTGTATGTGTCAATTGGATTATAAGAGAGCTTGGAATTTTGCCCCTTGGCATCTGGCATGATACATCAAACTTACGTTTCCCCTCTCACTCTGCTGTAGAAATATTGTAGTGCTGTTTTATACTTCAAGAATACTTATCTTTGAAAGTACATACATTCTATAATGCACAAATAATATTATTCATAATTGGGGTGCCTGGGTGGCTCAGTTGGTTGAGCATCGAACTTTGGCTCAGATCTCACACTTATGGGTTTGAGCCCCACATCAGGTTCTGTGCTGACAGCTCAGAGCCTGGAGCCTGCTTCAGATTCTGTCTCCCTCTCACTGCTCTCCCCTGCTCACTCTCCATTTCTCAAAAATGAATAAATGTTTAAAAATTTTAATATATATTATTTATAAAATTTAAGCAGTACCAAGCTTCTTATGAGTTGCATGGGCATCGGGTATGAGCAGAGATTTGCTCCACAACAGAAAGAAGAGGTGGAATGGAAGCTGGAGAGGCAACAGTGACTGTTATAAGAACCTTCCTAACCATAGCTATTGAGCACACAGCTACTTACTGATTAATCTGCCTATATTGGCACAATACAGTCACTTAATTCCAGCTTTATTATACCTAAAGCAAATAAAAACAAACAAAAAATTATAGTGTCATAATCAAAGGGCCAAAAGTTTTTAATTAGCCCACAACATTAGCAAGTGCCTCTAATAGCAGGGACTTTTAGAGATGATGCCACACTTTGCATGGGGAAAGGATTATTTTCTTCTGTGACATAGTGTTTGTGTCATGGCATTTAGATGATTTTAAAAAACGGCTACTGCATAAATTTAGCAACCTATGACTTGTACCATATCTTACGCTTTGAACATAAAGTTCTCTTCTTCCTTAGTGTTTCATTTGTTTTTTTTTTTTAAGGGGCATGTTATGAGTGATTATTTTCAGCTGATTAATAAATGTGATGTCTTCTTTGTACACTGTGTAGTAAGTTAAGGATAAACCGCCCCTTCTGAATCAGCCACTGTGTGGTCCAGGGGGAGGATGGATAACCCTCCTCAAGGCTGAAATATAGAACTTCCCTGAAAAACAGCTTAACCTTTTATACCATAGCATGTTCTGATACAAAGGTCATAAATGTTTTATATCCATTTCAATTCGTTAATTCTATTTGCAAACTTACTCCATTTGTGTGAATCAACCTGCTAAAATATATGACGCTTCATATTTTTAATCTGTCTTTTGTTTAAAATCAGTAATGTTGTCCCTTTTCTTTTATCACTTACCTGTCAAGGCAATTCTTGAGAGAATGGCCCAGGGAAACACTATCTGAAATTCAATCCAGAAAGGCCAGCTGTTGGATCTCCGTGTTTCTGTCCATCTTGGGAATTCGGGGTATCATTGCCAACTATCTGAGCAGACCAAGGCACAATGTGCTTTGCTTCTTTTCTAGCTGAATAGCAGCCTGACTTTACCAAATAACTCTGGTCTACAGACCCAGTTCAGACCCAAAGAGCACACTAAACACATTCCCTAAGGAAAAGAAGCCAAGGAAAGCAGGAGAACATGGCTGGTCTCAGATTTCTTAAAGGAAATGTTAATGGTGTTCCATGCAAGAGAGCTCATGATGTGTTAAAGAAACTGAAAACATTGAGTGATGTCCATGCACAGTGATGGGGGTGTGGCCTACTGCAGCCCATGCAGGGGTAGAGCGTCCAGTGCTGTGTGGAGGAGACATACCCCTAACTAGTTCCATATGATGGCTAATTGCTTCCCTTTCTGAGGCTCGATTTTCTCATCTACAGAATAATGGGGCCCGCCTTGCTTCCTGAAAGTCCCTCAACTCTAACATGTTGAGGCTGAGAGTCTATAAAAGACTTGGTGCTAGCTAAAATAGACGGAGGGGCAGAGGGTATATTAGGCTCAAGAGCTCTCACCAGGAAGAGCGATAGGAGTCCAGAAAAGGAAAAAGGAAGGCAAACACAATTCTATTTTAAAATGCCTGGAAACATAACTAAAGAAGGTAATGGCTAATAGCAAAGTTAATTTCCAAAGGTGTAGAAACTAAAAATTGGCACACAAAACAAATAGGAGGAAAGTATGGCAAAAGTTACACTGTTACTTGGGGCACCTGGGTGGCTCAGTTGGTTGAGTGTCTGACTTCGACTCAGGCCATGATCTCATGGCTCAGGAGTTAGAGCCCAGCATCAGGCTCTATGCTGACAGTTCAGAGCCTGGGGTCTGCTTCAGATTCTGTGTGTGTGTCTCTCTCTGCCCCACCCCTGCTCCTGTTCTGTCTCTCTCAAAAATAAATAAATATTAAAAAGAAATTTTCAGAGAACAAACTGAGGACTTATGGGTATGGGGAGGTGGGGAAGGGAGGTGATGGTCATGGAGGAGGGCACTTGTGGGGATGAGCATTGGGTGTTACATGGAAACCAATATGACAATAAACTATTTAAAAAAAAAAAAGAAATTTTGGGGCACCTGGGTGGCATAGTCGGTTGAGCGTCCGACTTTCACTCAGGTAATGATCTCGCGGTTCGTGGGTTCGAGCCCCGCGTCGGGCTCTGTGCTCAGAGCCTGGAGCCTATTTCAGAATCTGTATCTCCCTCTCTGATCCTCCCCTGCTCACGCCGTCTCTCTCTCTCTCTCTCTCCTAGAAATAAATAAAAATATTTAAATAAAAATTTAAAAAAAGAAATTTTAAAAAATTACAGTGTTGCTCATTAATATGAGTAGAAAAAAGAAAGAGAATGTCCAGGCCATTGTACATTCATAATGCCAAATTCTTTAAAAGAAAAATCTATCCCTACTTGTAAATGAATATTTTTTTTAATTAAACTCATATCATCCTTTATATATCTATTTGTCTGGGATTTGAGCCAGGCTGGAGAGTTTGGTCTTCTATGACATGTAATAGGGAATCACCACTACATAGAGAAGTGACAAGATAAAACACGGCCTGTTGCTATAGACTGAATGCTTGTTTCTCCCCCCAAATTCACATGTTCAAATCCTAACTCCCAGTGTATGGTATTAGGAGGTAGAGTCTTCAGGAAGGGGATTAGTGCCCTTATAAAAGAGACCCCAGAGAACTCCCTTGCTGCTTCTACCCTGGAGGGACGCAGCCAGAAGTGGGCATTGTAACACCCAGAGAAGAGCCTTCACCTAAACCCCATCAATGCCAGACCCTGATCTTACACTTGCGGCCTCCAGAGCGACCAGGAATAGATGTTTGTCGTTTGTACGCCACCCAGTCTGTGGTATTCTGTTACAGCAGCCCAAAGAGCCTAAGACAGAGACAGAAAGGCTCAATAAACAGCCCAGTGTCACCAAGCACATAAGAGACAGGGCCAAGACTCTAACACGAGCTGTATGATTCTGGAGCCTGTTTCTGCTTCTTTGACACAAATAAGTCTTTAATATTAATTAAGGTAATTGCTGCAAAACTAAGCCTAGTCCGGGAAGTCAGGGAAGTCATCCCTGAGGAAGGGGCCTCAGAACTGACACCTGGAGATGAGCAAGAGGTAAGCAGGCATGGAAGGGCAGGAAAGCTGGGTGGGAAAGTTTCTGCAGCTGATTATCAAATGAGTATGCTTCACGTCCATTCACAAGGCCCTTTGCACCATTATCACATACAGGCACCTAAAATAGCTTTAAGTACACTTTTTAAAAATGATTTTAGTAATCCCAAGAGAATATAGAACTATCTTTTTATGTAAATTTGGGATTAGACAACCATTTCTATCTGGGCTATGCTAAAGAAATACTCTCTGGTAAACTAGTGCAGCCACTGTGGAAAACAGTGTGGAGGGTCCTCAAAAAATTAACAATAGAGCTCCCCTATGACCCAGCAATAGCACTGCTAGGAATGTACCCAAGGGATGCAGGAGTGCTGATCCATAGGGGCACATGGACCCCAGTGTTCATAGCAGCACTCTCAACAATAGCCAAATCATGGAAAGAGCCTAAGTGTCCATCAACAGACGAATGGATCAAGAGGATGTGGTTTATCTATACCATGGAATACTACATGGCAATGAGAAACAATGAAATCTGGCCATTTGTAGCAACGTGGATGGAACTCAAAGGTGTTATGCTGAGCGAAATAAGTCAGGCAGAGAAGGACAGATACCAGAGAACAGGAGAAACTTAACAGAGGACCATGGGAAAGGGGTAGGGAAAAAAAAAATAGCTGGGAAGAGGGAGGCAAACTCTTGACTGCTGAGAACAAACTGAGGGCTGATGGGGGTGGAGGACAGGGGGAGAGGGGTGATAGACATGGAGGAGGGCACTTGTTGGGATGAGCACTGGGTGTTATATGGAAACCAACTTGACAATAAACTATGAAAGAAAAAAATACTCTCTGAAAGTCATTTCTGGATGGCAGAGCTAGGAACCTGGAGATACTGGCAATGAATCCCTCGTTTCCACATGATGTGAGCAGGGACCCGGGGGGAGAGAGGGTTTTCAAGGTGCTTGGCTAGTCAGTATGGGGAGGATCCAAGCTCTCCTCAAAATGCAGAATATCAGAAACCTCTGAATTTTCTCCCAATGACTTCCTGGGTGCTCACTGAGGTAGGGTTCTTGGGCCTGGGGTTGAGAGGAGGTTCTGTAAATGAGGATGGAGCCATTCTTGGTCAGAACAGAGCAAAGGGTGCAACTGAAGTTGGCTCTGGCCACTGCCCCCGTGGGGAAGGGCCCACACCAGGCTGTGATCAGCAGGAAGCACCCATGCCCAGGCATGCTCATGGCTGTGCTACATCTGGATAGTTCTGCACATGAAGAGAAGGGACCAAGGTGGCACATCCTGAAAGCTGGATCCAGACCAGTTCTAAAATACATTTTGCCATTCTGGGCCCAGGGCAGTGTTTATGTTCTGTGCTGCTTCTTCAGGAAACTATTGTCCTATTTCTCAAAGAGAGGAAAAAGATCATGTCCATAATTCTAGCCTTAAGGTTCTCTTTCTAAAGGATAAAATGGCTGGTATAAGCCAAGCATTCCTAGAAAAACCATTACTTTTGCAACTTCTTTTCTAACATGACTTCCATTTCCAGTGAGGAGTCTAGCAGGGACCTTATGCAGCAGAGCATTGTGTAATGACACTGTCACACATAGACTCCACACCTACTCTCCACTAACCTGCCCTGGAGAAATAAGTGGGGGTTGGAATACTTGTTAAAGGGAGGAAGGAAAAGGAACTCCTAGTTATTGATACTTGCTCAGTAACTGGCACTTTTACACACACACTGAATCTTCACATCTACCCCGTAGATTGAAATCCCCCTCTACAAAGGATACCGAGGCTCAGGGGCCCCCATCTTCACAAGACTCCCTCTTGCCAAGTCATTTTCATATGTATGAATTAAGAAAGGCAGACAAAGAGGGGCTCATGGGTGGCTCAGTTGGTTAAGCATCTGACTTCGGCTCAGGTCACCATCTCACAGTTCGTGGATTCAAGATCTGCATTGGGCACTGTGCTCAGAGCCTGGAGCCTGCTTTTTATTCTATGTCTCCCTCTCTCTCTGACCCTTCCCCATTTGCACTCTGTCTCTGTCTCTGTCTCTCTCTCTCTCAAAAATAAACATGAAAGAAAGCAAGCAAGCGAGCATGGTGTAATAGGATCAGCTCTTTCATGCACCAGGCATAGATTTTAGACGCATCTTAGTAGCTTAAGGGAAGCAGGGTGGACATGACCTGCAGAGCCTGCCTGCTCTGGGCTTGCTCACTACCCTGTGAAATGTTTGAGCACACAAAGAGAGGCCATGGGCTGGCTTTCCAAGTAGTAACACTTGTGTCTCCTCAGCATACACAGCCACCATTGATCAACCAGCTTTGGAAACCTCCTGAAGGAGGCATGAAAGGTGAAGTGACCTAGATTGAGAAAAGGTGGCCCAAGGAAGATGATGAAGGACAGTAGGTGAAGGAGCATGGAGGCATCTAGAAGGTGAGGAGCTGCGGTCACCCTTCTACCTTCTACCTTGCCTTCTACAAATGAGGCAAGTTTGGGGAGAAGGGTCATAGAGCCAAGTTTTCCAAAGGAAAACTGCCCAGTAGCTTTTAATTGTCTTATTACCTAATAATGAAAAATAACCATTTATTTGTTTCTTTTCCCAAAGATAAGTGACTAATTGACCCATCCAATCCCATGGAGCTGAGCTTGACTTTATAGTCCCCTTTACCTCCAGATCAAGTCTTTTATTGCCTTTTTCACAAATTTTAATATGTTGGTTATTAACATGTAACCCAAAGAAAACCTAGCTTACAAAAACTAAAAGTATTAGCAAGCAGTAAATGTTAGGATTATTTTTAAGGGTATTCATATACAACATTTGTCTTACTTCAATATTTTATTTCCAATTAAGAACACACTATGTTTTGTTTTGGGTTTTTTCCCCCCTTTTAAGAACAAATACACACATATTCTGAAAGTTTGTGCCTTTTTCTTCTCTCCCAGGGCCTGGGTGGCAGTGTCAACAATAGAAATCAGCATTAGGAACATGTGACATCAATGGGGTCATAATAAACATGTTACACATAAATGCTGAAATAATGACTTTTTTTGGACATCTTTTTTAATTAGAGCTAAAAGAGTTTAGAAAAAAATGATAACCACCTGGCAAGCCATTTCCTCTTTGAAAGCTGAATTAAAGTCAAGTGAGAGAAATAATTAGGACAGCTGGAAATAATAAAAACAATAGATAGCAGACACATCTTTGACAAAACACAACAAACCAGAGACATTACAATGTAAAATCTTAATTGTGTCACAGCTCACTAAATCTCTGTCCTTTTTCCCTCCTCAGTTCTTGATCACAATGAAAAACACTGTATATCAATATGCAAAGCCAAAAAGCAGTAACATTGTTACAGCCTGAATGGGTGAGACAATAAAAAGAGGTAGTTGTTGTAGCATATTGTATCTAAATAGACACAAGACTGTAATTTGAATGAATCACTGTCTCTCCTTTTCTGTCCTTTGGTGGAGTGCTAGTTTTTACTTCCTGGGAGTTGTTTGTAGACCTACTTTTTGATGTATGTATCAAGTCTTAAATTTGGATTTTCAAATGCAGGACTTATTTGGACTCTATAGTCCTGAATTCAGAATTATTCCCAAATCATTGCTGGTCTAGATAAAACTACAGACAAACAACCTCACTGGAGATGACTTACACTACTCTTCTAAAATGCAGAACTTTCTGTAGTCACTACTCCCCTAAATAGTATTTTTTTTTCTTTCTATTTTGCCATGATGTGGGGGAAGGCCATATGCCAAGATACTAACAGTGGTTTTCACTGGGAAATGGAATTTCTGGTAATTTTAATTTGTATTTATGTTCTTTTCTCTATTTACTAAAATTTTCATATTTTAAAGCCAAACATAATATCATGGAAATTCTTCAATCCTATAAATGCATTTAAGAGGGAGAAATGACCCAGAAAGACATTCACAATGCCTACACTGACTGACATTAAATACAAGCTATAAGCAATGGGAAAGGAACACATAGAAATGAAGTTCACAGACTTTGCAACTCCATTAAAGTGCAAATCACTCACACTGTAAGTTAACTGTAATGTAGGGAAGGTTCCCAGAGTAAATCAGCGTTGTTACTGACTGCACAGAGCGGGGCATATACCTCTGTGCAGACCTGGAAATCAGGTTATCTAGATATTCAGTGAATGACATCCTACATGGTGGTGTGAAAGCCACTTAATCTCCTCAGCCTCTTTGCCATCAGAATATCTCCTTTTCCACAGGCGAAGCTTCTGCTTAAAGTTAATGGAAACTGAGAGAACTGGGACATCTCTCCCTTCACTTTTTCTCTCTGTCAGACCAAGATAAAGGTTTTATTCAAACTTTTCTATTTGAAGAGGAGCAGCACCTGAATGAAATTTGGTCAGGATCAGAAATCTTAAGAATTAGAAAATTTCCAGACACCCACATAAATGATACAATAATGCCGTGAAGAATGAGGTGGGGGGGGGTCATTCTGAACAAAAATATAGCTATATAAGCAGTCTTCCTGGAAATGAAAAGGTTTTCCACATATATGCTTTTATGAAAGTAATGTCTACCAAGAAGAAGAAAAAATTTTGAAAGAAATTTTAAAGATCTAATTTAATCAAAGGGATTCAGGTTTTTACATTTTAGTGTTGTACTAGCACATGCAATTTCTCTACTATTGAATAGCAGTGGCTAGTTCAACCCTTCTTTTTCTGGAGGTTTAATCTGGCCATGACCCCTTCTCTGAAAAACCCAACTTGAAATCTTGATTCCACATGTTAAAAGCTTGAGTTTCATTCCCCACAACCTGTCCAATTTGAAAAGCAAAGGGATATAAGTATAAAGAATATGGCTTTTTAAAAAGCCAATTCAGCAATTAACTAAAATTAATGAATAATCTTGGATGAGTGGTTTGGTATCTATGAACCACATAGCAGTGTTCACCAACTATTCATTCAGTGAATGAGTGAAATGAATAGATAAATACTCAAATAATGGTCAGTTTTCTCATCCTGTTACTAGATGACATACTCTCACCACCTATGGCCTATGTGTCTTCTTATAGATTACAGCAACCGTTCCCCCGAAACAAGTCAGCCTGTGAGGTCCGACATAGCCTGCAATAAAATTTTCAAAAGCTGGCATATCGCAAGAGAAAATAAGTAAGTATATCATCGTTGATTTGTCATGAGGCAGACATATTCCATTTCAAGGAATCTCTGATAGCCTGAGACTGAGCCCTTCATATTTCTCTGGGGCAGAATTGTCTTTTCTCTCATGCAATGATTTTTTTTTTTAAGTAGTAGTTGTTGGAGGTCTTTAGGATTCTTTTATTGGCATAACATAAAGTCCACAACCTTACATCAGTACCCTTTTTTTTTTTCTTTCTAATTTTAGTGCTCTATGAACTCCAAGCCTGAAATCTACTGACTTTCAGAACATGCATTACTTAAGGTACAAGAAAAAAGAAGCTTTCTCTTTGTCCATCCCCAGACTTGTCACTCCCGGAAGAACAGAGTCTATCAGCTATTCCTCCACATGAAACTTTCCAAACTCTTCCATCCCTCACCATTATCCTCCTAACTGCAAAGAGGCAGCCTGTTAGCCACTCTCTGTATGCTCGCCATCTGTTAGAGGGAGAGATGACGTACCAGATATAATTTCATTAACTGTGTTTCTCATAGTCTCTTCTAGAAAACTGCCATGCAACCAGTTCTGGCACAGACCTTTCACCCAAGGCCAGCCAACACATTTTCTAACCAATTGCCAACAAGATCCCCTCTCTCCAAATCTGAGCTAACAGGACATAAAGACAGTCCATGGTGAACACTGAGCCTGGGAGTCCATGTCACAAAGTTGGGACTAAGGCAGTCATGTTACATGAAAGGGAGAGAGCAAGGGGAGGTAGTCAAGAAAAACATCAGAGAGGACTGAAAGAGAAAAGCAAACACCTCAAAAAAATATCAAAATAGCTTCATTTGTTATTGCCAATTCCTTACTGCAACAGGATTCTATCAAGGTCCTTATTTCACCCCTTTCTCCGCCATCTCCCTTTTTGTACTTGAGCTACATGGTATCTGTTCCATATCTGAAAGAACATTGTCTGGAATTGAAAACACGGACTAATTTCATGCATTCTCAAAAGAGGGACTTACCATTTTTTTTGCTAGTCATTTTCTCTTCCTTATTTCTGCAACACCAGCAATATATAAACCAAGTCATACTTCCTTCTTTGTTCCCTTTAAGCCCTGTCCAAAAGTATTTTCCATGCATAAAAAAGCCCAGCCCTCAGCCCCTCTCTTTACCCTGAACTCACCCATTCCTATCTTCACCGTTATCTAGGTTTGATCATGTGTCCAGCCCCCACCTTGTCCCCTGCTCAGGCTGCATAACCAGATAAGGCACAGCTAAGAACCACAGTGCCTGGGTCCCAAAGAGAGCACTTCAATGACTCCACTGGGTAAAACTCCCCATTATTGTCATTTCTCCATTGAGATACAATCCAGAGAAGTGAAGTGACAAGTTAATGCCACATAAGGAAAGAGCAAGGAGAATAACATTTTATTTAGTCTTTTAAACTACTCCAAAAAATAAAATGTTATCCCCATTTCCTATAACAGGAAAGTGAGCCTCATAAGGCTTGCCTGCGATCACATACTCAGTAAGAATTGAGGCCTGGCTTTGAGTGAAACTTCTTAAATTCTAGTCTATTGCATTTAATAATACATCCTCTGCCTCCAAAGTGCTAGTGGTCAAACCACACTCAAAACTAAATCACATGACTCCTGACTCCTAAACAAGTGCTCTCGCTCCACTAATTATTCCACAGCTCAGAGAACAAAGTGCACAGATGTGGCGTTGGGTAGATAATGAAGTAGGAGGGCAGCTGTGAGTACCCTTATCGCCTCAACCCTCTCCCATCTTCTTGTCTGTCCTTTATCAAACAAGGACATCTTCAGGGTGTGGTCCTGAGTCATTGGCCCTACCTGGTTCAGCCATGGGGCAGACAGCCACCAAAGTGGCCACCATGATCTTCACCCACTAGTATTCCCATGTGTGTGTTGTACTCTCCCTCACTGTATCTGGGCTGGTCTGGATAATCAATAGCATATAATGGAAAAGTAAGTTATTGAAAGAATGTAACATCTGTCTTGAGTGATCTTTCCTCTCTCTCTCTCTGTCTTAAATCACTCACTCTATAAGAAACCAGCTACCATGTTTTAAGGACACTTGGGTAGCCTGCAGAGAGGCTCACATGGTGAAGAACTAACATCGCTAGCCAACAGCAGCAAAGGACTGAAGCCTGTCAACAACCACCTACATGTGCTTAGAAAAGAATCTTCCCCAGGCAAGTATTCAGATGAGACCGCAGCCCTATCAAACAGCTTGCATGCAACCTCATGAGAGTCCTTGGCTCAGAACCACCTAGGTAACCTGCTCCCCAATTCATGATCCACAGGGGAAAAACGATGTTGCAAGTTGCTACATTTAAGTGTAATTTGTTAAGCAGCGATAGATAACAAATTTAAGCCCTGAGATGTTCTTCCAAGTACTAAACACTTCTCCTACCTTGGTCCACTCAGGTTCTTCCCATTGAGGGGAGAACAATTCTTCTTTGCCTTCCATAAACCTTTGTGTCAATACACTAACTTCCCCACCCTGGGTAGGGAGTAAGCCCGATAGCTAATTCACAAATATTTTCCCTTGAAATGTGCATATGCATCTGGACTGTGCATTTTTCAAAAGCCAAGACTGTCTCTCTTTCCTCTGTGCTTTCATTTGCATACTCCCTTAGCTTTTGGGATCTTTCTCTCACAATAAGTCAATAGAAGCCAGAGACTTTCAAGAAAGAGTCTGACTTCTCTCCTGGGCAGAATATTTAAGTCACACATTATTGTTTGTTTTCAGGCAAACCAGTACAATTATGCAACATAAATTCTTTTAAAGCATCTGGGACTTCAATCCAATTTAAAATCCTGTGGGGTTTATTACCAGAATGAATGATTATAAAATATATGCATGCAAATGAAGAGATAAAAAAATTAAAGAGCATATGAAATTTAATGCATACTCCTTGTAATTCCATGCCAAGTTGTTGCACAAGACAGTGGCTATGCAATGCCATGTAAAAATGTGGTTTATAATATTTATGACTTGAGAATGTGGTTTTAATATTCTATTGTCGTGAATATATATTATAAAAGAGAGAATTAGTTCCTGGTGCTAATAGGAGGGGGAAGGGAAGACAGGTTTACCCAAGGCTGTCATCAGTTTTACTGTCAAACTGAAGAACCCTGTTTTGCCCCAAAGGTATAGCACAGTGAAAAGCTTGCAAAGATGGAGGCACTCTATTTTTCAGTGTTTGTATTCTAAGAGTTCATCTGGGGACAATCTAGTTCAATCACTATTTTATTAAGTGTCAAAAATGTGAAAGTAAATATATTTGAGACTCTAGGAGTTGGATGGGAATAGATGGAATTAAAATTGAGCCTATAGTACCTACCCTTGAAGAGAGCACAATCTAGAGAGATAGGCAGGTGTGTGCATGAAGAATTCGAACCAGAGTTGTGTAAACTGTTGCAGTGACCAAATAACAGACTCCCAACCCCAGATTCTGGATCCATCCTCCACATTGCTGCCTGAGTTAGTCACCCAAAATAAAAAGGCACTTGTTTTGCTTTTCTGCATAAAGTTCTTCATTGCTCATAGTCTGGAATCTTTGGTAGAATGCGCTTCAACACTTGGTCTGAAACAACCGTTTCCTATTCAAATAACACTCTGGAGAACAACAGTAAGAAAAAAAAAAGTGATTCCACTTGAAAAAACTAAGGATTCCAGTACGGGTCTTCAAATAGTGTAGGGGCATCCGCTGTTTCTGTAGGACTCATCCCTTCCTAACTTTGTCTCCAGTAAGAACTGACATCTGAAGAATAGAGTCCAAACAATCAGGCAGCAGCCGAGGCATTTCATCATAAGGACTAGTACAGGAGAAGGAAACAAAAGGGTGTGCTATTATGAAAGAAATTAACTGATGTTAGTGTCTCCTTTCCCTAAGTCTTCCACCCCAGCCCCAGTCCCCAAAGCAGAGAACACTGTGCTTCTCAAAGTCTCCAGTTTTTACACATCACCCTGGAAGAGAAATTGCTCTGGGGTCACCCTTAAATACAGAAGGAGTGGTGACATTCTGAGATAGAGGAAATTGCTTGGAATTCATTAGGCTGATGCAGCAAGATCTAGCACTATGGAGAGAATTGAGGAGCCTTAGGATGGGAAGGCTTTTTCTTTGGATCTGATTTTTTCAGTGGGTAAGGAGTTCATGCATAGTGTAGAAACAGGGGGTTCTTTCATGCATCACCATAGTAAGCCTTTAGAAGGGGGACACTCTGACAGCACAGGAGGTGTGGGACCCTGATCAGTCAGTGGGGAGCAAAACATATGCCTGATCTCCCAGCTCAGCAAAGAAATCAACCCCAATACCAGCACCAAGTAGGACGAGCAAGAGTCAAGACAGCAGCACTACAGACTAGTGACGGACATCTTCACAGGGCCTCATGAGCACCAGATAATCCTAACTTCTTGTGTAATCTCAGAGAAGGAGCAAAGATTTCAGTCTACCAACAGTCAAAGGAGGCGGAGCTCAGAGCCATTTATATTTTATGCAGAGATTTAAGGAATGCAACTTATGTTCTAAAATCTTTATATACTAGACATAGTTCAGGGGCTATTTCCAGGTAAGAAGCTTCCAACCAGATTTCTGTAGATGCTCTTGCATGCCAAACCCCGTATGCATGGCTCTAGGGAGGAAACCACATTACACTTTATGTAAAAACCATTTCCCCATTCCTTCTTCCGTATTTCTATAGCCCACAGACTAACTCCAGCCTGCTGCCTGCTTTTTGCATAGCCCTTGAGCTAAGAATAGTTTTTACATTTTTTTAATGGTTGGAAAAAAGCAAATCAAGAATAATAGTTTCTGACACATGAAAATTGCATAAAATTCAAATATCCAGTGTCCATAAATATGTAGTTTTATTGAAACACCCATGACCATTTGTTTGCCTTGTATTACCTATGGCTGCTTTCACTACAGTGGCAGAGTTGAGTAGTTACACCCTAAGGTGCACATAATTTAAAGCACTTATTATCTTATTATGCAATCCTGGCACTTTACAGAAAAAATTTGCTGACCCCTGCTTCACACATGTGGAGACAGAGGTGATTAACAATATTTAGGAGGGAGTGTGACCTTCTTCATTTGGAAACCAAGTGCCCAACTGAGGGACAGGAAGGCGATTCTAGCCCCGGTCCCAAGCCTTCCCCTCTGTCCTGTCCCAAATGGAGAGAGGGCAACCAGCCTCAGATTTTCTCAGCTGGAAAACCTCTATCCATGTAAGGACTCAGAACAATGCAACAGAAAGGTAAACAATATGCAAAGTCATCAGAGAAAGGGGAGAAACTTCCCAGGCATGTAGCCTCTACCTGCCTCATTATGACAACACGTCTAAATGAAAAAGGCGAGCACCGAGGGGGAGTAGGTCGGCCAGCCTGGACTAGTAAAGGAGCTCCCGGGCTGCCAAACCCTTCAGGCCACTTCCCTCTCTGCCTCAGGGTTGTGAAAGTGGAGAAGGGGAACAGGTTTAGAAGGCCAAAATGACATCTTGCCGGAAAAATGGTGGAGCATGACAACATCCCAGGTGCCCAGAGAGGGCTTTCTAGACCTGAAATAAGCTACTGAGAAGAGTTCCAATCACACAATCGCACCTTCAGAGTGGGGCAAACTCTATGTCCTGACTGTTGATTTTTCTCCTTAACTATAGTCTACTGGGAGAACAGATACTTTAAATATGGAGGGGAGGGGCAGGGACAAAAATGATTTGGCAATTAAATATATGCCTCAAGGAAGTGCTTCAAGCCATCTTTTAAGCTTCTCTTTTTAACTGCAAATATTAGAAATTGATATGAATTCTCACTACCGTCATTTTTTCATACTCCTGTCTTGACCATCTTTTGTTTTAAATTGAATTAGGCAAGCCGCTGATTCAGAACAACACCTAATTGTTTTTGTAATCCTTTCATTTTATAAACATTTATTAAGCACTTGTTAGTTGCAAGGCGCTGTGCCAAGCGTAAGTGGGTGAAAACAAAATGAATAAAATAAAGTCTGAGCCCCAACGAGATTTGCATCTCAGTAAGAGAGATATAAAATATGATTACAAATAACAAATATTTAGTACTGGATAGACACCATACGGGCATGTGTGCATCTGAAAGCTAAATCTTGCGGAGGTGTCTGGGTTCTGCACAGTGAAAAGCTGAGCCTCGACAACTGAAAACAAAATGCCCCTTGCCTCGGCTAGCAGTGTGCTCTAGTGACAGAGAGGCTCCAAACAAAGCGTGTAGGTCCGCATTTCTCGAAGTCTGACTGGAAGAGAGACCCATCAGAATAACGTGTGATGCTTGCTAAAAGGCACAGGGCCTCAAGGCTTGCTGGTGGCTCAGTCATAAGAGTCAGGATCTCACGGTTCGTGATTTCGAGCCCCACATCGGGCTCTGTGCTGACAGCTCAGAGCCTGGAGCCTGAGGACTCTGTGTCTCCCTCACTCTCTGCCTCTCCTCCACTCACACTCTGTATCTCTCTCTCTCTCTCTTTCTCTCTCTCAAAAATAAATAAACTTTAAAGAAAAAGGTGTACCAGCCTCTCCTCAGTCCTGTCGAATCAGAATCTCCAAGGCAGGACCCAGGGCCCTGCCCTGATAACAAACTCCACAGATAGTTCCAATGATACTTCCCAGCTTGAGACACAGCCTGGATGAGTGGTTCTTAAACACTGCTGTTCATAGAATTACCTAGACCCCAAACCAGACCAAGGGTCTGGGAATGGGTCTCAGGCACCAGTAGTTTGTAGCACTCTCCAGGGCGATCCCAATGTGCCACCCAGTTTGAGGTGTTCTAGAACCACTGCTCCCATGACTTTACCCAAAGAAGAATAGGCTCTATTTAAAGAAAAAAAATAGGGTTTTTACCATTCATGTAACAGACATGCATGGGTGTGCCAGGCACCATCCAAAGAACGTGGGGACACAAGATGAGAAACGCAGTTCAACAAAGCTGATAGAAAAGCAACAACATGAAAAATGCTAACAGTGTGTCAAGGGGGCTTCGGGGACACAGAAGCACCTAAGCAGCCAAGAAATGGGGGTGCCAATGGCAAGCTAGGAGGAAGGTCACTGTAGGGCTCCTCAGAGAAGGAAGCCCTTACACTAAGTGTCGGATAAGGAGAAATTATCCTCACAGAGAAGGACGAAATGGCCAGTTCAGCAGACTTCGGTTGCAAAGGCATAGTCATATCTAAATTGTTTAGAATTTCTGAAGTATGACGGGGCTGTGAAGTGTCCCCAGCCTAAAAGATGGCTTGGGCCTTGCTACCAGTCCCCTTAGGGACAAAACAAAAACAAACAAACAAACAAAACATTGTTCTGGCCTAGTGAGTCTTAATCCCAGCTATGGATTAGACTTACCTGGGATATTTTAAATAAAATCCCAGCCATACCCCCCAGAGATTCTGATTTAATCAGTCACCTCAATTTTTAAACAGGCTCCTTCTGGGATTCTAGGAGCCAGGGGTGAGAGTCACAGGTGGACTCTCAGTAAACAGAAAACTGACCTTGGCTATTGGCTATGCCGGCTGGAGCAGACCGGAGCTAGCGTCCTCAGGCTGCTCTCGCCCCAGCCCTCCACCACATGCTCCTGCCCCAGGCACATGGTGGTTTTATTGCCTTAGGAGGGGAGCAGCCCAGGCTTCAGGCTTCCCAGGCTGGCCTTTCACCTTGCACAAAGGGGTTGAGTGATCTCTGGCTGCTCCCAGGGGCTCAAGCTACCACTCAGCATTCCTGCATTCCTGCATTCCTGAGAGCATTTCTACAAGCCCATTCCGGGAGGGAGGGGGGAGGGAGGGGGCTTGTAGTGCAGGGACCTTAGAGGTGTCCCCAAGGAATATACGGGAGTGCTAGATTCATGAATGCTACCATAGCACAGAACAGAATTTCTCCTGTTCAGTTGAGTGAAATGAACCCCACATTGTAATCAGATGCTTAATTAAAATAATGGAAGATGTAAGGAAGAATGGAAATAGTGAACCTACAATGGAGTGATGCTGGGCAGTCAGCTACATTTACACAGCGGCTGAGTGACTCCCAGGTCACTGTGGCCAGACAGCATGTGATTCAAATCTGTGCTTGAGCAGAAGAACAAATTGCTACACGTCATAAATCTTCTGGGTCATCTGCAAATAGTTGAAACTGGGAATGTTAAATCCGTGAATGCCAAGGGTGCATTCATATATCAAAATGAACATTTGTGCAGACAACACGAGTCCAAGTGAGAAAAATGTGCAGCTGCATTTGTGTGTAAATGGGCTAGATAAAAATCTATCCACTGAATCTTTGAAACGATATCTCTACAGCCCCCTGTATTTCAAAGTCAGTGATAGATATAATAAACAGATTTTTGAGTCAAAATGAGGGTGCATGATTTGAGAAAATAGTCTTTGTTTCTGAGTTGTAAATCTATTTATAAAGAAGAGTTGCCTTGGGATCTTAGGAGAACAAAAAGTCTACAAGAATCAATAAGAGGGGCACCTGGGTGGCTCAGTGGGTTAAACACCCGACTTTGGCTCAGGTCATGATCTCCTGGTCTGAGAGTTCAAGCCCCTCATTGGGCCCTGTGCTGACAGCCTGGAGCCTTTCTCCTTCTCTCTCTGCCCCTCCCCCACTCATGCTCTGTCTCTGCCTCAAAAATAAATAAACATTAAAAAAAAGTATCAATAAGTAAAGGTGGGAGGTAGGGGTTCACACAGCACTGGGGCCACAGGAGATTGCAGCAGAGCAGTAGCCTTAGGAAGCCCGAGGTTGGCCTATAAACTGCCCAGGGGCCATCACAGGGTGTGTCTGGAGAGGAAATAGAGAAAAAGTCCAAGACCAGTCAAAATGAAGAGGTCACCAAGACAGTTGCAGAAATATCTAAGAGATTAGAATCCACCCCAGGAAGGAGGGGGAGGGAGAAGAAAAAGATCTGAGGGGGAATTTGAACTTGAATGTGACTGGATGATAAACCTGAACTTGTTGAGAAAATTCTCAGTTGGACGGAGTTTACTTGGAAGAGACTAAATTCAAAACTTTATGCCGAGTCAGAAATTACATTTACTACAGGAAGGTAAAGAAGATAGTTTGCGTATTCGAGTTTGTGACAGGGAAGGAAAGAGCCATCCCTCAGGTTTTGTTTATTCCCTCCTCCTCTGGTGGCAAAGGTCTCTCCTTTCCTTGAGGCCAGAGCAAGAGCAGAGGCCTTTCCCTGAGTAATGGGAAGGGCCACAGCTAAGGCCACCAGCAGAGGCAGGCCTATCTATGCACTCATTCATTTACTCATTCAACAAGGATCTTCTTTGTGCTCCTGGCCCTCCCTTGTTATTCCGGATCAGGGAGCCAAGGGGAAGTTTGGGAAGCCAAGAACAACCACACCAGACTTTCCTGTCTGTAGGCAGACCCCTCTAAAAACCTTCCTTAACAAACAAGGTGGTTGTTGTTGTTGTTATAAAAGCCAGCATTGCCATTGTGTCAGGAAGATGCACACACACACACACACACACACACACACACACACACACACACACCTGCACTGGGAGTAGAATGTAAACTTGAAAGGCTTTTCTGGACCGCAATTAGATACTATGTACCAAAAGCCTTTAACACGTGCATACCTTCTTAGCCAGAAATTCCAGGTTTAGAAATGTGCTTAAGACAATAGCTAACATGATCAATTTTGGGCAGTGATTAAGCGCTAGTCCTTAATGTCAATAGAATCTGGGTTCAGGTCCTGATTCCACTGATTAGCTGAATGAAACTGGACAAATTACCAAATCTGAACTTTAACACCCTGGTGTGTGAATTGGGGGTAATAGTCTGAGCCATCGCCCAAGGCTGACATGGTAACAGTCACAGCCATCGTACAAGCTCAAACATGGGAATGCTCTCAGCACCAGTGCACCTGGCAAGGTATGTGAGCTCAATAAATGTTGCTGCTGGCCTTGAGCCACACTATGTAATATACAGAAGGATGATGGCATAGCAATGGTACATCACACCACTGTTTGTAAAAGGGAAAAGTAAATGCAATGAAAATATCTAATGTTAAATGATTCGTTAAACAAAATTATGATATATCCATATAAATGAATATTGAGCTGTTCTTTAAAAATGTCATGGGGCGCCTAGGGGGCTCAGTAGGTTAAGCGTCTGAATTCAGCTCAGGACATGATCTCACAATTTATAGGTTCAAGGCCTGCGTCGGACTCTGTGCTGACAGCTCAGAGCCTGAAGCCTGCTTCAGATTCTGTGTCTCCCTCTCTCTCTGCTCCTCCCCCACCCACACTCTGTCTGTCTCTCAAAAATGAATAAATGTTAAAAAAAAAATGTAGCGATATAGAAACGTATCTATTGCTATAGAAAGATGTTCACAATGTATCATTAACTGAAAGAGGCAGGTTTACAAACTAGCACGCACAGCATGATCAGCTGTTTGTTTATACATGCATTATAGATGCATAGAAAAAACATATGGGAAGATAGACTCTAAGATATTAAGATCATTACCTGTGCATGAAATTATGGATTTTTAAAACCTGTCTTATCTTTGGTTTTTGTATTGACTATGTATTGCATTTGCAATAATCAAAATAAATTTTTTTATTAAAAATGTCACTTTTAAATTGCAAACGCTCTTTGGAAAGTCATAGGTAAATTTTATGAGGTAATTATCAAAAACCCCTCACAGAAGAATTCCAATTAATAATGTGGAAGGGGTGAGGGGAATAGAGAACCCCTTAGAACACCACAGTAATACTGCTGCAGGTAAGATCCACGAATGGATGCTAAATTCATGATTGAGACTTTGAGGAGTGGAATATTTTCATAATCTCAAAGTATCACCCTCAAGATAGTTATTAATTACCAAGGAGGAAAGAGTAGCTTTACAATGGAGAAGATTGGCAGACAGCACCTTAACCATATGACCAATGTTACACAGGAACATTAAGAGCCCCTTGATATGATGCCCTGCATGGAAGGACATACCACTTCTGTGGTACACTTGTTCAAAAGGCAGGACTTCCATCTCCTCATGAGAATACAGCAGTCAAACTCAAATTGAAAGATATCATGTATATAACACCTGAACAATTCTCTTTAATAGCATCAAGGTCATGAAAGACGAGGAAAGGCCACAAAACTATCCAGTGTGTGACATGACGACTACGTGCAATGTAAAATCCTGAATTGGCTATTAGAACAACCAAAGGATATTCATGGAAGAACTGGAGAATCCAAATAAAGTCAGTAGTTGAGCTAAGAGGATTGTCCTATTATTACTTTCTTAGTTTTGATAATTATTATATGGCTATATAAGATATTGACATTAGAGAAAGCTGGGTATATGGACATTCTCTGCACCATTTTTGCAATTTTGTATGGCTAAAATTATTTCAAAATAAAAAGCTTAAATATAAAGCAAGACTGGACATTGACATTAGAATTAGACATTATTGGGAAGTTTCCAAGAAAGCCCAGGCAAAAAAGGTCTCAGTCCTATATCTCCTCATATATGAATAGAAAATACGACTTTTACAACTTGCTAGGTTAAAATTAGCTTAAAGCAAACATAGGGAATGTATCATATTAGTTTTCAGCACATAACCACAGAGAACATTCATAGATATTATCAATATTCAACATTTCTCCTTTGAACTGTCTCTCTTCAAAAGCCATAATTTCTCTATTCCAGTTCATTGGTTCAATTCTTCTTTTCAAATCTCAATAATCTTTTTTTTTCATGTCTTATCTGTGAGTCAACAAAAACTAAAGATCAAAATCCTTTGAATTTTAAATATCTCAAAAAGCGTCTTTACTATTGCCCATTTCTTTTGTTGATCCTTTCAAAATCAGATATGAAATGTTTGTTTCCTCAGTGCCTACTGAATTGGTATCTGAATCAGAAAAAAAATCACCAATTGAGACAGGCTAGTTGACCTTCATGCTTCCTAAGGAAACATGTTTTACCTCCCATTCCAAGCCTCTTGGTAGTTAAAACAAGTAGCAACTACAAACACAACTAAATTTATTGTAACCTACTCTATATTTACTTATATCTTCACCATCTGCATTTTACAGTTGACAAAACTGAGGCTTAAAGAAATGAATTAATTTTTTTCAGGGTCATAGAATAAGTAGCAGAATCAGGTCCCAAGTGCTGTGCTATTCAATGTTTGTTTTGAACTTTGTGAATGTTCTTTCATGAATATCACTGGTATTAGAAGTCTATCTAGAAACTTCTGGAAATCCAAAACTTAGTTAAGGAAAAGATGCCTATTGCACGTAGTGGCCTGCTGGCATACATCACCCTTTCCACCTTGTATAGGGTAACTAAGAATACGTAGATCTGTTTGGAACAGAGCAAGCAGAAGCTGCATCATGCAAATCAACTGAAAGACTAAGGGGCGGCTTGCTAATCTAGGACTGCTCTGTAACCACACAGAGATTCATTTCACATTTTAATGTGCGAAATTTCATTTGACTTAAGATGAGGACTAGATTCTCTAATCACCATAATTCCACATGTGTAGACTTCTACTGTAGGGAATGTTCCACCTCCTCATAGGCACTCTCTTCCCTCCCCTAACCCATCCTACATACATCTGCCAGATTAATCTTCTTAAAGTTTTAATTACTTCATTCCTCAGCTGAAAAACCTTAAATGGCTCCACACTGCCTATGAAATATTGTCTAAATTCCTCAACGTCTGGCTCCAATTTCTCTTTCCAATAAAATTTTATCATCGGTTAGGATAATTTCCGTTAACAACTAACAGAAATCTCAACTCCAACTGGCCTAAACAGAAGGGAACCTATTTTCTCATATAACTAGAAGGACACAAATAGGATGGGTTTTGAGGTGACTTAATGCACTAGCTCTAGTTCTATATGTCCCTACGCTTTTCTCTCTGACTCTTTTCTCTCCCTCTCTCCCTCTCACTGCCCTCGTCAAACATTCTGTCCTCAAGCCAAATGAACATACAAATTGCTTTCCTACTTGGTCACAGGACATCCACCCACCATCCTTCACGGCCACATCTTCCACGACCCATCCCTGGTTTTCCCCCGCGGAGAGTCTTGCCCTCTTTCTCTGTGATTCCATAGAACTTTAAACCTGTGTCCGAGGCCCATGGCACATCCCGTCTTGTAAAATAGTCACTCATAGCTGTGCCTTACTTGCTGTACTAAACTCTAAGCACCTTGAGGGCTGAGTCCAAATCTAGCCTCTGTCCCTATCCCTGTTTCCTGCTTTAATGTTTGTTTATTTATTTACTTATTTATTTATTGAGAGAGACACAGTGTGAGTGGGGGAGGGGGAGAAAACGAGGGAGACAGAGCACAGACCATGATGCAGGGCTCAAACCCATGAACTGTGAGATCATGACCTGAGCCGAAGTCGGACACTTAACTGACTGAGCCACCCAGGCGCCCTCCCCGTTTCTTGCTTTATACAAAGCGAATCAATCAAGAGACAAGTTAACCTTATAAGAAAATTCTCATGGTTGTTTTTCCTGAGGCACCATTTACTTTCTTTCATTTGGCAGTCTTCAAGGCCTAACAGAAATTAAGACATGTTTTTGTTTTTTAGTTAAAAATGCCATGCTCACCAAACAATAAAAAAGACAATAAGTGTGTGTGTGTGTGTGTGTGTGTGTGTGCGCGCACGCATAATTTCTCTTAAACCTTGGGTTGAGAACAACCAGAGGACACTCAGGTTTGCAGGAGTTGTTTTCTGCAGAAAAGAACATCAAGCAGAAAAGCTGTTCCCAAGCCTAAAATGATCACAGGACCCTGGCTAAATCTGCTTTGTGTTGATGGTGTCTCTTCCATGCTCTCCGCTTACCTGCACGTTATCCTTATCTAACTGAGACACCAGACAAAGCCACCATCCTCTTGTCATCAGTCACTCTCTAAACCCTTCAGAGGCCTGAGTATAATCTGTTCGAAGATTTGCCTGCCCAGAAGTGGAGCCCAAGAGAAACCCTCAAGGGAGTATGCCTACAGGAAATTACATGGCAAAGCCAGGCTCCCCTGACCACCTCTCTGCTCAATATCATTACCATACTAACCACACTGAAATCTATATTATCTCTGAGCAAACTGGGCACTAGCATCCTTCAGTTAATAACAACAGCAGAGAAGTTGGCAAAAAAAGCAACATGATGCCTGCATGCTACATGGGAGAGAAGGGATATCTGCCTTAGTGTAGGATAAGGCCAATTGTCAGATTCGGTCTGGCATTGGGATTCATTCAACCACTATCCTAAAATACATTATAAGTGTCTGTTAGGTGTTAGGTGCTATGCCAGTTATGAGCTTCAAACTTCTTTGGGGCAGCTGAAAAACCCAACTCTATCTTCTCCCAAAGCCACCTCCCTCATTTATGGCCCAACAGCTCAAGCTCTCCTTGATATGTGCAGCTCAGAGTGAGAAGCTTCCATGAAGGTTCTGCCCCAAGTCCCAGGGCAGAAGTGGCCAAAGCTCACCAAAGACTGTGGTTGTGCCAAGCCATTGGGCTATGCCCCATGGGTTGCTAAATGAAGAGGGGGTTGTAGCTCAAGCTCTCATTCTTTGTGAGAAAGGCTGTAAGAATATGGGGCGCCTGGGTGGCTTAGTTGGTTAAGCATCCGACTTTCGCTTAGGTCATGATCTTGCGGTTCGTGGGTTCGAGCCCCGCCTCGGGCTCTGTGCTGACTGCCAGCTCGGAGCCTGGAGCCTGTTTCAGTCTGTGACTCCCTCTCTCTCTGACCCTCCCCTGCTCATGCTGTCTCTCTCTCTCTCTCTCTCTCTCTCTCTCTCTCTCCTAGAAATAAATAAAACAAAAACAAAAACAAACAAACAAAAAGAATATATTACTTAGGACTTTCAAATAAAGCCTCACTGTAGAACATAGGACACAGCAATCCTTTGACAAGGCTGAGCCAGGGTGATCAACCTAGCATCAAATTTGGGGGATCCCCATGGTAATGGAAAATGGCTCAGAAACAACTGCTGATGAAGAGATAGCTCACTGTTTCACCACTCATTCATGGCGTGATTCATTATCCAACAAACATTTACTGAAAACCTTCCATTTGCTAGTTTCTCTGCCCCAGAAGACACATGAACAAATTGCCACATTCTAAAATCAGAACCATCATAGAGTAAGCACAGAGGGAGAGGAAATGACAAACTCTTTCTGGAGAGTCAGAGAGGGCTCAGAGAGAAGGCAACATGGGATCAGTGAAGGATGTCAACTACAGAGATGTTCCAAGCCAAACTTTTCCCGAGCATCCAAAGTAAATGCAAATTTAAGCAGAGATGTGGGTAGCTTCACTTTAAGCATAGGAAAGGTTGCAAAAGGACAAGTCAGGACTTTTCAGCTAAATATGGGGTTAAATCACACATGAGGACAACCCAAGCTGCTAATCCTTTTTTATTGATGATAACTTCTTTCCTGGGGCCTTTCTCTGTCTCCTCAGTTCCCTGTTGTTTGTGGGTAAATATCCACCTGCTATTTTACACTATTCCTGTTTAATAACAGGCAACCAGCTGCCTCTAGAAAACAAGATATTATGTTCAAGTGTAACTATTGCCCCACCTCCATCTTATCACTGAGAGTAAGACAAAATAGGGAAAATATAGTCTTAGATAGGCTCTTTAGGAAATAAAAACAACAATGTGATATAAAGTTAGTGCAAAGAATTCCAGTTCTTCTAAGGTATTAGTTAATGGTAGGCAAAGTGAGTTTTATGGCATTTCACAAAGCAACAGGAGCAGACCTAGTCAAACTTAGTGATGACTCTCAAAGAATTCACTGCTTCTTGAATCGCCTCCCCTGAGGAGGTTTTTATTTGAAACTTTAAGGGCCCTCAGAACTTTTGAAATGCTTAAGTAGCAAATTTCCATAATCTGGGAGCTGTGTTTCTGAATTAGATAGATGCTGCCTGTCCACTCAGTATTGTGTTGGTGGGATATGTCAGAAAGCAGAAGCACTTTGGAAGAAGGCCACGAGCACATGATTGGACATCTTCATGAGGAAGACTACCGTTACCTGTAAAGGAAGACAAAAACATCAAGGCCTCACTGGTTAAAAGGCAGTCCAAAGAGATAGGGAAATCCCTAAAGCAAAGAATAAATAATGGAATTCCAGGCACCTGGATCTGCAGAGGAGAAGAGATGTACCTGGGGGGAGGCAAGGGATGGAGTAGTGTTGCTTATGGCCTGTTGAGTGAACCCTACTTCACAGAGGTCCTATCACTTGCATTTATGTTAACAGATAAAAAACAGGTTTCCATCCAAAAAACATCAAGATTGTGATACAGGTATGAAAACACTGTCTTATATATGTAGCAGATTAGACCCAAAGTTCAATGGCCTTCTTATAGTCCCAAAGAACTTAATAATACAAGAAATTGCATAGCAAACATTTCCAGACTGAAGATGGAAATTTCCCTACACGTAGTTCTTATCCAGGGCATTTCTCTATGCTTGAAAGAGGGCAATGGGAGCTGCTCTATAGGAGTGTGTGTGTTCCCTCCAGGTCATCATAGAAATTGTAACAACACATACCATTTTGGAAGTCAAGAAAATATAATAAATTTCCAGTCTTCCTTTTTATAGATGAGGAAGACGAGGCCCTGGGGAATACAGTGACCTCCTTAAAATAACAGAACTACCAAAGTGGGTGCAAAAGCCACAACCTACATTTGAGCCGTCTGATCCCAACTTGAAACTATCTCCACCTCAAAAACACACAATGAGCAACAATAAGAGAAACAACATCTCTACTTCTTCAAAGGTAGGGAGCATTCTTACAAACATCTGCCATTTCATGGAAATGCTGGCCTTGGACTTATCTTCCTGAACTAATCGACTACATTCCTGGGCTATCACTCTCCTTGGTGAGTACCCTTTGCCTGCCAGCTGCTATGTAAAGTTAACCTTCTTTTAATGACTATAATGGGAGCCAACAGATAGAGCTTTCCAGGAATTGTCCCATCTTCAATTCATCCTTGTCCTTCTTGGTTTTATAAACTTGCAAAATACACTAAAAAATATCTTTTTTTCTCTCCTAAGTAAATCTCTCTGAGGTTGCACCTTAGTGCCTTTAAAGCTCTATGAGGAAACAAACAGAAATAAAAAGCCAGTTGGAAAACACCCACGCCTCTAGCAGAACTCTCGAAGCCTGTGTGCACATGCACATGTGCTCCCCTCCACTATTGCGGCTCAATATTTGTCCTTGGTTTTGACCTGTTTTCATTTCCTGGCACCTGCTTCTGGGCCTCTGCATCCATGAGAGCCTGTCCTGGCTGGACACATCAGAGGTTATCACCCATGGGCATAAAGGGTCAAGCCCATAAGTTCAGCCTGGGGAAGCTACTCGAATGTCAGCAAAAGGGGTTAACGCCCCATGATGGCACTCTGAGTCTCTTCCTACTCCTCAGGGGAAAAACAGAGGCAAATAAAAAAAGTGCAATATGTCTGCTTGAAAGGCACTGAGACTTGGAAAGCCACTCTGTTTGGGGTCTAATTATAGTGACTCATTTATCGAGCACTCCCCAGGCTCATCACTTTGCATACATGATCTCATTTCATGTTGAAAACATCTCTAGGAGGAATGCAGTATCCTTTTTTCATGCTAAAGAAACTGAGGGTCATGTAGTAAAACTGGGACTTGAACCAGGGAATCTTCATGCTTAACCACTCACTATACTGCCTCTTAGGAGTTAAGACAGGTAGGAAGCTCTTGCCCAAAATAATATTGATGGAAGGGTGTCTGGAGAATACACAGTCTGTCAATTCCCCCCAGACATTTCAAATTTCAGCCTTAGATCAAGCAAGAACTCTAGCAAGCTGTATAGCCATCAGCTTGACATTGAAGGACATTATAATCTAACATTGAAGGACGAAACAAATCTAACACAAAGGTGTTGTTGAAAGCATCATCCACTACCTTGACATAGTATCCTCCTTACCAAGACCCATGGGGAAACATTTCCTGTTACTCTCAGTATCAGGAAAAGCTGTATTCTCCTGAATAGTCACTTTGTAAATATGAACAGAGTAAATTCCATTCCTGTTTGGTTTCCATCTCTGTTATGGCTGCTAGGAATTGTTAAGCCAAATTTATATTCCACATCTAGAAAGTGTCCAGGACCATATACCTGTAATATGTCTTTAATATACTATACTCACCCCTTGTTTTATTAGTTTCCTGCCTATATTCTCCTTTGCTCCTGATTTCCACAGCTATTTATTTTTTGCTTTCCTTCATTTATTACACTATCTCTAATCTCTTATGGAATGAGGAACTGAGTGAGAGAATGCATAAATAATAGTCAAACAATCGTCTTCTTTTTCATGAATTGGAAAAGATGCATTATACCTATTCAAGTCCTTGAATCCCAAATCAGAGGAAAGCTCAGACCCTGATCAACAAGACAGTTTTTTGGGGGACCCTATGGTCCACAGAGGAAGTAGCAAACACAGCAAAGGCTGAATGATGACCTCATGGTAGCAAAGAGGAACATTAATGCTACCCCCAAAAGCATCTGAACCACTTTAGCTACCCTGCCAATGAGAAATGGAGAACTTTGGAGGACTGAGTTTCCATTCATGATGCCAAACAGGCTTGAACCTGAGATTTCCATTAGCGTAAACCACACACTCTTGAGCCCCCAGTTCCGGGCTACAGTGTCCTGAAGACATAATTATACACTTGTAAGATTGAGCCATGTTTTTGCACTGGGTTGCCTCACTGCAGTTTGTATCTCCAGATCTTAATTACATTTTTAAGTACTACACTCTTCCCACATCTACAAATCATGAAGTGATTTACACTTTTAGGGTCCCCTAAATTCTCTCAGAACTATGCCTATTCAAGTCATCCAAGTCTCCAGCTGTTGATTCAGTATTACAGCCTTAGCAAAGCCAGGTTGATTGGTCTGTTCCAAATGGTCAAGAGAGGACGGGAAGTCCAAGAGGAAGATATATTTGGCTGAAGAAGAAACATGGATGGAGCTCTGGCTGCTCAGACAATGAAAGCAAATACACTCTAAATTCTGTGTTCAAGGTTCTCCGCATTGGATTCTGATGGATAAATTGATTAAGCACATTAATCAATGTGCTTAATCAATCATAAGCACATTATCTGATGCCAGGACAGTGATCTGGAGCTTAATGATATGTGGTCATGCCAATACTTTTCTGAAATGATTATATCTGCCGTAAGAAAATGTCCTGTTCTAGTTTGGAAATACCTGGAGGCCTTCATGTTCCTGAATCATTCAACCAACTAACTAACAAGTATTTTTAGTCATCACCCAGAAGTTCCTCACTGTGACAAACTTATTGGTGAAACCATAAAAGAAACCAAGATCTGATTGCTGCCCTCAAAGGACTTATTCTTCAGCTAGAAAGACAAAAAGCTTATTAAAAATGAAAGAATCCTTATAATCAAAGCATTGGCATTAGTGATAAAAGTTCAAAAATAGAAGAAGAAGAAGAGAATACTGGAGTACGGTTTGTTAAGGCAGAGGTAGAATTTGAGCTGACATTGAAGAGGAGCTAAAATTTAATTAAGAGCAACAAATGAGAGAGTTCATTCCAGGTTGGGGCAAAGAGGAGAAAACTGTAGACACAACTCGAATGGTAGTTTTGAGCTGATATTGGACTTCTCCCATCACTCTGGTTATCTCCAGGGACCCTGTCAGACACTCCAGGCAAGGAAGAGCAATTCTTTCAAGACCACACACCTCGCATGGTTTTGTAGAAACAGCTCTAGATTGTACTTTCCTTGTTTCCCAGTTGGACGTCATTTGATTCTTTTCCCTTCCATCTGGGTCTTAGTATCCCAGTCATATTTTCAGCTACAATTTTGAAAGCACATTTATTGGGGTTTGTAAAGAGTGTCCAGAATACAGCTACTCACATATTCTTCAACAGAAAGCACTGCCCTTCTAGAAAACTCTGTTGTAAGTAGTACTGCTTATTACCCTCTGCACGGGGATGAGGGTACACCTTCCAATTCTAGAACTAGGGCAATATGGCTCCATTTTTTCCCTGTCTGCTTCTAGCCATCTGGGAGATCTTCATTTTTCTTGGAGATGATGATGGAATTATCTAAGGAATGGGGGAATCCACTTATCCTTGGGGACAGGGGCAAGAAGAGCATTGATTCATAGCCAGTAGACATTTAGTCTCCAAGCAGCCAGCGATGTTTCTGAAACGACTAGAGCATACATTTGCCTGTGAAGCTAAGGGCTTTAGAAATACCAAGGAGAGGGAAACAGCACATTTAGTTTCTTCATAATAAATCTCCCATCTTATTGTCTGAGACATTTTGCTCTCCTGAGGACACAGGGCCTGTTTCTCAGTGTTTTCCAATTGGGCTCTTCCTTGTCTCCCGCCCATTTCTATTAAAATGGTTGACTGGGATCCCAAAGAGGCAACATGCCACATGAAATTTGTTATTTTTGTTTCTCGCCCTTCCCCCTCCTTTCCAATCTCATTTAGATACTTTTTCTTTCCCCAGCCCCCTTTCCCACCTCCTCATCCTGGTCTTCCTCAGTCATCCATCATTACCCAAGGGATGTGTTTCTATACGTCTTCAGAGAGAAACAATTCCTTGGTTGGATTGTGAAGCAAAACATTATGAGACTCTAACTCAATCACAATTACTATTTGGCACTACATTTTATGAGTGAGAAATGCAATAAAATATCAATTTCTAAATTTAACTAGCATTATATAATGCAATTATTTATTCCAGAAGGCTGTTGTTTATATATTGCCTGAGCTATTGATTAGTATGAAAAAGGCAGTGGATAGGAAGCCATAAAAATCGATCATTATTTAAAGTGGTTAATCAAATATTTAATTTGTTTCCATGAATTTCCCTCCAGTAATCATGCAGCATATCACACTATGTACCAATGGACTGTAATCCAAATCCACATATCAATGCTAGAATAGAGTCTAGCAAGAGATGACTTTCTCATTCTATTGTCTGAAATGCTGGAAAGGCCGTGAAAGCAGAGCAAACCATCTTTTTCTTCCACACACCCATCCTCACTTTGCTCCCTTCCATAATCACCATAAGCTGAAGCCACTTAAGTATTACAATTACCCGTCATCATTATCACCCACATGATGATGAGGCTGCTACCCACTGCAAATGAGGCCTTGATGCTTCAGAAAGTGAAAGACACTCTTCAGAGGGACTTCTGTGTGTTTGTTTTTTGCTTTATAGGCTCCTTTAGGCAGAATGGGGGCAGGGGGAGAAAAACAAATGGAAATTCAGTCAGGAAAACAATTAACTAGCACGGCTTCACTGCACAGTAACATCAAATCATACAGCAATTAGAGCCCCGCAAAATCCCCGGGTTTGGTTTCACGCGCATTTAAGGATGCAAACTGACATGTACGCAGAGCTGGTGCTGGGCGCAAATGAAAAAATCAAAGAGGCAAACATTGTGAAATTTCATTCTCTAGAATAGTGATTTGAGCTAAGAGTATTTTTAGTCTGCACACAAGAAAATTCACCTTCTCTCCTTAGGCCTTGGTAGGTTGCCAGAGAAGTGTCTATCACTCATTTTTGTTTCCACGTTGAATATAAAGAAGTTAATATTTGCTTAAGAAACATATTGCACTTGGTCGCTAATAAAAGGGTTAATTAACCCATAGTCCTCACAGATGACCAAAAGTTTTCATTGTTAAATCTGGGAAAGTAATAACTAAAGCTTCCCCAAAAGCAAAGCAACAGTGTTTTTAAAAGGTGAGCAGATCCACCAATCTTTGTGTTGTTAAGCTTTACTACACAAAAGGGATTTACCTTTATCTTGTAAAAATGCCAGTATAGATGATAGAACCTGCAAGATATTCGTGTTTTCTTTCCATTTTGTTTTTCTTAATTGGTTGCTTTTCTCTTGGAAAGTTTTTGCTATAATAGGGGTTTGTCTGTAATACATCAGGAATTTCTCAATACAAAGCAATCCACAAAGGTTCATTTATCCCCTGTCTACTTCTGAAGGTGTCTGTCGTTTGACGATGGGTTGAAAAAGGAAATAAAGTGACTAAGATATCTGCCTCCTTTATTTTTTAAATAAACTCTTTATTTTTAAACAATTTGAGATTTACCAAAAAGTTGCAAAGGTAATAATACAGAGAGTGCTTGCATATCCCTTACAGAGTTGCCCCATTTTATACAACCTTATAGAAGCATTGTATACTTGGCAAAACTAAGAAACTGATATAGACAGATTGGTATTCACTGAGCTCCAGACTTTGGATTCCACCAGTTTCTGTATCACTGTCCTCTCTCTGTTCCAGGACCCAACGCATGTTACCACACTGCACTAAGGTACCCATCTCCTCAGTCTCCCTGATCTGTGACAGTTTCTCAGTCATTCGTTGTTTTTCATAACTGTTTAGGGATCCCGTAGCATGTCTTCCAATCTGAGCGTCCCTCTTGTTTGTTTTTCTCATGATTAGACTGGTGTTATGAGTTTTTAGAAAGAATAACACAGAGGTGAATTGCCCTTCTCATCACTTACCAACACCCTGGACATAAGGACATCCATATGATGTCACCAGTGATACTAGTCTTCATCCTCCATGAAGCTTGGGTTTGCCAAGTTTCTCTACTCTGGGTTTACTATTTTACTCTTTCTTTTATTTATTTTTTGGAGAAAAGTCACTAAGTCCAACCCACTCTCAAGAGGGGTGGTGGGTGAGAAACTTTTGGAGAGACAGGTGTCTCCATGTATTTTTGGAGGGGGTATCTAGGAATTATATCATAAGAACGACTTGTCTCCTCTTCCTAATTTACTTATTTATTCAAGAGTTGCTTCCCAGGACACCTGGGTGGTTCAGTAGGTTGACAATCTGGCTTTGGCTCAGGTTGTGATCTCATGGTTCGTGAGTGAGCCCCACATCGGACTCTCTGCTGTCATCACAGAGTCCACTTTGGATGCTCTATCCCTCCCCCACTCACGTGTGCGCTTGAGCTCTCTCTCTCTCTGTCTTTTAAAAATAAATTTTTAAAAAAATCATTAAAAAAAAATAATTGCTTCCCTTAATTTTAAAATAAGGCAGATCACTAGAGTGATGAACATCTTAAGTATACAAAACACTAAGAAAACACATTAGGGTTTTTAATTTTCAAAAAAAGTATTGTTGTTTCCAAGGCCTTTTCAACAAACCAGATTTAATATTCATGTAATGAGCCCAGGAGAAAATGTACACATGAGGTTATACACCCGCTCTCCGACCCCCACCAGAGCTCTATGTGTATTATACAAATTAGGTGTATTTATCCCAAGCAGATTATAAAAACAAGTAGACATTGGGAACTTTGGCTGAAGCATTTTGGTTCAGCAAACAGCCCAGTCACCTCTCAACCTTACTCAGCCACATGATTATATCTGCAGAAAACAGGAAGTACTGTCCATATCCTTATCTGAAGGCGCCATTTGACATCCTACGGCACTCCAAAGACAGCATGTCTTTCCATCATAATCATTCCATCGTAACTACTCTATATCTTTCACCACTCATTACTCATGCCTTCGACAGATATTTATTTAATACTTACTATATGCCAAATGTTGTGCTGGGTCTTGGGGTAGTAAATGGAGAGAAAGGTTACAATAACAAGTAAGGAGCTTAGAGAAAAGCAGGTTCTACATGAGACACATTAATTGGGTGCAAAGTGTGCACAGAGGAAGGAGTAGTCCATTCACCTTAGAAAGGACAGCATGAATGGCTGTATGATGTTACTGAACCTGGGTTTCAAAAACTGTTTCCCAAACACAAGGCTGGGCTAGAGAAAGGCAGGAGGTGTGAGCAAAGGATGACCTAGACCAAAGGACAGCCTCAAGCGAAGGCACTGAGAACTTGCAAGAGTTAATGACATGAGATCACACACCTTCTGTGAGCAGATGATCAGATACTGACTATTTATTACAAGATCCTTAGAAGAGTCATGGCCCCTAAAAGAAGTTATGATGTCCTTGCTCCTTTTAGTGGTTTACAGAATGGAATAAGACAGAATAAGTTACCAAATGATGCACGGAAAGTACTTTGATGTTTATGCTGTGAACACATCAAAAGATACCTCATCTCTCACCTAAGGTAGAAAAGAAGGAAACAGAATAAAGCACACATTTAACCAACATTAATCAAGCTTCTATCATCTCCAAGCACTGTGCTAGGTACCTCACAAGCATTCTCTCATATTTGTTATTATCATCATTACCATTTTACAATGAGGAGACTCAGTCTTAAAGTTTAACATGATAGGTCACACACCCAGTAAGGGGGTGGGGGAATAGGATTTCAATCCAGTTCTGATTTTGATTGAGTTTGACTCTCCCCTCCGATTCTTCTTTTTGTTTTTGTTTTTTTTGGTAGGTAGCAGATTTAATAAACAAAGGAACTTACATGTGAAGCCTGTCCTGGATGGCTGCAAGATGAGTAGATTTCTGCATCCACTTGCTGGAATATTAAAACTGTACAGGGGACTTAACAGGGTTCAGTCATGTATCGTCCAGATGGTCTCAATAACATATTACCCTCTTACATCTATGTCTCTAAAGTGGCTCCTAGCACAGGAATGATGGGCAGAACGTACATTTAAGGACAGGGGCAGGATGAGGAGCCTCCAATTGCCTGAGTCCAGCTCTTGGGCCAACCAAAAGTCACATCCTCTCCTTGACTTCCTCCAACACTCCAGCCCTCATGGCCGACTTTTACAATCTCACATGTCCCCCTCATCTGCAATGTGCCCTAAGTGGTCAGCAAGGGATTATTCTAGCATTGAGGGGCTTGTTTGGTGCCTAGCTGGCTGCACTGGAGGCAAGTATCATGGCAACATTATAGGCACATACAAGAGAAAACACAGACTGAGACAATGATTCACAAAGTAAGTGATATTTTTTGTCCACCAAAAGCCCCACAATCCAAATCACAGATTTATGAAGTCCCCTAGGGTGGGAGTCAGATCACACAGGGTATTCACTGTGTCTTCATGAGATTTAATAAAGATGATACATTAGCAGACTCATCAGGTATGAACACACAGCATTCTGCTTGGATAATGGCACAGATGACTACGTATGGGGCAGTAATGATGTCCAAAGCCATTCTATTTTGGAGGATAGCTTTTCTCATTAGAGACATTTCAGTGTTCAGTAAGGACAGGCTTTGTCAGCTATCATTTGAGGCTTGCTGGGTGAATTTAGTAAGGCTTCTGTGTGTGCTATAATGTGCTTCAGACCACCGGAGGAAACAAAGACAGAGGCTAAATGATTGTGCAGGGAAAATAAGAATTTGCCCACCTGGCCTTGAGGAGAAGGAGGTTGTCAACTCTTGTTACTCTGGGGCAGTCTCCCCTGTGCCCCCCTATCCAGGGTACAGTGGCCCCGCCACCCAGGCAGAAGCCACGGACAAAGGTTTGTGCCACGCAATCACTGGGTTCTCCTCGAGGCTATCCAACAGATATCTGGGCAGTACAACCAGTCAGCGCCAACCAGTTTCTACCCCTTAGTATGACACAATGACTGCAAAGTTCCGATTCTATCTATCCCATATTCCTGATACAGTTGGGTTGGTTCTGTTTAGAGCAATTTTTCTGTTCTAAACATAGGGATGCATGAGTGCTCAAATGTCAATAACCTGGCATAAGCTTCATGGACCCATCCTAAATCTGGTGTAGCCACCATGGTTCTGATGGCAGTATATTTTGGACACTTCTAGTCAGCAGTTTGATGGGTCAATTGGCAGAGAAAGAATAAACTTCTAGTCAGTAGTTCGATCGGCAGAGAAAGAATAACAATGCCTAGTGTTCTTTTGGCTTTCAGCTCGGAGGAGGTGATGGTGCAACAGTCTTCGGGCGTCCTGAATCCGGGTTCATCCGACACCAACTGCCTCCACCATGCTGCCTAAGTTCGACCCCAACGAGATCAAAGTCGTATACCTGAGGTGCACCAGTGGCAAAGTCAGTGCCACATCTGCTCTGGCCCCGAAGATTGGCCCGCTGTGTCTGTCTCCAAAAAAGGTTGGTGATGACATCGCCAAGGCAACCGGTGATTGGAAGGGTCTGAGGATTACAGTGAAACTGACCATTCAGAACAGACAGGCCCAGATTGAAGTGGTACCATCTGCCTCTGCCCTGATTATCAAAGCCCTCAAGGAACCACCGAGAGACAGAAAGAAGCAGAAAAACATTAAGCACAGTGGAAATATCACTTTTGATGAGATTGTCAACATTGCCCAACAGATGCGGCACCAATCATTAGCCAGAGAACTCTCTGGGACCATTAAAGAGATTCTGGGGACCGCCCAGTCTGTGGGCTGCAATGTTGATGGCCGCCACCCTCATGACATCATAGATGACATCAACAGTGGTGCAGTGGAATGCCCGGCTAGTTAAGAACTACAAAGGAAAATGGAAAATATTTTAATAAAGGATCATTTGACAACCAAAAAAAAAAAAACAAAAAACAATGCCTAGTGTTATTGTTAGCACATGCTACAGGCAAGTTCTTTGGATCAGTATTGGTAACATCAGATGAATTAAGAGTACTAGTCTCAGCTTGTCCCTCCTTAATGTACTGTCTTTGTGCCTTTAAGTCCCCTCCCCGGAGTATTGATATCCATCATGGTGATCTCAGTGTGCTAGAGAGGGGCAGCTGCCCACACAAACACGTGGGTCTCCACATGGAGAGATATATGATATATACAAAGCTGTTGCGGTACCTGAGCAAACCTGGCTGTATCTGTCATGTTTATTTCTTACAAGGTAAGAGTAGAAGAGCCGTTGCCACCCAGCACACAGGAAGCGATGGGTGACGATGGCTTCAGGGTGAAGTCAACAGGGCTTTCATCAAACAGACTGAGATTGAACAGAGTCACTATACTTTGGCTCAAATATGAGTGGAAACACCAAAGGGTACTGATGGAGGAAAGAAGAGGGGTAACATGGATAACATGACTCTAAAAGGACACAGTCAATGCGAATAAGAGACAAGGGGTACGTCGGAATAGGCGGAGTATCAATCACTCAAGAATCGAGATTAAAAATTCTGGTAATAAGCCACGGCAAATAAGAGCTGGATTCAGCCCCCAGAAAATAAGGCTGGGACAAACAAGAGAAGGACTTCTGCCCGCTCCCAGATACAATAGGGGTTAACAGGGTGTGCTCTCTTTTCCTGGGATAACAGTGCTTTCTTTAGAAACAGAGAAACTCATCAGCAATACCAGCTACTCTAAAACAAAAAGAGTAAAAAAATTAAGCCAAAGAAAAACTAGACAAAACCATGCATGAATATATCATTTTTAAAGTGAAAAGGGACTTTTGAGGGGAGCGGGGAAGGAGAATCCTAGAGAGTAAAGGTTCACACATTTGTGGGTTTCAGCTACACCAAACACCATCGCTGTAGGAGATGAGAAGTGAACTGACCTTCCAATACACCCTCCTGCCTAACCCCAATGTGTATTTTCCAGAAGACCCCTACAACGTGGTCACTAATGAAGTAGAAAAGACAGGTATCTGGAAACACTCTAGCTAGGAGCCACACATCTGGCTAGAAGTGGTCCCCACCAGTGGCTGAGTGTAAGATGCACTGACTGTGTACAGCAGCCTTAGGACTTCTGAGGTTACTATACTCAGCAGGCCATGGGGGCTTTGCATAGATGGGGTGAAAGCTGACAGCAGAAACTTTTGCTGTCAAGGATTCAAGGCAAAGGAGCTATCTCTTCTCCCAAATTCACCACTCAGACAAGGATCAGCCCAAAGAGAAGTCAGGTGTTACGCCAGTAGAGATTTCCCCCCCATGGAAAATATGAAGAGTGCAAAACAAGTATTCCCCCAACACCAAGCACAGCACCAAGGCTCAATCCACAAAGAAGAAATTGAACTATTTGACCCAGTAAAAACTGTAAATGCCCACACGTAAAGAACATATATAAATATATATAATGTATAGAGAGCAATAACAAAATATATAGAGATACATTTAATTCTTGTTATTTGCTGTAGTTATGTCCTATAAAGTCATCAGAATTAGCAAGTACTGAGGCATTACTCCTGGCGGAAATACAGCACTAGGGTCTTGCAAGCCTTGGATCCCAACATTTTTGTCAGACAGTCAATACGTCGCCTTATTTTATGTGTGTTTCTGTTTAAAGATCCCTTACTTAATATACATTGTGGATCCATTAACATTGCAATCTCAGCCAACAGCTGCTATAACTCATGCCTTAAGGAAGCTCGTGCGTTTCCTCTGTGAGACACATCAGAACCAGCCTCCTGCACTAGGGACTAGACAGCACCACAGCACTGCCCTGAGGGCTGTTTTAAACAGTAAAATCTCCCACAAAAAAAGGCAGAAAATGTGAAAAATGTGGCAGTAAGTGGACTGTGAAAGAACACAGTCTGAGGTGGAACGAGGAGGTGAAGGGTTGCCTTGTTGGACGTCCACTGGGATCGTTCATGTCACGCGATTCAAATTTTTCACTGCTCTGCACGTGTCCACAAATGACCACAAAACCCCACAAATATTGATTCGGGGTTACAAGTAATTTTTAGTGAGTAGGCAAATATGCAAATAGAGTCAACAAATAATGAGGATTGACTGCACACACACACACACACACACACACACACTTCAAGGCCAAGTGACAAAATGAGAATTCCTTCACATATGTCAAATAAAGATGCATTAATGACTACATTAAGAGATTTTGTAAAGTCAAACAAAAAGGCAAAAACTCCCAATAGAAAAACAAAATCAAAGGACTTATTCAGGCAATACATGCTTGAAGAAATACACATAGTTTGTAGAGAAAGAAAACCTTTTGCAATTTTTATATGATATACCACTCATTCCTTCTTACATGCTCCTACACTGTGGGTATGAGGAGAAACAGGGCGTAGCCATTCTGGAAAACAGTGAGGCAAGGCTTTAGAAAACTCATCTTTTTTAAACCAGTATTTCCAATTTTAGTAAAATAAATAAAATCAGGGCAAAGATATATTTCCATTGATACTCTTTTGTTTATATTGCTCATACTCATTGTTTATAATAGTGAAGGGAAATGTGGGGAAATCCTGTATTCGTAAAACCAAAATATGAGTTAAATTATAAAATATCCATAGAATGGAACACTGTAAACATTAAAAATGATGTTAAGAGGGGTGTCTGGGTGGCTCAGTCAGTTAAGGGTCCGACTTCAGTTCAGGTCATGATCTCATGGTTCATGAGTTCAAGACCCGCATCGGACTCTCTGCTGACAGCTCAGAGCCTGGAGCCTACTTTGAATTCTCTCTCTCTCTCTCTCTCTCTCTCTCTCTCTCTCTCTCTCGCTGCTCCTCCCCCACTCATGCTGTCTCTCTCACACACAAAAATAAAATAAACATTTAAAAATTTTTCTTAAATATTTTTATTTATTTCTAGGAGAGAGAGAGAGACAGCGTGAGCAGGGGAGGGTCAGAGAGAGAGGGAGACACAGACTCTGAAACAGGCTCCAGGCTCTGAGCTGGCAGTCAGCACAGAGCCCGACGCGGGGCTCAAACCCACGAACCACGAGATCATGACCTAAGCGAAAGTCGGACGCTTAACCGACTAAGCCACCCAGGCACCCCTCATAATGGTGTTAAGAGGCACCTGGGTGGCTCAGACAGTTAAGTGTCCCACTCCTGATTTTTGTCTCAGGTCATGATCTCGTAGTTTCATGGGTTTAAGCCCTGCTTCAGGCTCCTCTGTGGTGACAGTGCTACAGAGTCTGCTTGGGATTCTCTGTCTCCCTCTCTCTCTGCCCCTCCCCCACTCATGCTGTGTGTCTCTCTCTATCACTCTGTCTCTCTCTCAAAATAAATGAATAAACTTGGGGGAAAAAATGATGTTAAAATATGCCTTGGCATGATACATGTGCACTTTTCTTCTGTAATTTTAATTAATTACAAAAACATACTGTCATGGGGAATTGCTCCCAATATATTTATAAGTGAAAAAAATTATAAAACAGTATTCAGAGCATGATCTCATTGTCAAGTGACCACAAATACGTTTGCCACAATGTTAAGAGTAAATATCTCTTTGGGGTGGAAATATCAGTATTTCCTAAAATTTCTTGTCTTGCTTTTCAAATTATGTCTATAATTACTATGTATAGCTTTTGAGGCCAAAATAGCATTTTACATTAATGCCATCTCTGCCATCATCTTAGATTCTTGTAAAAACTGATCCTTTTCTCACGGCTTCCCAGAGACTTAAGCATTTTCACTGTTTCAAAAAAAAAAAAAACAAAAACAGTTGCGCTAATAGATTAATAGGAGTGATAAGGAAAATGACCTTTTATGTCTGGTTTATGAGAAATTGTGGTTTTCCTCATATTTCCTTTCCTGCCTTCAGATATATGCCCTGTTCCCTGGATTTCAGCTGTAGAATCTCAGGCAGGAGGCTGAACTTCACACACACAGAAGGACACGTGGATGTGATTACATTGTAAGTGGGATTTTCCTGCTCTCTGTGCAGAGCATGATGAATACATTCTAGCAGCTCAGTGTGCTGCGGGTTTTTTGTCATTTCGCAGCGTGCTGTCGGCAGCTCTTCACTACAAGGCTATCAGTTTAGCTGTTGGGGAAGGTGTGGTAATAAAAGATGTCGTCTTCCCCTCTCCCCATATGGAGCTATGCTACGGAATGTATGCCCTGCTATTTCACCAACTATTAATAGAGCCATGCTGCTTCCTCCTCTGTGCTGTTACAGTCTCTTTAAAAGATGATGTCTAAGATTTGTATGCAGATATCCTGATTGCCACAGCTTCTCTTCTCCATAAGCCTCACTGAGCATGATCTATACCTTATTCTCAGATCTGGAGTAGGCTATTTTTTTGGTGACGGTGTGTCCTTTGGCGCTATGGCTCCAGGCTATCTGCACGATGATGGCAATGATGGCCAGCTTTTTATCAACAAAAACTTACTGAGCATGTCTGGTGAACTCCACAGCTGTGAGGCAGGTATTATGAGGAGACATGTCCTCCCTGCCCTGGAGGAACTTTTTATCCAAAGACACGCTCACAGTTTCCCTAACATCCTGCATCTGAAGGGATGGAGGCATTCCACACAGGCATTCCATGTTTATCTTCCAGCTCACATATCTCTTTCTACTGAGAGATTAAGAATTTACCTCAGATCTTTCAGGAATAAGTTTATCTGAATAAACACACTCAGATTGGCCTATCATATCTACCAGGCACAAGGGTCTTCCTGGACTCTCTTGAGTCTACAGTCTCGAGTTCTAAAAACATCTCAGAGCCTGCATACACCCTTCTCTTTAGCACGCTAAAAGCTTGGTGGATGTTGAGTGTATTGATTATGACACTGGAAAGATATTGCGAGATTTTCTCTCCAACTAAATGCTAAAAGGTGACATGTACCCAGACTGGGAAAGTCAGTGTTTGTACAATACTCTATTATATGTTGTTTAAAAAAATAGAGAAGCGAATCAATAATGACATTTTAAGATGTAGGTCATTCTTTTTTATGGGATTCAGCCTAACTTAGTGGAATAAACATGGCTTCAGAGTCCAGCAGACGAGGTTTCATTTCCTGTTCTATGACTTACCAGCTCAGAGATGCAAGATGGGCTTGCACCGTAAGATCTCTTTATATCACAGTCTTATCAATGAAAGAGCCAATAAAATAATAGCAGCCTCATAGAGTTGTGATGAGATTAAATTAGATAATGTAAGTAAAGCGTGCAGGAGCAAATGTTCAGTTAGTCGTACCTCTTATAATTGTGCATGACTTTGAAGGAGAGTAGCTTTCTGCTTCACTGGTAGACAGTAACTCATATATTGAGCAAGCTTTATTGAACTGCTACTAAAAGCCAAACTCACATAACCACTTGGGGAAATGAATGTGTGGGGTTGGGGGTAGCGATGGAGGTGAGGGGAGGGAAGGAGGAACTGGTCTCTGTGGTATGGAATTCAGTCCCATAATCCACCAGGAAGGAACAGGCAGCTTAGCAAAGAACACAGTCGGTGGGATAAGTTCTATAAAAGTGTACTACACACAGAAATTTACGGCAGGGGCTGATTAATGTCTGATTGTTGCATTCAGGGAAGGCTTCAAAGAGGAGATGAAGAGCTGCTTTTTAGAACTTGAATAAAAGCCCCCAGAGAGAGGTGGAAAGAGAAAGAGTCCCAGTGTTATTTGGTCATGAACAACTAACGGAAGCCCCTACTTTAACACAATGCCATGCATGTGGTAGATACTCAGTGAGTATTTAATGAGCTTGCCATCTAGAAAAGGTTAAAATACATAAAGATATATGTGTCCTAGGGACTAATTTCACACATCTTAACCACTGGTATAGTGGTTAAGACTAAAAAATAAAGACTCTTTTCTCCCACTAAAGCTCATTTTTGTTTCTTGGTCAAGCTCCACACTTTTTGATATAGAAAATGTGATCTAGTCATTTTTGGCTCATCACTTCCAGTTAATTTAGTAAATATTTTCATATTCATTTTAGGAAGTGACTTTGCACATTCAGGATTCTGCCCCTCCCTTATTTTTTTCCAGGGATTATCTTCTTGATCTGTCCATTGGAACTATTTATACTTACATTGATGTAAGTTTGAGAGGTGTTTGCGTATTTCATAATACTAAGGCACAGACTATGTGCCCCATATGTGAGAGCACCAGCTATTACCTTCTTTACGCTGTATGGATCAAGGACACTCTTAGAACCTGCTACCCCAATTAAAAAGAATGTCACCTTTTTATACAAGGAAAAGAAATGTAACAGATCAGAGAATGGCATAGAGAAAGTACAGGTTTCCTCTTACCCTGATAACTGGATGCCCAAACCCTATACTTCCCTGCCTGCTATTGTACCATACTTCCTCAGCTAAGCAATGCCCCACTTACTGTGCTCCTTGGAAGAAAACTCAAGCCAACCCACAACTGACTTAGGTAAGACTCTTTTTTAAAGTATAGTGCAGTAAAACACAAATTTGCTTAGCAATTCTCCAGATAATTATGAGCTGTGTATCAATAAAATTTCAACCACAGGAATTTTAACTAATCAATTCTACTTGATCTAGTTTTAAGGACTCTCATGATCAGGAAGGCTTTTGTGATTCCCTAATGAGCTACTTAAACTTTCTGGACCCAGGAAGTTCAATGTTAGCAGAAATAAATCAGCACAAGGCCATTGGCTAGGATTTGGGCCAAAGTTCAAAGATGGTGATAGCACATTAACCTTAAAATTTGGCAGAACAGTACCACTTATAGATAACCCTAGCCTGTATTAACAAACAATTAAGCGAACAATTTGCTTACATAATAAGGTGGGGTTATAGGATTAAGATTCAAATAAGCACTTTATAAGCTTCACAGTCTTCAAGCAACCCAACTACAAGATACTTTGTGTGTGATTAGGTGGTAGAAGACCTAGAAAGAGTCAATCAGATAATAAAAAAGATGATTAATGACAAGATTGGAAAAAAGATGAGCTGACAAACCCAGGACACTCTCCAACATTCATGCTTTATTCACTCATAACACAGTAAAGAGATGACTGTGGGGACTTACCAAAATAATGTTAGAACTTCAGGATTTTCTCTGGGTTTCAGAGAACTAGGGACCAACAGGCCCCAGGCATGAAAAATCTCAGGTTATGTGAGTCTTTTGTGGTTTCATTGAGGTTAGGGTGAAACCAACTCAAGTTGTAGGATGACATCTTCCTTTATCTTCATGATCCATCCTGCCCGGCTCTTTCTTGACCGCATTATTCTTTTCTAAGATTAGGAACCTAAAAGGGGGGGGGTGGGGATGGGACCAATGCCTAACTCAGGAGCTGTGCCTGCTGAATACCCAGTCCTTCCAGCCATTTCAACCCAACACCCTAACAATAGGATCATCTGATACTTGACACGGTTCTTTCAACTATTCTCTTTCTCATCTGCTCAATGCAGAACAAACACGAAGTGCTCCAAAACCCAAACTTTCTCAAGTTTTCTAGTAACTTGAGTCCTTAGAAAAACATGCAGTATCTTTCACAACTCCTCATGCTTCTTAAAAAGACGTACAGCAAGAATCCACTAGTTCTTTTTTTTCTCCCAGACTTACTAAGAGAAGAATTTTAAAACAGAAAATAAAGATTAAAAAAAAGCAACTCCAAGCCAAGACTCATTTACATACAACCCTCCTTATCATCAGGGGCACCTACCTTCATTTGTCTTGGCCTGTTAAACTTCCTACCAGATCACCTGTTAAAATGACTTCTGGATTCTGGATTAAAATAACCACTGTGTATGTGGAATTTGGGTTAGAATTTGTCATCTATGAACATACACCATGCTCCAACATAACTGCCTCTGTGGTAACAACATGTGAAAAAAAACGAATCACTAAAATCTCCCCCCAAAGAAAAACTGTTTCAGCACTGCAATCACTTGCAAGCTACTATGAAAAATATCCCTGTATTCCCAGATATTCCTGTAATTAATACGTGATTCTGGAAAAGTCATTGGTATGACGCATACCTGTTATTCTGTACTCCAAATATTAAATTCTTCGTCAAATGTTAAAATGTTGGTATTATTATTTTCTAAACCTTCATACCTGCCCTTCATACCTTCATTTTCTTTAGTAATTCAGACCCGAGGCAACCTGAAAACAAAAAGAAATGCCAATTCATGTCAAACTGAAGCCAATTCTTATGTGTCGCACTTTGAAACAGACTCAGTATCTGATCTCCACACATTTTACTGATCTGAAGAAACAGTAAGAAATAAAAGGAAGGTTTTTCAGAAAAACATTGTTCAGGATTCTCATAAATATGTGCATCTTTTAAATATCAAGAGTATAAATTTTGACTATAAGATGTTCAAACCCAAGCTATCATTGTGTGACAGAAAGACAAATCACTTCAGATACTTCCACATTATGCTCCAAAAATTGTTTGCTAAGTTAGATACATAGAAGTTGGAAACGGATTTTCTCATTAAAACAAGATTTCAAAATAGCAGCTTGTGCCCCAGACTAGCCTTAAAATGTTGCTGAGCTATTAGATACGTGACAAGTATCAACCAATGATACTATATTTACATGGCGATATTATAGCACCTACTGCAGTATTATCCAATCTCATGACATAATCAGGCATGGAAAGTTTCATTGTAAATAGAACACAATAGATTGTAAATAATACTGAGAATCATTTTTGTTTCTATAAAGTATATATGGGCGATATTCTTTTTTCCTGCATTTCTATTTCTGACTTACAAATGATGATTTGGCTGGGTATTAAAATTCTGACTAACAACTGTACACCTTGAAATCCCACAAAGATTGTTCTATTGTTTTGTTGGGCTTTTTTTTTTTCCTACCACTGGCAAATTGGAAGTCCAGGACAACTTTATTTTTAATCCATAGTTGGGAAACTTTAGTATTGTGTTGTTTGATAGAAGCAGAAATGAGGGCGGGGAGCAGTTAGGATGCCTGTAGGAAATTTTATAATAATTATCTGTTAGTGTTGCAATTTTTTAATCTGTAAACTCAGATCTTCCTTCAGTTGAGAAATGTGATAATTACATCATATCTTTAATTATTCTCTGTTTATTGTATCAAAAGGATTTAAGCAGAGAAGTAATGTTTAGAATTTTGTAAACATTTAAAAACTTTTTTAATGTATTTTATTTTTGAGAGAGAGAGTGAACAGAGGAGAGGCAGAGAGAGAGGGGACACAAAATCCAAAGTAGACTCTAGGCTCCGAGCTGTTAGCACAGAGCCCAATGTGGGGCTCGACCACACAAACCATGAGATCATGACCTGAGCCAAAGTCAGATGCTCAACTGACTGAATCACCCAGGCACCCCTTTTGTAAGCATTTTTGTGGCAGTGTAGGGAATGGATCTAGAGCAGGGCACAGGATGGATACTGCAAAAAATATTAGGAGTCTCCTGCAAAATATTTTGAGATACAGAGGGCATTACAAACCAAGTGATAGAGAAAAAAAAGTACATGATAGTAACACCTAAGAGGTAAAATCTGAAACTACACAACTTCATAACTAATTGGGTATGAAGGGAGAGAAAATAGGAAAAATTTAGAATGAATGTTCATATAACGTATGGGTGACAGTGTCACTGGTACCATCATTAATTACGATAGACATACAGAGAAAGGAATAGGTTCAGGAATCTGTGTGTTCTAGCTAGCTATCTTTGGCTGTGTAACAAATGATCCCAAACTCAAGGTTTCAAAGTCACGTTCATTTTTTTTATCCTGATAATCTGTAATTGGGGCAGAACTCAGTGAGGAAATCTCATTTGTGCCCCACGTGGTGACAAGTAGGCCAGCTTGACTGGGAGCTGGAAGCTGGAGAATCCACTTCCATAATGGTTCGCTCACGTGGCTGGCAAGGTGGTGCTCCCTACCTGCTGGGACCTCTGTGGGCTCTCATGTGGCGGCTTGACTTTTTCACAATAGGATGTCTGGGTTCCAAAAGCAAACACTCCAAAACATGAGAAGTGGAAGGTGTGAGCCTTTTAAGGGCTGGGTCCAGAACTTGGCACCATGCTGTTTCCACTGTATTCTGCTGGTCAAGCAATTACCATGCCCAGACTCAAAGAGAGGGACCTAAACCCCACTTCTCAAAGGGAGGCATGTCGGATAACCTTGGGGCCATGTTCTAAAACCTCCACCTTAAGTTCCATTGTAGGACAGAAAAGTCCAATAAGTAATTCAACTTACAGGAACGAGGTCAAAGAAGGTAAGCCAACTTAGGAGTCATCTATCTACAGATGTAGACAGAGACAAACTTACTATAATTTTAGTGAAGCTTGAGTTTCATACCCCTTACTTCCAATGTGAGACCCAGTATGCAATTCTGTATTCTTTTTATCAAAGAGAAACCCCCAAATTATATAAGCTTCAGACCCCCACAAAACCTGAATCTACCCCTGGGTGATATTCAAATCATGAGAGTACATAGGATTATCTGAGGAGATTGTATAGAATGAAAAGAACATTGGACTAATAATGAAAACCTGAAAACGTGTTCACAAGGTATGAGAAAAAGAGGAAGTAGCTTATGAATGAGATTTTTTAGAATATAACCAGAGAGAGAAAGAAGATTAGAAAAGAATTTTGTCATAGAAGCCAAAGAGTGTAACGTTTCAGGAAGGACCAGCTGGTAAACTATCTCAAAATAAAGCATAAAGGTCAAAAGAAAAAAAAATTAAAGAACTAAAAAGAATCCTTTTGAGTTGGCATCATGGAGATCCATTTGCAACCTTGTCAAAGCAGCTTCAGAGGAAGCAGAAACCACCTTTCAGTGTGTTCAGAGTCCATGTTAATTGGAAAATGGAGACAGCAGGAAATTGGCTGAAAAGGCATCTGAAATAGATGCAAGGATAAGAGAGGTTGGGAACTAGAAAAATACAACGTTCTGAGATTGTTTTTAGCAAAAATGCAAAGCCTGAGGAGTGTTATAACTCTGAAAGAAATGAAAGCAATATTTTAAAATATTCCCACAATGAAAACACTAGGCTCAGATGGCTTTAGACAAAAATACTCCCAAACTTTCAAAGAAGAAATCATCTGTTTCGTATAATATCTTCCAGGAAACAGAAAAAGAGGAAATATGCCCCCGAGTCATTTCACACAACCAGAATAGTCCTGATACTAAAACCACGCACACACTAGGAAAGGTTAACTTTCAGGTTTCTACTTCATGAATAAAGAGACAAAACCTTAAACAAAGTACTAGCATGGTCAAATGGAACAGTGTAGATAAAAATCAATATGCCACGTTCAAGGTACTTTTAACTCGGGAAAGCAGGGATAGTTTTCAATATTTGAAAATCTATAATGGAATTCTGCACATTAACAGGTTAAAAAAAGAAAACCATACAACCAATTTAATAGATGCAAGAAAAGCATCTGATAAAAATTCATCATAATACAAACTCATAGTAAAAGGAGAAAAGACTAGAAGTGTAGTATCCATTGTCAGGAAATGCTGAAAGCATCTTTAAAATCAGGAATGAGATCAAGTATTATGACTTCTTCCTAACATTCTATTGAAGGCTCCACTGATAGCAAATGCTTAATAAAGCAAGTTTTCCTGGGTTCTGTGCTAAGCCTATGCCTCCATCTCAGTTGACTTTGCTAACTCAGCATCTACCTGATACCTACATGCCCTCCTTCCTTGGTATCTTCTTCTTGGCATGGGATGCACAATGGAGTCACCAGTCTTCAAGTTCCTATTTGATCTGGGATGCAGCACAGGCATCTGGATTTTCAAAAGCTCCCCCAGCGATGCCGATGCACAGCTCAGGGCGAAGCACTGAAGTAAATAAGAAGAGGAGAGAAGGCATGGGAGAGCAGTGATTCTCAAACCTGGCTGCACACTACAAGCACCTAAGGTGCTCTTAACACTCTTGGTTCCCAGATTGCATTCTATACCTGTTTTTAAAGCAAAATCTCTGGAGGAAGGATTCCCAAGGCTTTCTCAAACGCAACCTAGGTTTGAGAACCATAGCTTGCGACTTTCTCCCTAGGCAATGTCATCATCAGCTCCCCTGGATTCAGGTAACCATATGCCAATGGCTTCAAAATCTGTATATCTTGCCTTCTAAACATGAACATGTTAAGTCCAACAGCCACCTCTACATCTCCTCTTGGAAGCACCAACGCAGCCCAAAGGCCCAGAGCTTTCCCTGCAGCCCAGTTGTACACACACCCTGGATTCTTCCCCTAGGCAGCAAGCCTCACAAGGAGGAGGACTGGTGTATCTTCTGTGTGTACGTGAGGACTGAGACAGTTTCTCCAATCTCCCTTTGCTAAAAATAGGACAGTTTCCGCATTACTGGCACATCCTGCAACTAGGAATTAAGAGCCATGGCTAAAGAGGAAAGGAGAGGTACAGAAGCAGGAACGCAGTACTGTGTTGATATTACTGACTTAGAAAGACTCTGGCACGATGGTGTGGGGGAGAGGGGGTCAGACTGTAACGAAATGTGCCTTAGAAACCGACCAGCACTCCCCACCTCTAGAAACAGGAGACAGATGGCAAGAACAGAGTCTGTCTCCGGTCCCATCAAACTCTGAACAACATTGCTCAGAAGTGACGTTCCCTACCCTTTCTTTCCCCTTCTTTCCATCAGTATTAAAGGGGTGAAAAGGGACTCCCCTAACCCTCACTGTCACCATAATGAGAAAAGAAATCTTCCCACACCCCTGCAACCCATATAAGAAGAAGGGACTTTCCTGCCTACATGACAAGATGGGAACCCCCTGCCACAGAGGCATCGAGAAAGTAAGGGATGTCCATCGTAAATGGGTAGGCACCTCTCAGGTAAGGAAACTAAACTTTCCTGGCTCTTTTCCAGCTCCATTTATACTTCTCATAAGATTTCTCCTAAATCTGCATTATTATTCCTATTTTACAGATGGGGAAACTAAGCTTGTCCATGGTCACCAAACCAGTAAGTGGTAAAACCCAGTCATTGGCGCATATGTGTTGGAATCAATGTTTCTTCCATGTTAAAACGCACTAGCCTGTCCCTATCGTCAACTTATACTAGGGTATTTTTTTCTTTCTCTTATTCCTATAGCAAGAGCAAGAAGGAAAGAAGGAGGATTTAAAAGGAAAACTCAAATGAGATGATGAGGCTGAAAAATTGTTCTCGAAATGTTTCCAAAACATCCCTTACTATATTGAGACAGAATGTGGCTCCTCTTTGATCTCCTGTCAAAACAACGCAGAATAACACCGTGAACTTTTTCCATCTACCCCTACCAAGATCAAGGAACCTGGCATTCATCTTTGTAAATAGTCTGTTAGCACCAAACTCCAGGCCAGCCGGGGAAACCCCTGCACCCATGGTCCTGGGGAGCACACTTAACTGGGGCTAGGTTCCCCAGCATTCTCTACTTGCTAAAACCCAGGTTTTGCCAAGCAAAAGGGGAAGGTATGTAGGAGGTCCAGTCCCATTTGGGAGGCTGCCAGGTAAAGCTGCCTCCACGGGCCTCCTCAACTGGTGTGAAAGTGCAATAGGGCGTCACTTGAAAGTAAGCGGAAAGGCTGTGCGTGTCCCAGCAGGGCAGCGCCGGCTGTGCGTGGCTTCAACTGGAATCACGCCCTGACTCACTGCTCTGCCAATTTATTTTCTTGCTTATATTCATTAGATTAAAATGATTTAATTAGGCAGTGAAGTGTGGGCTTGTTTGGTGAGCAGCATCGTTTCTGCATATTTTTGTTGTTGTTGTTGTGTCCATGTATTTAAACCTCTGGGGGGGAAGGAGAATATTTTTATTCCCACGGCACCAACAAATTAAATATTGTTTTCTCTTGCCACCTTCCTCATGATCTCACTGCTTTTTGGCTGTATCATGGGAAAGAAACCATGTCAGTAATCGCCATATTGTAAAGAGGCACGGGGAACGTTAGAGCTACTGGGTCATAGCACTTGAGTCTTAGGTTAAAAGAATGAAAATAGTAATGGAGGAAGAGTCCACAGACACACTGCTTTTTCCAAGGCTGCCTCAGTCTTTGACTAAATGTGCTCCCGGACAAAAATGGCCAAAGATAGACAAAAATAGTCTAACTCTTCATTTCTCATCCATGGACATTTTGAGGAGAAGCAGCCACAAACATAAGGGGAAAATAAAGAATGTTCCGATGCCTTGCATACAGCTGGTGCTCAGAAAAATATTTGTTGATTTGATCTCTAATATGATTCAAGATCCAGGTCTTTACCAGTCCCCTCAACATTAAAGAGTAATGCTTCTTAATGAAGGCAAGTTCTCTCGTTCCCCAGCAGTACCCTCTGTACCCTCCAAGCCGCACTCATGTAATCCTTCTACCACCCCTCTGGACCAACCCTATAACTAAAGTGTCATCTTCTTTCTGATTAAGGTTTCATTCTTCATCCTTTTGCAGCTCCTGAAATCCTATATCCTTCTAAGAAATGCTCTTTAATCTGTGTCCCTGTATACACACTAGCAGGTAATTCCTATGTTTCCTCTTCTCACAATACCCCACAAAGGTAATGTACATCTTTGCCTGTGGATACCCCATTTTACGTTAATCCTTGCTCATCAACTGTTTTCCCCCATAACTATATAGCAAGAAATACAATAAGAAGACAGGAATCCATCTGCTATGTTAGAGAGACTCTCTGTAGCCAGTTAAGCCACCTACAACATTACTTGGCATGACACTTAAGGAGCATCTAAGGAGCAAAACCAGACTGAACACCTGCTGTTTCAGTGATAACAAGCAAGAATGAGGTGTCCTGCCTGCCGATCTGTCCTCACTGGTGTTGTAGGCATAAGTTAAGCTCATCTACACCCTTAGGAAAATGTCAGAGAATGACTGAGGAAAACCAGGATCGCTTTTTTAATATAAGTCACACATCATACTCATCATATCAGGAGCGCCATTAAGGATCTCCTTGCCCCGGACGGCGAGATCCTCAGGCTTTGACTTTGTTGCTGTGTTGCATTATCTTGGATTTTTATAAAACCATCTCAATTCTTCCTAATTGTCAGCTTTTTCTGTTCTACTCATAAGTTGTACAGTTTGCTGGGATCTAACCAAATGGCAGCCAGATAAACAATCTCCTATATACATCCTTTGCATGCATGGGAGAGGACCTGTCTGGTATATCCGTCTACCTGCTGCCCATCCCAGCCAGCCAGCCAGCCAGCTATTCCCCCATCCATCCATTCCAATTCTTTTATAATTAATCGCCTACAATTTGTTTTCCTGGACCCTGAGGATACCACTAAGCAAGGCAGACATGCACTCCATTTTATGAAAATTACCCTGCCGGATATAAGCCCCTTTCCTGACCTCTAGACAAAGTTTCAGAAGAAGCACAACTGTGTCCTTTTATAGACTTTTTATAGTCGTAAACAGCTTAGTTGGGGCCACATACTGTTCCATCACTAGCTTTCTGTTTGCCCCACAGCATGGAAGAGTCAGGCAGAATAATATCACTGGTTTGTACTAAATGCCCACTTCTAGACTTTATTTTATAAATCTATGCCCAGCTCACACCTGGTCGTGAACTGTTCTTAGACACTGTGCATGCGAAGCCAATCAAAGCCAAGAGACATGTCCCTAATTCAACTGGATAATATTTTAATATATATAGCAATTGTGGATTTTTTTTTATAAGAAACGTATTAAAAGAATACATAATTCTCTCCAGTCCAAAGATTTTTAGAGTTAGATGCAAAGACAGTTACATAGTTTTAGAGCCAAAGAAATGAAAAACCCAATCAAGCAAGTTGCTACCTAAGCCTTTGCCTTAGCTTGGTACAACTAGACCGCGCACACTGCATATATAAAAATGAGTTCAGTAGTGGACTTCCCATATAAACATAGCTAGGAAAATTGTTAGTTGAATCCAGTGGATATTGGCTATCAGATTACTCCAAATGGAGGCCATTTACCCTGCTATGAAAAGGGGCTCCACTGGACTATTTTAGTCCTAGATGAGGATTTACATATGCCCAGGCCAGTATCTCCGGGTAGTAAGCACCTTCAACAAGCTGAGGAAGCAAGTCCCAAAATCAAATGGGAAGGCGACCCCCAAATTTCATCAAGGAAACACTTTTTTTCCCATAATGGATAAGCATATGTTAAGCCCCCCCCATTTTAATTGTAAGTGCTTGACAAAATGAAATCTGTAATATTTATGATTTTGCATTAAATAATATGTGCATATTTGGAATTTTAAATATTCATACAAGAGTTTGGCCTCTTTAAGTAATAGTTAAGCCTTGTAACTCTAATTTAAAATATATGATTGGGTTATTGATTTAGAGCTGTGATTGTAAAAATATTATAATATTGGAAGATTTAAGAGATTTTAGTGTTCCCGTATCTGTGAGTTTGATTTGTTAGATTTATAGCCATTATTTAAGTACTTAGGAAGGGTTTTGTTAGTTAAAACAATCATAGTCTATGAAAAGAAAATCCAGCATGTTTAAATTATCAGTGAAATTTAAAATGTTCCAGGCTGTTCAGTTAAGTTTGTACATGGGACCAAACATTACTCAAAGGCCCCCTGAAAAGTGACTGTGAAAATGTGCTGAATTTATAAATAGAAAAATCAGATCTTGAAGCTGAGCTTAAAAGCTTAAAGAAGAGCTACATTTGTGGATTTGTAACAATTATTAATTTTTAAAACAAGCAAAAAACCTGAGTAATCTTTTCTGCACACCAAAACTGCCTTAAAGGATATTTTTAAGCCACAATTAACAACATCCTTGGAGCCTAGGGATTGAATGGAGAGAAAGAATTATGTTCCCAAAGAGAAGGCTGGAAAAAATATATACTATATGGCCCAGAGTTGACACTAAAAAGGACCTTTTCTGCTATCTTCTTTTATCTTCCGGTAAATGCAGCAAAAATGCTACAGGATAATGTGGGTAAAGCAAAAGATCAGAATTATTCAGCTGCTTATTACTGAATGCCTACTCCGTGTTTAAGGCTGTGGGAAAATGCAACCGTACATAAAGTATTTAATCTAGTGAGACAGGTAAGGTGCACAGACCCGAGCTGACTGGAGAACAGAATGCTTCAGCTCAATAAACAGTTACTAAGAGTCAGTCTTGCAAGAGATAGAGTGATTGGCTGCAAGTCAATCTTGCAAGAGATAGAGGGATGCGGAGGGAGCTGGGCTCAAACACAAACAATAAACTTTATAATTAAATGCTAAATTGCATGTTGGGAGTCAAGTGAGGAGCATTCAAAGAGAGATCCCGAAGCATATTGGAACAGCTGAGATGTACGGATGAGTAGGAATCGATCTGGGCTTTGAAGGATGGAAACAACTGAAATCCACAAAAGGGAGCAGAGCTGAAAGGGAACAGGAGAATGACCCTGTTGTATAAGGGAAACAACCAGGAAACCCGCTGCCAAGAGAAAGGTTCATGGTGGGTGACAGTGAAGTTAGACTGCGGAACAGTTTCCAAATGACACAAGACTGAGATAAAAGTTAATTACTAGTCTAAGGTACTAAAGACTAGAACTCACAACAGTAATAGTTACTACCAAACAAGTGGGAGGAGGTGGTATAGATTCTCATCTGTCACTGCAAATATACCATAGATAGTATTTCAGTTTGATGAATCAGAGGCACCTGGGTGGCTCAGTTGGTTAAGCATCTGACTCTTGCTTTCAGCTCAGTTCATGATTTCATGGTTCATTCCTGAGTTCAAGCCCTCCATCAGGCTCCATGTTGGCTGTGTGGAGCCTACTCGAGATTCTCTCTCTCTTCCTCTCTGCCCCTCCCCCCCCTCTGTCTCTCTCCCTCTCTCTCTCAATATAAATAAATTAATTAAAAAATAAATTTGACGAATCAAAGAAAAAAGTATAAGCATATATTATTAGACCATTTGGGGTAAATAAATATCAGAGGAAAGGTAAGTGAAATTGAAACACCTGGTCTCTAGAAATAGAACTGGGGATCAGAGAACATAGTTTTTCATCCTAAACTCTTCTGCACTATTTGAGTTAATACCACATGAACGTATTACTCTGAACCAAATATGAAAATTCAAGACAAATACACTCGGTTATGAGCCACATTTATTTGACTCAGAAGCACATTTACTATGATGCTATTAAATATTAAGCTTCCAGGCCCCTCACTGATACTGACACTTCCAAGCCTACATCTAATTTTGTAATGATACAGTTCCTATTCTTTCTCTTAAAGAGAGTTCCTCAAGTCATATCAGCTTCAGGCCATGGATGACCCTGGTTTGAACAAAGATTTGTTTCATTTCTTACAATTCCTTAATGCCTTTCTCACTTTACATTGTCCTAGAAGGGATCCAGTCTCGCTATGTTTTATGTCACCCTTGATCAAGACACACGATCTTAGTTATGCTAATAAACAATTAGCATAAATTTATTCAAAAAGAAAAAATTTATTCAAAATAAAAATCCTATTTGACTCAGGAAGTGATATCAAGGCACTTAATTTCCAAACAGAGAAATGCCCCACAGGAAGTAGTGATTTACAAAACAATGGCTGGAGGCTGGGAAAGACCAGAAGAAGTGGACGGTGGTGGCAGTAATTGGCAGGTAAGATGTGAAGACTTGGTCTAGGGGGTAACAAGAAGGAATGGAGAAAATGAGATCCATACAAGAGGCATTGTAAAACAGAACTGACCAGGCCTGGTTACCAGCTGAAGAGCTGCCCACAGATAGGGATACCCAGGGTACCTCCAAATTCTGTGGTGGGATGGAGCCTGATTTTTCTTCTCATCATTTGGCAAATTTCTCAGAGGCTTCAAATGACACTTTGACCAGTAAAAACCAACTTGAATGAATACATCCTGCCAGTCTTTCTGTAACTCTGGACAAATGTTTACAGATAAAATTCAATCAGCAAGTTTTAAAATAAGGAACTTTCTTTTAATAAACAACAATGAGGGGTGCCTGGGTGGCTCAGTTGGTTAAGTATTCAACTCTTGGTTTTGACCCTAGTCAGGTTCTCAAGGGTAGGGAGTTCAAGCCCCCCCATCAGGCTTCGCTCTGTCAGAGCAAAGCCTGCTTGGGATTCCCTCTCCCTCCCTCTCTCTCTGGCCCTCCTCTGCTTGTACTCTCTCTCTCTCTTTCTCCCTCAAAATAAATAAATAAACTTAAAAAATAAACAATAAACAATAATGAACTTTCTAGCCCTGGATATGTATTTCTATTCCCATACATAGACTTCAGGAGCATGTGCTGACCAGGGAGCCTAATACATGAATTCAGTTAAAGTCCCCAGAAATCCTTTGGTTCGGGGGAGTTCTCACTTAGACACCGTTTATATCATTGCCTATATTCCTGCTGTGGCAGATTGATAACTAATCCACATTCTGTGGGAGGAGGCACATAACAAACTTGTTCTACAACGGTTAAGACATTTGGCAAACAACTTAAAGAATTTTGTGAAGCACATCTAAATATTTCTTACTGCTCTTATGAGCCAGTATTTTGTAATCTCTCTACACTGTGTTCTGGGCTGTGTGCATATAACTTGGGAACTCTGAATACATAAACTGTCAGTCTTTGGATTTTTCTGTGGAAATAAGGAATTTAAAATCATGTTTGTGTGCAGCCAAACAGCACACCCTACCTGGAAAGCGAAGGCAGTTAATGATGTACCTGGGTTGTTTCCTGATCGATTAATTGGACTGCAATGCATCTGGGTAGATTGACAGCCAGGCCTGAAACTTGGTAGGAACTGCTGCCCTTTATCCTCCATCTCTTGACTTGGGATTTTTTAAAGTTTATTTATTTATTTTGAGAGAGAAAGAGCACTTGTGCAAGTGGGGGAGGGGCAGAGAAAAGAAAAGACAGAATCTCAAGCAGGCTCTCCACCATCAGCACAGAGCCCCATGTGGGGCCTGAACTCACGAACCGTGAGCCCATGACCTGACCTGAGATCTAGAATCGGAGGCTTAACGGACTAAGCCACCCAGGTGCCCCAGGATTTATTTTTCTTATAGACAGAGCCTAACGCTCTACCCTTTTTTGCCAAAAGAGAGAGTGGGGGGTGGGAGGAGGAGAAAACATTTTTAAGAAACCTTTTTTTGGATGACATAAATAGGACCAAAGTTTCACTTACCGAACAAAATGCCTATTGAATACGGTGAGTTAAGAAGTAGAAGTACAGAGCCAAGGGGCACCTGGGTGGCTCGGTTGGTTAAACACCCGACTTGGGCTCAGGTCATGATCTCACAATTTCTGAGTCTGAGCCCTACATCATCAGGCTGTCTGGTGTCAGCACAAAACCTACTTCATATCCTCTGTCCCTTCTCTCTCTCTCTCTCTCCCTGCCCCTCCCCCCTTGCGTGCGCTCGCACTCTCGTTCAAAAATAAATAAACATGAAAAAAAGAAATACAGAGCTAAATATGTGAGTGCCTTCCTCCAACACCTCCCGTGCTAGTGAGTAAATTAGACAACCAATCTATGAGGGCAATGATAGAGACGTAGTAGTTTCCACAGTCAGTTATTTCACCAGAATGTAAAGAGGACAAATGTTATCTCTTTCCCCAAAGTTTTTATTTAAACTCCAGCTAGTTAACATACAGTGCAATAGTGGTTTCAGGTGTAGAATTCAGTGATTCATCACTTAACATACAACACCCGGTGCTCACCACAGATAGAGTTTGTGTCATAAATTTCCCTGCCCCCTGGATCGAATCCTTTCAGACATTTTTTCCCACCTCAATCTATTATTTGTCCCCACTCTTCACATCTTCCAGCTGTCCGTCCCTACTAGCTCCTTGCCATCATCAGCATCGTAAGCAGGCCGATATCCACCCCCTCTTTTAAAAATATGGGGGCGCCGGGGTGGCTTAGTCGGTTAAGCGTCCGACTTTCGCTTGGTCATGATCTCGGAGTTCGTGGGTTCGAGCCCCGCGTCGGGCTCTGTGCTGACTGCCAGCTCAGGGCCTGGAGCCTGTTTCAGAATCTGTGACTCCATCTCTCTCTGACCCTCCCCTGCTCACGCTGTCTCTCTCTCCTAGAAATAAATAAAACATGTTAAAAAATATGAAATAAATCCCTTCTATGACTACTGCTCTTCACAACTCAAAGCTTACTCACAAGTCAGGAAGGGGGTGGGCCACCTGGGAGGCTCAGTCGGTTAAGCTTTGGATTTCGGCTCAGATCATGAACTCATGATTCCAATTTCTGGGTTCAAGCCCTGCGTAGGGCTCCCCACTGCTTGGGATTCCCCCTCTGCCCATCCTCTGTTCTCTCTCTTTCTCTCAAAAATAAATAAACATTTAAAAATAAAAAAGTCGTGGGGCGCCTGGGTGGCTTAGTCGGTTAAGCATCCGACTTTCGCTTAGGTCATGATCTCGCGGTTCGTGGGTTCGAGCCCCGCGTCGGGCTCTGTGCTGACTGCCAGCTCAGAGCCTGGAGCCTGTTTCAGTCTGTGACTCCCTCTCTCTCTGACCCTCCC
>NW_027527942.1:960818-1023321 GCF_008692635.1 Crocuta crocuta
CCCTCTCTCTCTGACCCTCCCCTGCTCACGCTGTCTCTCTCTCTCTCTCTCTCCTAGAAATAAATAAAACATTTAAAAAAATAAATAAATAAAAAAATAAATAAAAATAAAAATAAAAAAGTCCTGTCTGGGGTACCTGGGTGGCTAAGTCAGTTGACCATCAGACTCCTGATTTGGCTCAGGTCATGATCCCAGGGTCCTCTCATGGAGCCCTCTGCCAGGCTCTGTGCTGAGTGTAGAGCCTGTTTCAGATTCTCCCACTCTCTCTCTCTCTCTCTCTCTCTCTCTCTCTCTCTCTCCCCCTCCCTGGCTCATGAGCATGCATTCTCTCCCCCTCTCTCTCATTCTCTCTCTCTTAAAAAAAAAATGTGTCTGATCACTGCCTCTTCAACCTCACCATCTACTCCCTTCTCAGCCACTGTAGTTGCACACCTGTCGCTACTTCTCAGGAGCCCCTCTTGCTAAGATGGCTAGTTATCTCCTCAGGTCAAATTCAATGGTCTTTATTTCCAAGATCTTTCAGCTGCTTTTGATACTGTTGAATCTCCTACGCCCTTAACTTCCTTGAGGGGAGAGGGAGGGAACCTGGCTTGCACTCTTCTCTGGCTACTTCTCAGTCTCATTTGCGGGCTTTCTGAGTAGTAGTTTACTATGATCCCCAGATTTGTTTTCTGGCTCTCTTCTCTCTTCCTTTGTGCATACTCTCCCTGCGATCTCCTCCTCTCCGGTGGATTCAATCACCATCGATATGTGAATGACTAGTATAATCCAGCTCACCTCCTGTCTCAGAACCACAGGCCCAATGGGAATCACCATTTGCCTTTGCAGTGGTGATTTCTGTGCCAGAAACTCCTCAAGCTCAACTTGTCCAAAACCAGGCTCCTCTTTCTGCTCAAACTCATTCTCTCTCCAGGGTTTACCATTCTGTTGAATAATGTCACCCTCTATATAGCTCTGCTACTCTGAAGGACACTAGGGCCAGTGTAAACAAAGTATTTGATATTTTTTGAGAGTTTTTCTCTTCTTTACCACTATTCTGATCCAAGTAGTCCAGATTTATTCTTTTCATCCTTTTGTTCATGTAACTGATATCAATCATGTTTCAAAAATGAGATGTCTTATTAACTACTTTGGAAGGTATTTAAGCTTATACGGTTTAGAAAATATTACACAAAATAGTTTAAGAGATTTCATTTAGTCTTCAATCCTTGCTGAAGTGTCACTAGAAATCGAAAGAAGTCTCTTTTAGCTACCTAGATGGACCCCTATTTCAGATACCTTGACATTGCCCTAGAAAAATTGATTCCCAGGGAATTACATATTCACTAGTTTTTTACAGTAGACCTATGCCCAACTTCTGCTCTTTCTTATATGTTGGGAAATTCCTCATATGCTTGAGTAATAAATATCGCAATCAGGCAAACATGGAGCAAAGATGCCACAGTTTCCACGCTTTCTGAGACTGTTCAGCTACAAAATGGAGTAATGATACTTACCTCACATGGATGTTGGGGGGATTTAGTGAGATGTGTGCAAAATTCTGGGAGCTCAGAAATTTCAACAAACATTTTATTTAAAAATTTTTTTCACCTTCCTCTTTCCTTTCCTCCAATTTTGAGGCAATTTAAGCCTTCTGGTGCAGAATGAAATACACCTAGAAAAAAAATCCTATATGATTCCAGATCAGAACTGTTCCAATATACGTGTAGAAATTAAATTTGGTTTAAAAATATTTCAAGTGTTTCAAGTGTCCTAGACTGTATTTCTCAGGGGTACTCTATAATGGACCCAAATCCCTATGGTACTTCAAGAGTGAACCTGACTTTTTGAGGCCCTCAAAATTCTCACTGGTGAGATTAGATTAAATGGCCAGGAGCAGTGAAGACTGACTTACCCTTCAGAGGCAATTTTAATTCATAGATGAAATTCTCTTAAAGCCTCAAAACTAGGAAGGAAAAGAAAAAGGAAGTAGAGAATGAGGAGGACTCTGAATATTATCAGCTCTCTCCTCTAAACATTCTTGGCTTACTTTGAGCTACCTTCTTCAAAATAACAGCAAACTGGAAAGACAATTTGTGCAAAGGAGCATGGGGAAGGGGTTGAGGGGGGTTGAAGGACAGCTCAACACACCTAGGAAGGAATAGCAATTGTTCTTTAAATCAGTCTAAGAGGTTGGTCATGAAGGTAGAATGGAGGAGAGCACATTCTCTCTAGAATCCCAGTGAAAAAGGAAGAACGAAATCAATGTCATGCTGGACTAAGTTATAACTGTGTGAAAAGCCCACGTTGTTAGTGCCAGTCTATGAACCACCAGCAGCCTTCACAATGCTCTCAGCAAAGATCCCCTTCATAATTTCTTTCATGGAACCCTGACAGGGAGCTCCCACAGAACAGGCCATAGATATAACTGGGCCTACACTGCAAACATTATGAACATGTCGTTAGTGCAATCACTAGCAGCACTTACCTCTTGGTATTTCCCTTTTAACTGAAAGAACCCAGGCCTAACTTTTTCTAGGGCAGCCGTCTTCACGCTGAGGTACACATACACTTTTGTGGGTACATGAAGACTTTCCAAGAGTACACAAAAAAGGATAATTTTAAGAGAACCAACTTCCTCAACTTCTATGAGTATTATCTATTTGGAAAAGAACTTGCTGTCAAGGTGATCTATTAATTTCCTGTCTCCTGCTTAACTAAAGAAAAGCATACCAAATACTATTCAGCCACAGAAAGAAGGAAATCTTGTGGGGCACCTGGGTGGCTCAGTAGGTTAAGCATCCAACTTTGGCTCAGGTCAGATCTCACAGTTTGTGTGTTTCTGGGCTGACAGCTCAGAGCCTGGAGCCTGTTTCAGATTCTGTGTCTCCCTTTCTTTCTGCCCCTCTTCCACTCATGCTCTGTCTGAAAAATAAATAAACTATAAAAAAAAATTTTAAAGAAGGAGAATCTTGTGACTGGAGACAACATGGATGGACCTTGAGGGCATTATGCTAAGTGAAAGAAGTCAGACAGAAGAAGATAAATACCATATGATCTCACTTATATGTGGAATCTACAAACACAAAACAAAACTGAGCTCATATAAAGAGAGAACAGATTGGTAGCTGTCAGCGGCAGGGATGGGGCATAGGGTAGGTGGGCAAAATGGGCGAAGGGAGTCAAAAGGTACAAAGTTCTAGTTATAAAATAAATCAATCCTGGGATGTAATGTACAGCATGATGATTATAGTTAATAACACTGTATTTTATACTTGAAAGTTGCTACAAGTAAATCTTAAAAGATCTTATCATAAGAAAAAAATATTGTTACCATGTGTGGTGTTAGATGTTAACTAGACTTATCATGGTGATCATTATACAACATATACAAATATCAAATCATTATGTTGTATACATGAAACTAGTATGATGTTATATGTCAATTATATCCCTATTTTAACATTTAGACAATATTGAGGCACCTGGGTGGCTCAGCTGGTTAAGCATCTGACTTCAGCTCAGGTCATGATCTTATCGTTCGTGTGTTTGAGCCCCTCATCGGGCTGTGTGCTGACAGCTCAGGGCTTGGAGCCTACTTCGCATTCTGTGTGTCTCTCTCTCTTTCTTCCCTCCCTCATTCACACTTTGCATGCCTCTCTCTCTCTCTCTCAAAACATAAATAAATAAAAACATTAAAAATTTTAAAATAAATTTTAGACAATGTAGACAAGTAATCAAATAAATAGAACAGAAAGAATATAGACAAGAATAAAATAAATAGAATAGAAATGATAAGAAATATACAAGTAAGTAAGATCTCAACTACCCAGAAAAAAAAAAGGAAAAGAAATACACACCTTACACCTTTTGCCAGTCTTAACTGTGGTTCACTGCATGAACATCTGCAGAGCGAAGGAAGAATTAAGTCTCAGGATAGGTATAGAGGAAGCAAATAATGTTAATGACTTGAAATAAATACCTTTGCTAGTCAGGTGTCTTACTTGACACTGCACTGCTCTCACAGAATACCATAGACTGGACAGCTTATAAATAACAGAAATGTATTTATTACAGTTCTAGGGGCTGGAAGTCCAAGCCCAACACCCTGGCAGATTCGATGTCTGGTTCATAGATGGCCATCTTCTCACCAAGGCTTCACATGGCAGAAGGGGGAAGAGAGCCGTCTGCAGNCACAGGGCTCAAACCCACAAACAGAACCATGAGATCTGACCTGAGCCGAAGTCTGACGCTTAGCCTTAAACGACTGAGCCACCCAGGCGCCCCTGCAGTTGCTTTTCTAAGGGCACTAATCCCATTCTTGAGGGCTCCTCTTTCATGACCTAATCACTTCCCAGAGGCCCCACCTCCTCATTCACATGGGGATAAGGTTTCAACATACGAATTTCAATTCTGTCTACAATGGCTGACTTCTTTGCTCCCCACAAGATGGAAGTAGGATGTAAACACAGCTGATTTGAGGCAAGCCATGAGATCTTTGGCAAAGGATTCAGGAGATGAAGAATGAAAGAATGGCAAATGGATCTAGAAAGGATGTTGCTATTTTAAAACTACTTCCATTTCTATCTACCTGTTTGTGTGATAACATTTCTTATGTGCACCCAAGTATAGGAACAGAAAACAAGAAACAAAATAAATGATCATTCTAGCAATAGGTAGCTGTAGTCATCCACAGATACAGGAGCTAATTGGAAAAAAGGCACATTCACCTCATTATGATATACGGTCAATAAAAATTAACGCTTAAAGCCATATAATCACACAGAATTTTTTAATTAAAATTTGTATTTATTTTGTTGCCTCCGTAAGGCTGGTCATATAAATTCAAAGAGAAAAAAACCCACGTAAAACCCTCCAGCATTAAAAAAGAGCTTGTTCATGTATTTTTTAAGTGAATGATGATGGGTATCTGATTGCTGTGGTATTTGGATCCCACTGGATACATTTTAAAAAGTGATGTAATGGCTTTATTCTAAAATGTCAATTTTTGCAGTACACTGGGTATTATCCTTTGCCAACAACTTCAAGTTATAATGCAAAACTGTAGCTGCCTTTTTCACAAAGAGCTGAGGACACATCATAGTCTGGCATCCTTTTGGGGGTACGTATACAAGAGTTTGCAGATGAGAACCAGTAGAGAACAGCAGGCTCTGACCTTTTCATGAGGGAGCATCGCTTCCTAAACATAAAAAATAAAAGGTAGTAGTAGTTTCACTTTCTATATCTATTCACCAAGAAAAAGTAACAAGAAACTAGTAGTAACACTTATTAGTAACACTTGGAAGTTATTAAATAAACTTTTATATTCATCAAAATAGCATCGCATGCATCTCAAGACTTCAACCTATACTGATCTGAAGCATATTATCTATTATAATCTAGAATGTTTGGGGTACCGAAGCATTCACAGCAACCACATGCTAACACCCCACTCCCCTGGTCGGGGTCCTATGACCTTCCATGGTGGTCTTTTCCTGTGAGAAGGCTAGGAAAATACGGGACACCTGGAAAGGGGGTACAGAGCTCCAAATGCCTTTTAGAGCAACGCAGGTCGCTTAAATGAGTGATCCTGCCCCAGATGTGCAAGACTAAAGAGGCAGCTGCTACTCAGCTCACCCGATTTTTGACATGCTTGTGTTGCTAGAAGCTTCCCACTTTTCAGGAGAAACTGGGTTTTATGTGAAATCTCTGGATTTCCAATCCAAATAAAAAGCAAACAAACAGAACCTATTTAGGCCAACCGAAACACAAATGTGAGCTGAATTCAGTGGCTGGACATCCAGTGTGCAACCTCTGCTCCAGTGCTACTCAAAGTGTGTCCTGGATCCAAGAACTGTTTGTTATATTCCACAATGGGATGCACATAGCAACTGAGAATAACATTTAAAAACAGCCGGAGCAGTTTGGCAGAGACATTTTGCAAATATAATTTTCTAAACCTAATTAAAAAAAAGTTAGGCTTCTATTTTCATATCTGTTTTTCTATTTTATTTCTTTAATTAAAAAATTTTTTTGTTTATTTATTTTGGGAGAGAGAGGAGAGAGAGAGAGAGAGAGAGAATCCCAAGCAGGGGATTCTGAGCTGTCAGCGTGCAGCTGGATGTGGGGCTTGAACTCACAAACTGCGAGATCATGATCTGAGCCTAAACCAAGGGTCTGAAGCTTAACCAACTGAACCACCCTAGTGCCTTGAAAATGATGCCTTTTCTAAACCAAAATTAGGACTTCATATCTGAACACCAATCTTCATACTGACTACCTGAAAAGACACAAGCCTGGAAATTAAAATGCACCCACTTCTTTTTTTTTTTTTAAGTTTATTTATTTTGAGAGAGACAGAGACAGCGTCAATGGGGGAGGGGCAGAGAGAGAGGGAGAGAGAGAATCTCAAGCAGGCTTACTGATACTAGCGCAAAGCCCAACTCAGGGCTTGAACTCCGGAAACCATGAGATCACGACCTGAGCCGAAACCAAGAGAGGACATTTAACCGACCCAGGTGCCCCAAAATGCACCCATTTCTAAGCAGCTGACAAATATTTAGCAGTAAAGTCCCTGAAGGTGACCCCTTTTCCCCCAGAGGAATGGGGGACTATCATGTAACTTCTGTAGGATTGCTCCTTCGTTCCCTACAGGGCCAGCTCTGGGAAGAGGGGCCCCTTGCCATCTGTCACAAGGAGTTCGTCCTCCCTCCAACACACAGGAGGACCAACCCAGGCAAGCCCTGACCTGGGTAGGCAGAGGACATGCTCCCTGGCGGTGCATGCACGTCTGCCTCTTCGAACATACTGATCTCATCCCCAGCCAAGACTCCTGCTTCTCCGTCTCCTCAACGTGGTTCTTTCTACTGAACACTCTCCTCTTCTTCCTCCTGACCATATAGGCTTCTGTACAAGACAAAGGTGTCAGCCACCTAGTTCTGGAGCTGTGGTACCTGGTAATCAACTTCCTATCCTGCAGCTTGTGCCCAAGCGACCCCATTGATCTTTGTTTGTCCCCGCTGCTTAAGCCAAAGCTCCAGGAAAGGGAGTTGGTTGCCAGGTATCAAAGCTCAACATCTGGAACGAAGTGGCTGACATTCTGGCATAGCAAGGACCCCCTAACAAGGTAGTCCCGTCTAGGAGGGGTTCAGGGAGAAGCCAGAAGGCCAGCAGGTGAGAACACAGATAACCAAAAAGACAACCTCACGGGTCCGCAGGCTCCTCTGTTTGGAGTTGAGGGAAAACCCCGAAGTAAGTAGTGCATGAGTTGGTGGTGAGCTCACCCTCACACCCCACTCCATCCTTCCTTTAGCAGCTTCAAGCTCCGCAGACAAACACCTACTGAACCGTCTTGGAGGGCTGCACACAGGACCTCACCAGCTGCCAGCACCTCAGAAAAGGGGAATTTCCCGGGGCAAGGTTGGGGGTGGGGTGGGGGAGGAATATAGCACAGGCCTGGGGAGGTGATTTTAGAAGTGCAACCTGGTGGGGGAGTTTTTTTCAGACCATCTGGAGGGAAGTGGTCACAATCTACTACAGATTCTTCTGAAATGACCAAGCACAGGCAGAAAAATTGTTACATTGTTAAGAAACAGGGCTCCTTTGCTTCCTCCCAGGGAAGCTAAAGACTTCTGTATCTACTCTTGATCACTTTCTGCCTGATGTACAGAGCATGAGATCAGGTCAATGAAGAACTGCTCTCCCCCTGTAACTCTGCAGGTAGCCAGTTTGGGGCTGGCTGACATTTTCTGCAATTTAAGACACTAAGAAAATTTAAAGGAGATCTGCCCTGTGTGGGTAAAGAAAGAACTAGTGTTTGGGGCCAAACAGAAAAGGTACTATGTTGTGTGAGTTATTGAGTTGTCGTACTTTTAACTGGTATGGGTATGTATTAACAGAATAAAAGTATCAATAATCTATACAATCTGTAGTTATTTAAGCTACTACAAGTATCATGATGGGGGGAGGAGGGAAGAGAACATCTAAAATGCATAAAATTATTTTTAAAAACTCGCTCTAGGAAAAGGAAATGCCAGAATAGTAAGATAAGGAGTCTTAATTAACAACAAATTCATCTATTTCCCTCCTTCAAATTGAGACACTCTTCTAAGGCAATTTGCTTGGAGAACAGTTTTGCACCATAAATCTGGGACATGTTTTCTATGTGTGTGTTTGCTCTGCATGAGGCTTAAGAAAAACTCAGCAACCAAACCACCCAGTCCAGCCCTGGAGGGAAAGAGAAGACCTAATCACCCGTGATGGCGATTACATAATAGAGAATTGCACACAAAAAAGCCCCAAGAGTCTCAAAAGAATCAGCCCTTGGCTTCCTGTCATACAAAATGCCTTTTCCTTTCTTCCTTTGTGAGGATCACTAAAAACGCTCCTTAAAGACCAAGTAGATGTCTTTGGTAGAAATAGAGGTCACTTAAGAATGATTTATAAGTGCACCCCAAGCCAAAATGAAGCTTGTATCGATATCTAAAGTGCATCTGCATTTAGCGCAGCAAAAGCTCATAATCTGTTTCTAATCGGTGCCCTGAAGATGCTCCCCACTGAAGAGAGGCCTGGCTCCGGGCATCCACCCCTCCAGAGGCCAGCCTGCCCCGCGTCCGGGCCCTTTCTTGGGCAGCCAGAGTGCTCCTCTCTTAGATAATGCCAGGTACTCTGGAAAGTAGCCGTGTAATAATACACAAACCCCTGATGATGTCAGCGTGTTATTGACTTTCCAAGTCTGAATGACTGAGCAGAGGAGCGGGGGTGGGGCGCAATCCATCCGGCAGCGCGGGGACCGGCCAAGCGAAAATGGGCTCGCGNGGGCGCCGGCTCCCTCTCCTCCGCTGTTTACGTTTGGACCAGCACACCTCAAGCAGAAATAATTGGGGCCGCCCTCCCACCCCCGGAAGCCTTTACCACGTGGCAGAGCGGGTTACAAAGCGGGGAGCCGAGGGCAAAAAGGAGGGGGGGGCGGCTCCCAGGTCCCTCCTCCACTCTGCACCCGGGCCTTCCTCCCCTGCTGCAGTGGATTTGTACATCTAGGGGTCGCTTTCCGTGGTGTATTTCCGTCTGCAGAAGACCCCCTTGTAAATTGCACCTCAGCAGTGGTGACATGTTATGGAAAATGATTGGCTTCCTTTATGGCGCTGGCAGTGCAGGTGCAGAGTTGGAGGCTCCCATTCTTACCCCGCAAATTGACCACAGGGCAATCTGTCATCTCCAAGACTAGGTGTGAACCGGGCTGGGTTGCCCTTAAATGGAATTGCATTTAGAGGCCGGGATCTGGAAGGAAGCACTCCAAACTGGGGCGTGGCATTCCCCCCTGGGCCTGGACCCTGCTCCGCTCCGCACCTCCCCCAGTCCTCCCACCCGGCTCTGCTGGTCTCACCTTTGAGACTTGGTGCCCAGGCCCTGCCCTCTGGCAGAGCTCTGCCCCTCCCTCTTCTAGACCTGTTGAAACCCTCCCGGTAAGGAAAGGCCAGGCTCAGAATTTCTGCCCACCCTGGCTCTGGCTGGGACAGACTGTTCCTCCTTGGGGTTCCTGCCCTCTCTCCCGACCGGCCTGTGTTTGTGGAGCACCCGAGTGGTTGAACCACACAGGGACTGTGGAATCGCATCTTTCTGAACCCTGCCCTGCCGCGTACTAGCTGTGTCAGTGTGGACAGAGTGCTTAGCCTCTCTGTACCCCTCGTCGGTAAAAAGTGGGTAGCAGGAATGCCCTCAATGACTGTCATGAAGATCAAATGAGGGGCACCTGGGTGGCTCCGTCGGTTTCGCGGCCTTCAACTTAGGTCATGATCTCCTGGTTCACCAGTCCCAGCCCACATTGGGCTCTGTGCCCACAGCTCAGAGCCTGGAGCCTGCTTCCTATTCGCTCGCTCGCTCGCTCGCTCGCTCGCTCTCGGAAAAAAAAAATATTTAAAAAAGAAGATCAAATGAAAGCCAGATTTCATAAGGGACTCCTTTTTTTCAAAGATTTCAGTCCTTTGCCTTCATTAATAGAGTTACATTCATCGAACCAGGGTCCCTGTGGTTGTTTCTGAAAGCACAGTCCGCTGAAGTGCCGAACCCATGATTTCCCACTGCCTTCCTGGCTTGGTGGAGCCTGCTGCTCTGAGGCCATCAGGACAGGGTTACTGAGAAGAGCCATTTTACTGCCGGGCTGGGGATGGGAGTGGGTAATGTGCCTCTGACCTAAGCTGGACCATTCACAGCCACTTTCCAAGTCCTTCTCTTCCCTGGCTCCCCACGTGGGGGTAGGTCCAGAAGTGAAGAGCTGACACATTTGAGTCCAATCAGAAGCCTTCTTGAGGAATTTTGAAACTGGAAGTGAAAAAGTCTATTTCTCCCCAGGGCTAAAACTGCAAGATATTATAAAGTTGGGAATCTTCTATACAATCATGTTTCCCATCATGTGGAGGGGACGTCAACCTGAAAACAGAGATTGAGGTAGAAGTAAAGATAGACAGATGGAGATAGACACAGAGGTACATGAGCTGGGAGAGCAAAGCTGAGAGGCCAGAAGGGTCGAGATACTGGCAATCTGGTTCCTATGTTCCTGATACATCCTGCGTGCCTGGGTTCCTGGTACAACCTGGTATTTCCTACAACACATGCTCCTAATTGTTTAACTTAGTTTGCATTTTTGTTACTTGCGACCAAAAAAAGTTCTAATTAATACACACCATCCTTGGCATTTCTTAGTCTGATTTGTACAGTATCTCAGTTGAGTTCAAGACTACGTCCCCACCCCTACCATAAACCGTCAGAGGCCAGAGCTGTGTATGTCAGTGCCTCACAACAAGGCGCTCTATAAATATTTCAAATTGAATTGAGCAAAGTGTGAGTGGACAGGAAATGCCCCGATAGATGTTGGAACAGGAGCCTTCAACCGGTTAACCTAAAGGGGAAACATTAGGAATCGCCACAGTCTTCTGGAAGCCCATTTATTCTGCCCCAGAGGTAATTAGGGTTTATTCGAGTGAATAGAAAGAGAAAAGAGAAGAAACTTTATCCCCTCTAAATTGCATTTAATAAAAATCTTGGAGAAAATGAGGGAGTTGTCAGGCTTTATAATTCCCCCTGGGTTTTGTTGGAGGCTGAAGAAATGCACAGCATTCAACATTTATGCGACAGCAGATCCATGTTTTATCTGAGAAAACTATAGTGACTTAACCTACTTCCCCCCCCACCTCATTTGTTTCCAAAAGGTTTTTTCCAGCCTATGAGTCACTTCCAGTCAGATCCAAAGACAAAAGCTGGCTAATTGTGTGTCAGTGAGCCCGGTTCCCACCCTGCCTTATCAGGAACACCCTTTCTAGTTCCAAGAAGACAGAATGGAACACTTTTCAGCCTATAAGGCACTGAGCAGAACCTGGTGCGTGTGGCTCTGGGGCGGGCTCTTAAGGGAGCAGGGCTGGGCCCTCCCCACTCACTCTGGTGGCTGATCTCTCTGCTGATAGCACCTTGGGTGTCTCCTTCCCAGGGTTTTTTTCTAGTCAGGAATTTGTCATGAATCAGGGTTCCTAAGGCACCCTGGGTTGAGCCCAGGGATACAAAGGTGACTACAAAAGAAGGCCCTGAACCTCTAAAATTTGTCAAATAATGAAAGAGAAAGGCAGAAGGGAAGGGAGGTTAGACAAAGCTTGGGGGCCACAGAGGGAGGCCTTGCAAAGACTAATGATTCCCAGTCTCCATTCCTCACCATCTCTTGGCAGAACTTGAGCTGGTTGACTGTTCCCAACTTCCTGAAACACGTTCTCTCCAGGTTTCCTTGATGCCTGTTTTCCAACCAGGTCTCTCCTCCCAGCCCCCCATCATCTCCCACCCTCCTCATAGAGATCTTTCTCTTCCAGAAAGCAGTGCCACAGGCAGCTGGCCGATCGCTCCACAGGAGCAATCCTTGATTTATTCTTTTCTCTCATTCACCACATCCAATCTACCAGCTTGTTTACCTCCTAAAGTATCTCCACCAGTGCACTTCTCCTCAAGCTACGCGGCCACCACTGAGCACTAAGCCACCTTCCTCCCTGCACACTCAGCCCGCTCCACAGGTCTCCCAGGCCTTATGGGATCTGGCCCCGTATTGCACCCACACCACTGGCCCCCAGCTCAGGCCACTCCGGCCACACTAGCCTTCCTTTTCTTCTTCCACCACCCTGCCCCTTCCTACCTGAACGCTTTTGCTCTTGGAGCTGATACTCTGTGCCTGGAAGACTCTTCTGGGCCTTCCGGGTGCCGGCTCCTCGGTATCTGTCTTGCCATGTTCTGGCTGCCATAGTTGACTGGGTGGCTCACCCAACAGAAATTTATTTCTCCCAGTTCTGGAGGCTGGGAAGTCCAAGACGAAGGTGCCAGCAGACACAGTGTCTGGCCAGGACCTCCTCCTGGTTTACAGACACACACCTCCCGGCTGTGTCTTCGCATGGTGGAGAGAGAGGTCTCCTCTCCCAAGTCCTGTCTTATAAAGGCATGAATCCTATTCATGAGGGTTCTACACTTTTGACCTAATTGCCTCCCAACGGCGCCACCACCAAATACCATCACAGTGGGGATGAGGGCTTCCACACACAAATGTGAGCATGGGGTGACACAATCATTCAGTCAGAGCAGTATTCACCAGGTTTCAATTCAGTGGTCACCTCCCTGGAGAGGTTTCCTCTGACCGCCACCCCTCACCTTCTCTCACATTACCCAGTTTATGGCCCATAAAACATTTATCATAATCTATAATGATTGCTTCTATTTTTCTAATTGCTTGATTCTGTATTCTCTGTCTCCCCATTAGAATAGAACCCCCAGGAAGGCAGAGATCTTATCAAAGCTTATCCTGCTCATTTTCATCGCTGAGCTCACTGACCAGGGTCTATTTCATAGCAAGTATGCAGTAAGTCCTTTTTGATGAATGAACAGAGACAATAGAGAAGGCTCAGTGTAAGACATAGCTAATTTGGCTTCTCAAGACAAAGTGGAAGTTCAGGGCACCTAGGTGGCTCAGTTGGTTGAGTGTCTGACTTCCGCTCAGGCCATGATCACTCAGTTTGTGAGTTCAAGCCCCACATCAGTCAGGCTTTGCACTAATTGAGCAGAGCCTACTTCGGATTCTCTGTCTCACTTTCTCTCTACCCCTCCCCCGCTATGCTCTCTTTCTCAAAAATAAATAAGCATTAAAAAAATTAAAAAGAAAAAGTGGAAGTTCAGTAGGTAGAGTCTAGAAGAGGGGCATGAAGGCATGACTACTCCCATGTGATCCTGGAATGCTCTCTGGACCTCACTTATCCCTCTAGCTATTCCTTATTTCTCTGCTCCCTTTATTGCTAACTAGTTCTCAGAAGGGTTGTCTTGACTCAGTCTTCAATTCCTCCTCTCCCATGTTTCTCCCACTCATCACTACTGTGTCTGCCCCAAAGCATTCCACCCGAACTGCTCTTCTTCGGGTCATCAATGATCTCCATCTTGCTAAACTCACCTGTGACTTTTCATCTCACATGTTCACCATCTTAGTGAACTTAGCAGTATCTAACATAATTGATACTGATGGCTTCTAGAAATACTTTCTTCCTTTGCATCTAAAATGCTACCTCTACTTCCCCCACCCCCACCTACTGACTGTACCATCTCAGTCTCCTTGCTGATTCCTCCACCCTACTCATCTTCTGTCTCCTGAATACTGAAGCACTGCACATCCAAATCTGCTTTTAAAATAGATCCCGTATTTGACTACCTCTTTCTACTTCCACTGCTGTTAACTCCGGTCTAAGCCATAAGCCTCTCTTACCTGCTTGCCCCCCATGGCTTCCCAGCTGGCCTTCCCACTTCTGCACCTCAAGTCTGTTCACAGCCATCAGCCAAAGGGGTCCTTTGAAAATATGTCAGGTCATGTCACTCTCCTCCACAAAACCCTCCAATGGCTTTCCATTTCACTCAGAGTCAAAGCCAAAGTCCTGACAGTGATATTCAAGACCTTACTGTATGGTCCCAGGACGTACCCCCTCCCAATTTCCTTCTACTCTTTTGCTTTCTCATTGCATCCCAGCATAGTAGCATCTCTGTTGTTTCTCAGACACAATAACCACTTCCTATGTCAAGATAGCCACTGCCTCTGCATCTCCAAGATGTTCACATGGCTCACTCTCCCATCAACTAGTTATCATTATAACAATGTGACATAACTGAAACATTCTCTCACCTTTTCAGAGAGGCCTACTTTGATCACCCTACACAAGACACAACCCTCACCCCCAGTCTCTGCCCAACTAAGTCCTCTTGTTTTGCCCTGTCTTTCCCATAGATCTCACCACGTTCTAACATGCTCCGTAATGTTTATCATCTGCCTCCCTCTGTAATGTAGGCTCCGTTTTATTTACTGATATATCCCCAGCACTGAACTCATTAGTGTGCATGAGTTAAATATCTGCTGAATAAATATGGAATTTGGGAATGGAAGTTTACAGGCTAGAGCCTAGAACTGTGCCACAGAAGAGTGGGTGATAATCTCAGCAGAGAGAGAACTAGAGAAATAGGTGGAAGCCATATGTCTCAAAGGCCTGTATGCTATGCTATTTGCATGTCATCCACATGCAATGGAGTAGCACTGACTCCTTTTAAGCAATGAACTCTCATGACAGTGAATGTGCCTGACATGACTCTAGCTCCATCATGGAGTAGAGTAGCACAGAGGCTGGTGGCCCAGAGCCCAGGTGACAGGCTGTGGGCACTTGGACTGGTGAGCAAGAACCTTGTCTGAGCCTCTCAGTTCAAGCTGTGTGAGCAGTTGCTACTTTTGCTCATCAGCTTACCTGACAAGATCTCCCTGTATGTACCGGAAAGAAAATATGGAACTCAAATATTGGTGAGGGGGCCCTCATAGCCAGACTTCTTTCACCTGAATCTCAAACCATGGATATCACTCAAGCGTGTATTGTAAGAATAATAATCGCTTACCCTTATATAGCACCACAGAGCCCACAAAGGATTTTTCCAACTATCTCATCTGAAAACTCAAAGACCCAAAGTACTCCAGCCAGTATGCTTAAGCAACTAGCCACTTCACTGGTTATGAAAGGAGATAACACTTAGGTCCTAACATATACTAAGGAACTTTTCTGATGAATTGCTAAGAATATAGTTACAACACCACCTAGGGTACTTCTTTTCTCCTTCTAACAAAAGGTTCATATCGGACCTTAAATTTTCAGAGGTCGATGGTTAGTGTTGTTGTTTGACTAGATGCCATAGATTTTTTTAATCCATCAAATGGCTCTTCTCTCTGCAGTTAGTCACTTGAATCTGTGCACAGAGACACACATAAATGCACTAACAGGTAAAATAGGTACTTTCCCCAGTTACTTCTGCATAGAGTAAGAGATTGTACTTTGCTTCCCCACCGAGAAAGCAACTATGCTTAAAGGAATTATTTATAGGGCTACCAGGAGTTCCCCTTTAGTCCCCCTAACTCTTTGCACACCCCTGAAAGGGTTTCTTTCTACATATATAGTCTTTGTACACCCCACATGCCTTTCTTCCTTGGCAGAAACCCAACTTAGATGTGACTGTTTTTGAATGTTATAGCCCAAGCAATTAGCTTCATATAGATACATAAAGGTTCCTAGCTGAAGCAGCTTTAGAAATTATCTAGTGAGTCTAACATCTTCATTTTCCAAACGAGAAAACTGTGGCTCAAGAAGCAAAGGGAAGGGAAAAGAAAACTGATGCTTCCTAAGCTGCTGTCATGATTCAGACGTGTGACACGCTGTGCTCCACACATGACTTCCTTTATTCCTTTCTGTGGCAATAAAAGAAACCTTTGAGCAGGTGGATTAGTCAGAGTTCTCTAGAGAAATAGAACCATACATATGTATAAATAAAGGGAGAGAGAGACAGAGAGAACAAGAAAAATTTATTTCAAGGAATTGGCTCACATAATTATGGAGACTTAAAATCTACAAGGTGGGCTTGAGGTCAGACTTGAGATTCATGGAAAATCTAATGTTGCTGTTCCAGTCCAAGGGCCCTCTGTTAGCAGAATTCCTTCTCGTTTAGAGGAGGTCAATCTTTTTTTCTATTCTGGGCTTCAACTGATAAGATGAGGCCCACCTACACTTATGGAAGGCATTCTGCCTTACTCAAGAGTGCACTAACTAAAATGTTAATCTCATCCTCACAGAAATATCCAGAATAATGTTTGACCAGATATCAGGCCATTGTGACTCAGCCAAGCTGACACATAAAATTAAATGCCACAGCAAATATATCATAATTTTACAAATGTACTTTGAAAACTAGTTCCCAGAAAGTTTGAGTAACTTGGTCAAGGTCACCTAGCTGATAATCTAGGACTAGAACTTGGGGCTGTTAAATCCTAGAGAATCTTTTTTCTACTAAACTATGTTCTTTCTGCTAGATTCTCCAAGAAAAAGAAAGAAAGTGGCAATTTTCAAGTGCTTGAGATTCTGATACTTGCCAGGCTCTCTACTAAATGTTTACAGAAGTGCCATTTAATAAACCACCACTGTATAGACATGAAAACAGTATCTTAAAAGGTTAAAAAACAAGCCCAAAGTGGCAAATAAGTACTGGTAAAGTGGGGATTTGAATCTAGGTTTATATGGCTCTAATACTTGCTACCATCTGGCATTTTTTTTCCCATCTGGAATTTTTTAATGATGTTTTCCCCCTGTACTCATCTTTCTTTCAATTCAGCAGGATGTAATTTCTCCCCAAAATTTTAAGAAATTTTAAAATTTCAGAGTCTTCATCCACAAGATTATTTCCTCAGCTCAAAGTGAGTTTTCAAATATCAGATAAGAATACAAGATGAAGAGATGGACCATGAGAAACGTAGGAATTCTGCCATATCCAAATGAGTATTGTCCCAATTTGAAAAGCTATCCTGGGTGACAATACACTCATTCCATTACTCAAAACTCTTTTGTGACTCCTCTTTTGAAATCACCTTCAGGGCCTGTCTCACTTGGTTTTCAAAAGTAGTTTTAACATTAGCAAATGTTCATTGTTTGACTTGGTATTTGGGAAACAGCCCAAAAATGCCTGGTGCCAAATCTAGTGAATGAGGTACATGATCAAGCTAATATAGTTTAGACTAAGAGTTAAAAAAAAAAAAAAAAAGAGAGATGTGACTCTGAAAGAGTGAGTGATTTTCCTTAAATAGCTGGAAAAGTGGCTTCAAGGGCAACCCAGCCTCATTCTGAGCAATGACAGACAACAAAGTTGGAATAAATGTTTAAGTCAAAGAAAGTAATCCCTCTAAGTGACTACCTAGGACAGGCTATAATCTATCTGGTGTTTCCTGTTATGCCATGGTCACTCCATATGTTAAGGTTGTTTTTTAAAATAATCAATATTTTTAGAAATGTTGTAGAATGAAATACTCTTACACACACACTGGTTCGTGTTGGCTGAACGAAGATCTCGACAACAATGTCTGGACCCATAATATCATAGCCGTCATAGTTCAGAGAAAATGGTTGAGAATTTTCCATTATGTTTTTGAATCCTGATCATGCAAAAAAGCTATTCAGACAAAGCGTTTTTCTTGGGAATAATCTCTCCTTTTTCAACAAGCACAAAGGAAATGTATGAGGGAAAAAAGTCTCTCTCCCAAAAGCAAATTAGAGAACTGTAAGTCTTTGAAAGTTTAGAAAAGAATGTCTTCCTGCTGCACAGCTGACTTTCTTAAGGTCTCCTCATAATATCCCTTGTAATCCATACATGGAAGTCCCCTTAGATTCCACACATAATTAACACTTGGCAGAAATAAGGAGAGTGAGCCTGAGGCTCTCTTAAATTTCATTTAAGGAGTTTGGATTTCCAGGAGGGTGGCTGGGGGAGGGGAGGCCCCTCTTCTCCCACAGAATTCCCAGGCCCTGAATTTTACATGAATGTATAAAGATGTCCTCAGCCAGTCAAAAGGCATTTACCAAGCGTCTGCTCTGCATAGGGCACTGTGGAAGTGTTGAGGGAGCTGCAACCGGGAACGAAACAAAGTTCCAACTCTCACTCACTTCATTGAGGTCACTGTAGGTCCTATCTAATATCTAGGTGTTAAGAGGAGAAGACATGACTGAGGAGTTGGATAGGAAAGAACGGCGCCATATTGAAGAATGATCAGGTTGCAGATGTCTGGAGTGGGGGGAGGGTGTCCCAAGGCAGCAAAGTCAAGGCAACTTGTGGCAACTGGATAGGAAGACTCGCAAGTCAGGCTGAGGACGCAAGCCTGTGGGCTGCAGCACGCCTGGCTCTCATTTAGCACACATGCCGGGAGTTGGCTGCTACATTTCAGGCACCATTTTAGGCACTAGCTGACTACGGGAATCTGAGGGAAGTCTTTTGACTGTTTAGTTTTATCCCTGAAGTAAAAGACGAGGTCATCAGCTGGGTATAGCTATCGGGGCTGCTTAATTTTGAATAGGTAATATTTGTATACAGTATTAAATACAAACAGTGTGAGAAGACAGAGGAAATCTCTCTATTTTGCCTCTGTCCACCAGCGATCTAGTTCTCCTCTGCAGAGACAACAAGGCTTCCCAGTCAGGAAGGACTCTGAGCAGCAGGCTGCCAAAAAAGGAAGCATAATGTTAAGTAGGAAAAAAGAATTGTTGGGGTACCTAATATTTTTATCCTGGGCTATCAGCTAACTTTTTGCCCAGAACAGTAATTAAGAGAGTGCTCAAACATGTCCCTATCTTTATCTTCCCAGGATTTTAGTTTTTCACAGATCGCTGTCATATCTTTATTCTGCTTCTTTATCATCTTAACAATATTTTGCAAGACAACTTCACCCAGCACCTATTACCTTTACTTTTACCCCAGACTATTTCTCTTCGGATGCCTGGAGCCGAGCTATTTCTGTGCATAGCCCCTTCTGGGTTGTGCGCAGGGAGCCCAAGGAGTTTGTGAGGATCCTCAAGCAGAAATTCCCCCCTGCGGTGCCCAGAACGTGCTGTAGAATCAGAAAAAAGTTGAGAACCCCCAACATACACTCAAACCTTATACTTTTATCTTGTCCTTAGTAAAGAACATATAGGGGAGTACCTGAAAAAAATATAGGAGAAAGATGTTGGTTGAAATAAAATGCCATGTACCTCTCTCTGCAACTAACAACTTAAAAAAAGAAAATCTATATACCTTTATGCTGCCTGATGGGCAGTATAACAGATGTTCTACAGATAAAAAAAGGACTCCTGGATAGCTTAAACAGGAAAGGATTAAGAAGATTATTGAAAATGCTAGAGGTAAGGCTCTAGGCCAGATGTTCTTGAACTTCTGTGACTGAAACTCATAGCTAGAAATACCTTTTACATTGTGACTCAGAATACACATACATAAATGTATGTATAGCACACATGTAAAACTAAAATACGAGTTGCCTAAAACAAATGAACTTTTACTAGAGAAAATATGATTGTCCCATTTATTCTATCTCCTTCCTTCCTACCTTCCTTCCTTCCTTCCTTCCTTTCTTTCTTTCTTTCTTTCTTTCTTTCTTTCTTTCTTTCTTTCTTTCTTAACTAAATAAACTAAGTATGTTCCACTTCCTATATAGGCATACCTAATTTTATTACACTTTGGTTCTTAAACTTTGCAGATATTTCATTTTTCACAAACTGAAGGTCTGTGACAACCCTGCATGGAGCAGGTTTGTTGGTGCTGTTTTCCCAACTGCATTGCTCACTTTGTATCCCTGTGTCACATTTTGGTAATTCACACAATACTTTAAACTTTTTCATTATTATTATATTTGTTGTGGTGATCTGTGATCAGTGGTTTTTGGTGTTACTATTATAAATGTTTGCAGTGTCACAAACCATGCTCCTATATGATGGCAAACTTAGTAAAAGTTGTGTGGCTCTGATCTCTCCGTGGACCAGCTATTGACCCAGGCCTCCATATTCCCTGAGACACAACAATATTGAAGTTAGGCCAACTAAGAACCCTACACTGGCCTCTGAGTGTTCAAGTGAAAGGAAGAGTCACACGTCTCTCACTTTAAATCAAAAGCTAGAAATGATTCAGCTTAGTGAGAAAGGCATGTCAAAAGCCAAGACAGGCCAAAAGTTGGGCCTCTGGCACCAAACACTTAGCTATTGTGAATACAAAGGAGAAGTTCTTGAAGGAAATTAAAAGTGTTACTCCAGTGAACACAAGAATGATAAGAGAAACAGCCTTATTGCTGACACAGAGAAAGTATGGTCTGGATAGAAGATCAAATCAGCTACAACATTCCCTTAAGCTACAGCCTACTCCAGAGCAAGGTCCTAACACTCCTCAAATCTATAAAGGTTGAGACAGGTAAGACAGAAGCAGAAGAAAAGTTTGAAGCTAACAGATGCTGTTTTGTGGGCTGATGGAAAGAAGCCATCTCCATAACATAAAAATGCAAGGTGAAGCAGCAAGAGCTGATATACAAGCAGCAGCAAGTTACCCAGAAGATCTGAGATCATTCATGAAGGTGACTACACTAAACAACAGATTTTCAATGTATACGAAACAGCCTTCTACTGGAAGAAGATGCCACTGAGCTTTCATAGCTAGAGAGGCGAAGTCAATGCCTGGCTTCAGAGCATCAAAGGACAGCCTGATTCTCTTGTTAGAGGTTGATGCAGCTGGTGACTTGAAGTTGAAACCAATGTTCATTTACCATTTCAAAAATCCTAGGACTCTTAAGAACTATGCTGAATCTACTCTATCTCTGTTCTGTAAATGGAACAGCAAATCCTGGATGACAGCACATCTGAGTATTTTAAGCCCACTATTGAGAACCACTGCTCAGAAAAAAAAGGTTTCTTTCAAAATATGACTACTCGTTGACAATACACCTGGTCACCCAAGAGCTCTGATGGAGAGGTACCATGAGATTAATGTTGTTTTCAAGCCTGCTGACACATCCTTTCTACAGCCCATCAAGAAGTTTGCGACTTTCAAGTCTTGTTGTTTAAGAAATGCATTTCATAAGGCTATGGTTTCCATGGATGGTGATTCCTCTGATGCATCTGAGCAGAATAAATTAAAAACCTTCTGGAAGGGACTCACCATTCTAGAAGCTATTAGGAACATTTGTGATCCATGGGAAGAGTTCAAAATGTTAACATCAACAGGAGTTTGGAGGATGTTGATTTCAACCTTCTTGGATGACTCTGAAGAGTTCAAGACTTTGTTTGGTAGAGGAAGTAACTGCCAATGTGATGAAAATAGCAAAAGAACTAGAATTGGAAGTGAAATCTGAAGATGGGACTGAATGGCTGCAATTTCATGAGAAACCTTGAACAGATGAGAAGTTGCTTCTCAGGGCTGAGCAAAGAAAGTGGTTTTGAGGTGGAAACTACTCCTGGTAAAGATGCTGCGAAGACTGTAGAAATGACAACAAAGGATTTAGAATACTATATACACTTAGTTGATAAAAAAAAAAAAATAGCAGCAAGGATTGAGAGGATTGATTTCTATTCTGAAAGTTCTCCCGTGGGTAAAATGCTATCAAACAGCATCACTTGCTACAGAGAAATTGTTTGTAAAAGGAAGAGTAGATCGATGTGGCAAATTTCATTGTTACCTTCCTTTAAGAAATTGCCACAGCCACCCCACCTTTCAGCAACCACTGCCCTCATGAGTCAGCAGCCGCAAGGTGAAGGCAAGACCCTCCATCAGCAAAAAGATCATGACTTGCTGAAAGCCTAGATCATGGTAGTGTTTTTTGGCAATAAAGTATTTTTTAATTAAAATTTTCTTTAAACTAACTTAACAGACTGCAATATAGCATAAACCTGCCTTTCATATGGGTGGGGAAACCAAAAAGTGCCTTTGACTCACTTTATTGTGCTATTCCAATATTCATTTTATTGTGGTTATCTGGAAGGAGACCTCCAATATCTCCAAGGTATGCCTACTGTTAGAAGAACATTGCTCTAGGCTGATACCTCCCAGGCACAACTCCCAGACCCTGGAACCAACTGCCTCTGCCCCGTGGAAGGAAGCCTATTTCCACTGGCGCAGACGCAGCTGAACTAGGAGACCCTCATCGGGTCAGGAAGTCACAGCCCAAAGCTGCCGACTTCAGAACCAGGCCATGTCCACCACAAAGCTGTGTTTCTCACCTCTAAATTAAAGTCTCACAGGAGTTTTTCCTGTTGGTGGGAGCATAGCTGTAAGGGGCTAAGAAATGTAGTTTTTACCTTTGTAGCCTTAGCAAGCAGTAAGGGTTTTACAGGAGAATGGGTGAATGCTGTTGAGGAAGCCACGCCTCCCCTGAGGTTGAGGGCACCCGTTCCATACTTTAGACATCTCTAGCCCTCCATGCCACCTGTTTCCTGGTCTTTACAACACAAAATCATAAGCCCAGGGTATTCCCATGGCCCCTGCAATCATGGGAATCCAAGATCTCTGACTGTGACTCTGCTTTTACCTGAGATGCACTGAGCACACTGAGGGAAAGTTTCTTAGAGAATCGTAACCCCTTTGACCCTGTAGAAATGGTCACTAATGAGCACCCAGTGCTCATCAGCACCTGTGCTTGTGTGTCCCTGTTTGGGGAACAAAAATGTGTAGGACTGAATTTTACATTTAACTTGAAAATGGTAGCATCACATCAGCTTGGCTTTTCAGAGAGCCACATTCTACATTCACAAATCATTTGGGAAATGCTTATCAACCACCATTCTGTGTCAAGTATTGTTATAGATGCTGCAATTCACAGTTAATTAGCTAGTGATCTCTGCCCTCAAGGAACTTACAGTCTGATGGGGTGATAAACACATAAATCACATTAATAATAGTGTGTGACAAAGGTTAGGATGGGCTCAATCATGGGCTGCTAAGGGAACACAGAGGAGGAAGACTTGAGTGAGACTGTGGAATCATGGAGGGATTTGGAGGCAGTGACTCTTTCGTTGAGTTTTGAAGGACAAGCAGTCATTACCAGGTGAAGAGCAGAAGAAGCACATGCCAGGGAGGAGAAAGAGACAGTACAGCAGCCCGGGTGCCTGAAAGAGGGTGGCAAGCCTGAGAGACTGGGGAATGTTCCATGTGATTGAATACAAGTCATATGAGGAGATATGGTAAATGAAGCCATAGGAATAGGCAGATAGACCCTCGCCCGTGCCTGCTCTGCTTAAGAAATAGTCCAACTATGATGATAATGATTTACTTGAACACTGTAGGTTTATTGTCTCTTCTTTGCCATTGTTTCATGAGATTTCTGGTGTAGAACACATGGATTTAGTGTTTTTTCTTTATTTATCAAACAGCCTGTACTCAGGATTGTTAATTACACTGGGGAGGGGTGTGGAGAAGCAGGAAGCAAGGTCATATATTATGATGCAAATACCAGATGCAAATAAGAATGAACATCTGGAAATGGTTCATTTATAACAACACTATTATAGGTGAGTGAATGTTTTTTTAGGGTATTTCAGGGAATACATATTTACATAGAGTTTATAAAAATACTCTTAAAAGAGTAAGTAATTGACCCATCTGTAATTGTGTCCTTGTTGTCAGTAAGAAGGTTTCTTCATATAAATTCACAGCTGTCACTTACAAAGAAATGCTCTGAGGCTGAACTCTTTCATATTAGCATTATAATTTTAGACTGACTTCTGAGCTCCAAACCACTTAGAAACTTTTTGCCAGCTCTGGAATAGATAGCAAGCAGGGTAATACTCATTTAATTCCTTTACACAGTAATCTGATGGCTGAATATGAATATGCTTCAGAGATTCTTTTAGGACCAGCTAGGGAATGAAATCAATCATAGTGCATAAATTACAAGAAAAGTGCTGTTGGTATCAATTACCTAAGCTCTGTGAATGTAAGTCGTCTAATTTCCTGTTAAATCAGTAATGTTACCAATCTTACTCTATTATTCTAAATAGGGCTGTGGCTGCAGTTGCTAGGAGTTGAATGAGAGCAGACAAATGGGAATAGTTAATGAGTGTCACCAACTAATAACAAATTGAAGGTGTCAATAACAGTGATATTATAACATGGCTCTCAAGGCTCCACCCTAAAGTCTGCAAAATAAGATTTAATTTTAATTTGCTCCCCTGTACTCTCGCTAAATCCATTTTGTACACAGCAAATGCCAGGTGAGTTTTGGTGTTCCTGTTGCCACAGCGAGTCCTTAACCTCTCCCAAAGATAATGACCCTGAGCTGGTACAGGAAGTCTTGGCTGCACTTGTCCTCGTAATCTACCCACCCTCACTGCTCATGGCTACATTTCACTGACTCATAATTTCCAAGTATGATCAGCATGCTAACAGGAAAGATACAGTCACTGGGCGAAGCAGCAGCCCTAGAGAGCTGGCCAAGGCGTATCCAATGACTGCTGGTAGCTGCCACCATTGATGGCAAAACAGAAATAAGGACAACCACAATAACAACAGCAGCATCAAAACCTAGAGTACAAGAACATTCGCGTATCAACCCGCTGCTGTTTGGTCACTTCCTCAGCACACTACACACAGAACTGAATGCAGGAGTACAGCTTTATTTAGCATTTGGCTATTCGTTCACTTCCTACTCTCCAAAGATAATATAATTAGCAAATGGCATAGCACACTGAGTCACACTACAGGAATCAAACTTGCCGGGAGCCAAGTTACACCTAAGGCTTGGATAGACCTGGATTCGAGTCCGGGGGGATCACACACGGTCTGCGCGAGTTGGGTCTTGCATGCTTTGCCGTCCTTCTGTTATGAAACATCGTCTCAGATGGTACACTGACTATGCCACTCAGCCAGTTCTCAGACAGGAAACACAACTCCATCCTTCTACTTTCCTTGGTAAAGCCTCATCTTTGAGTCAAAGAAACTGAACTATCTAAATCACCCCCTTCTTTTTTCAATTTGCATTCTTCTGTTTGTTATCATCTTGCAAAGTGTACCCACAATTCTCTAAATCCATTTGCAAGTCGCCCTTCTTTCCAATTACACTCACAGGACATTTGATGAATGAAGAGGATTCCTATAACAAAAGATAGCTATTAATAAGTCAGTTGTCAACAGTCAGATGAACCGAATAGCTAAATGCCAAATAGATTTAAGGAAATGGAGAGGCGCTCAAGCAAAGTCAGGTTTCACAGTTTTATTTAGTCACTTGGTCAGTTCACTACTTGCCTAACAGATATCCTCGGAAGAGAAGTTTCCTTTATTGCTACAGAAATTAAGATATTGAAATGAATGAATGAATAAAGGAAGGAAGGGAAGGCAAAGGAATGGCGTGGGACAAAATCAGCCCAGGTCAGCTCCAGTATAACTGTTGTTCTGGGAGCATTTGGTAGAATTGAAGAGGATGAGGAACAAGGACACTGGCTTGTCTCCCCGTATATATTTCTTAGGCTCAGAGAAAAGCTACAGCACACCTATATGTGGCTCTGGTCCATGTCGCACCATGACTGAAGCATGTATCACAAATTAAGTTGAAATACTTAGAAAATGAGGATGCTCTACTGTTATAAGGATTGGAAAGATACTGAGAGAAACAAACTGAATTTGCACATGTTGAAAGTGGGTCACGAGAAATCAAGGAGCTGAAGGAAGTCACAGGACTCATTAATAGGTGACTAGAAGCAGGTTCCCCAGCCTGGAGCCCCTGCAATGCTCCACAGTGCTTGCACTCTAGCCATATCTGGATTACTCTACAGATTGTAATGTACTTAAAGGCTGATTATCTATTTTCAACCTCTGTGACTGTAAATGAGATTAGAAAGTTTGTATGATGGGAAATCATACAATGGTGTATCATGTGATAGCAGGAAAAGAAATGTACTGATGATAAAATCCTTGCTGACACAAATAACTCAGCAAGCTGGTGAGAAGGCCAGGTCTGTACACATCGTGGTGTTATTATTAGCCAAGACTCTAGCTATGTTTGTATTTCTGGTCAGAAGCAAAGAAGAAAGATACTAGGTTCCTAAGGAAAGATTTACCTGGTACATAATTCTTCAGAAACTGAGCTATTTCCTGTTTCAATACAAAAATGTCTGTTTTTGTGAAATCATCTTTCCAGAAACATGCCTTAGCAAGGAATATCCTAAGACTTTCTCACATCAAAAAAATGCACTGATAGAATCACCAGAGGCTTTTTGAATGGGACAAACAAAACAAAACAGAACTTCATATACTCGACCATACTTGCTATCAGGAATTATTGTCATTGGTGGTACTTCAGCCTCTTTTTCCAGAAGGACAGTGTGAAAGTTATTGAAAAGTTTCAGATGGATGGAACAGGTCCTAGATTGTGACAGCCTGGGTCAGAGTCTGAAGGTTGAATGGACTGTTGCTTGGATGTAAAAGGGAAGGGAAGGGAAAGAAGGTGCGACGGCAGGAGAGAGGAGAGCCTGGTCACTCTGAATGGCCTTACCGCTAGAAACTCAGCCTGCTTTGCAGGGACGCTGCTTGGCCTGCCTTGGGCCTTCCCCATGAAAGCCACACATACAAGCTTAGATTTCTAAAGAACAGCAACGTTAACAGTTCACGTTTCTCCTGTGCTTGCCACATGCCAACCCCAGGCCGTGCACTTCCTCCCTCCAACAACTCTGAGAGGGACTAAGGAGTAAGAGAGAGAGGCTGGGTCAAGAGTGCTAACATTTCATTGGCCCACGCTCAGTCACGTGGTCACACCTAACCTCAAAGGTGACTGGGAAATCCTCTAGTTTGGCCCCTGAAGAAGCAGAGAACCTGGATACTGTGGAACGTTGGTAGCTTTTGCCCCAGCAACGAGAATTTTCACCGGCGTCGCTATTTAATGCCGTCTTTCTCTTCCGCCCAACAATTACTTTTAAAAGCAGTTTTAAGGGACAGTAGATACAGAAGATTTCCTGAAGGACATTTAATCTACTGATTTCTAGACAGCGCTGTGTGGATTTAGATCCACTATTTGCTCTTACACTCAATATCCTGGAAACACATTTTCTGATTTACGTTAGTGCGTTCTGTTTGGCTTGAGCCGAGGAACATGGTGAGAACTAGCGGCCTGAAATTCACTGTTATATATGCACCCAAAGGATGTTATTAAGGGGGAAAATTTCTCTCTGGTCTTAGTGTGAGTAAAAGCCATGCCTCTCTTGAATTGATTTTTTTAATCTTATGAATATTCAGAATCTTAAAATAGCTCATCTATCCCACTTTGCTAAGGCAACTTAGAAACTCAGAGCCAAAGTTGACACCCTTCTCCAGACACTGTACAAAGACTTTATAAATATTTATTTCTGGGTATAAATTTTACCTATCTTCCCTCATTTCCTATCAAACCCAAAAGAACTTTCCCTTTACACTTTTTCCCTTTCCCCTCCCTGTTCCTATTATTTATTTTCTATGGTTGTATTTTACACATGGAGAGAGAACCTTGTGTTGCTAGATGGATAAAGCAAAATGAATTTGGCCATGTTTGCAATTTGGAATCTATGCTCAATTCCAGCTTAGCTATGGGGGCCCTTCAGAAAGACAAATGTGGCAGATACTCCCCAGCTGTCACGCTGCCTCAGCGCACAGGAAACTCTGTGAGCATCTGACCCTCCAAGCTGATCTCTAGCTCATGGCATTCTTGGTGGTATCCCCACAACACCTTAGAGGTGAAATGTGCCGGATGTAGAATGTGTGACAAAACTGCTCTTAGTTAGGGCCTTTGCTCAGTGAGGAGTTGTGAAAACATAGGCCCTATGGAACAGCTTAAGAATCACCCATGTGCCCACACTGCAAATCTACTGGGGCCAACCAGCTGAGTGACCTTCAGCAAGACCCTTAACCTCTCTGGGCTTCTCGTGTCTGTCTCTAAAATAAAAGTCATTGGACCATTGGACCAGATGATCCCTAAAGCCTCCTGCAGCACAATAAACCTGTGATGAATTCTTTATATACATTAAAGAATTATCATCTCAAAAATTTCCCCAAGGATTTTAGAAATAAATGGCTATGTCTAGAAAAAAAAGAGCTAGTGGGAAACCTACAAATGGGAAAGCAGGTTAGTGGTAAAGGTAAGCTTAGAAACTACCGTGGTAGAATATAGCCACTTATCTTTGGGCAAACACCAGGTCACAGCTCCATTATACAGACATAAGATTGTATAGACAGGATGTATTCATCTGAGTTGGAATTTGGCTGGGGCACCTACACAGTTAATCCATCTCTTGGCTTCAGAATTCTGATACTACTCTAAGAACACTGCTGCAGACTTCCCAGGGCAAGCTGCACAATCAGCCCACCGGTGGGCTATGGAGGGGCTCACGCCCACCCAGCACATGTCCCAGGACCAGCCCAGTTTCTGGATTGCCCAAGGCAACATGAACAGTGTAAAGCATCTCTCTCTCAGCTGTAATCTAGGAGGACTGTAAGTCCCCCACACTGCTTGCACTTCAGGACCTTGTGCTTTAAAGACATTTTATGGTGAAACAAGGGATTAGCTAATCTTCTGGGCTAACGGAGGGCCAACTACAAATGTTTCCTGTGTGTATTGCGAAACCCTGAGATGACAGAGAAGTTCCGCATTGCTCTCTGAATTTCCCCTCCCCCATGACTTTCATTGGTCACAGAAGCTATTATCTGAGACAAGTGGCCAAAGCATGATGTTGTAATTTTTCTTGGTTCATACTTCTCAGTTAAATCTGCTTAGAAAAGGAAAAGACTTAAAAATTGTTTTTAATCTTCTCTTGAATCGTGGAAGACTTTGCTTATTTTTCCTCATCTATTGTCCAGTCTTATTCTTTGTTAACAAATCCATTCTTTGGATACTCACTCACAGGCCAAAAACAAAAGAAAAAGAAAAAAAAAATAAACACCTAGAAACTGGGCACATAAGCAATAAGAACTCAGACACTTATGGTTTGATACAAATGCACTGACAGAGAGCACAGGCCCTGAAACTTCATAGATGCAGCCAACACCAATGATCCACTTTGATGAATAAATGTTAATACTATTTTCTTTGACTCATAGTAGATGCATTTACAACTCTCTTTGGCCTCACTTACAAGAGAGTTTTTTCTTTCTTTTTTATTTTTTTTAAGGGTAAAGGCGTGGGAATTTCCCAACCACATTGTTCCACTTCATATCTTCTTCTTTCTCTTCTGATTTTATTTTCACTGCAGACCAGAGGGAAGGCAAGCGTGTACTGGTCTGTAGCTATCATGACTATTATATCAAGGCATGCATCTGTAACCAGTAGGATTCTCACATTTATACATTACTCATTAGCAAGAGTGGAGTCCTAAAACATCTACCCTCTTATAGCTGTGTTGTATTATTATGGAAACACAAAGTATAAGATTTCTGACATAATGGAGTGGGTTACTTACCTTTGTAAAGTAAAGGGGGAAATGTACATGTTTGCATTTGTATATATTTGTATAAAAATATTGGAAAGATACACAAAAACTACTAAATTTATTTTCTAAAAAGAAAACAAAAGAATAAATGACTGTCTTCCAATAATCATTTGCTGATTTTATCTGACCTCTCTGTTTATTTTTTTCAATAATAAATTTATTGTCCTGCGCTTAATTTTAAAGAAGGCTGAACCACCCCAAAACTCAGGCTGAAAATACACTCCCCCTCCCGAACGGCCTGAGGTTGTTTCATTAATGCCATGAAAATTCCAAAATGATAATAAATGAGAATAATATTTTAAATATTATCACCCCACCAGCTGAGAAATCTCCGTGTACATTGTTACTTCACAGAGATGCTCAGCACACAGCAAAGCAAACATGGCGTTTCAAAACTGAGTAAATTAAGGCTTTGTAAGAGAAATCTGTAGCCACAGTTTCCTGAGCCCTGTTTATGTATCTCATTTGTTAAACCAGATCCCTCCTAGAACTCATCTCACCAAAGTTCTTGTTTGATTCCACTCTGGTCTGCATCTTTGTGAAAATACTTTAGTGGCCAAGCTGCAGAAGGGCTGAGCTGGTCAAAACACGCATCGAATCAGGAATTCCTGCCCCACAGTTGGCTGGGGATGTAACAGTTAACTGAGCTCCGTGCAGACCCTCAAGACTAAAGGTTTTGAGAGGCAAGGTTTCAGTAGAAATGTTTAGAAGCTGCATACCACACAGCTGGAAGTGAAGGCTGAGCTATTTTCTGGGGAATTTGAATTATGTGTATAGCCAATCAGGAACAATAAATGGATTTGTGTCCAGTGATAATAATTCCCCATAGTTACAGATAGATTTACAGTTGATACAGCATTTCCTAGACATTCTCTCTCACTGAGCCTCAAAACATTTCTGGGCAGCAAACAGGGCTGCTACTTTCATGCTGTTTTAGAGCTAAGAGCTCCAAGGCTTGGGAGATGAAATGGTTTGTCCCTTTGAACCAGATATGAGTGGCAAGCTGGGACTCCCACTTAGGTTTTCTGAGGATATTTTCCACTGAGCAGGCCGCCTCAGCCTTCAAATCTAGTCACTAGATTAAGGAATTCGCCCACTTAGCCAACTTTCCATCGGACAAGCATGAGCCTCCTATTCATCTAATATTGAACTTCTATCAGGCTATTTGCATTGTACTGAAACACAAAAAACACATTCCCATCATTAAATAACTTGCAACAGCGATGGCACTTTAGGTTTCCTTCCCCCTCCTGCCTGTGTTCTCTTTGCAATTTTTTTCACAGCTTGTGTAACTCAGGCTGCATTAGCAATTAGAGGAAGCTTGAAACTAGATGGTATATGGTATATGGTAACCAAGGTATGGGGGGGGGGGGGCAGGGTCCAGCCCCTATTTCTAGGCTTTTGTGGAGAAGACCCAACGATAGGATCAGTTGTGCCACTGTGTTCTCTACAGCGTCATTTTATTTTCCTGAAAACATTTGTCCTTGCTACAAGTGGATTAGAGGTTAGAATGCAGGATTGGCAGGCAGGATCTGTGGTTTCTATTATTAGCCTCGCCACAGTTTTATCACACAAGGGTGAGGCCTAAGCAGTGTGGGTTATTGAAGAGACAACTTGATTGGGAGATGGTGCTGACCTTCTTGTGAATGAGAAATGTTGGTGCCATAGCCAAGCACCAGTATACGATGAGGGTCTAGGGGAGGTCACTGGGTGCCAGGGTTGTTATGACTAATGTCCCTTCTGGACAGGGGAATTGCAAAGAAATCCTAAGAGGCTCTCTCCCTCACTTTCTCCACTGGGAACAGAAGCCACTCTTTTAGGAAGGCGTGTTCAAGGAAAAGGGAAGGACCCTGAGAATTGCTTTCCCAATGTGCTTCAGGGTCTGTGCAGAAACCTATAGGTTTTCACCAATGTGTGTGTGTCTGTGTGTGTGTGTGTGTGTGTGTGTGTGTGTGTGTGTGTGTGTAGCAGGCCAAAAGAATGCTATGGATGTTTGGAGAAGGAGGGATGAAGGTGGTGGTGATATGTTCTCAGATGATCACTGGTATTTCCTTGACCATAGATATCATAATTCAAGCAGGATCAAAGAATTTTGGTAGAGAAGGGGAGAAAAAGAGTCCTGTGTGTACTCAATTCTGAGAGAGATATATTCTAGCCATCAGAGCTTAGAAAGATGAATTGAACCAACTATGTTCAAAACACATTGTGTCAGCCCTGCATTGCATCAGACGACATGGCCCCAAGACCTTTCCACACTGCTGGGAACACCTGTGGGCACATATGCTCAGTCCTAATCCAAAGCCCCAGGACCTCATATTACCCTAGGCAGGAGCGACAAATAACCTTGGCCCTGGCTTCTGACTCTCAGCATCTACGACTTACTTTTCTGGCCTCAATCTGTCTTCATTTGATAACGAATTTTTGCCTTTTCCATCAATGAAGCTCTGTGTGACTACTCTACCTGCTAACTCAGCCTCTCTGGGAATGCATGCAATGAACTAAAATTAATCCATTCATCCAGTCAAGAAATATATACATGCATGTTTATTATGTGCCAAACACTGTGCTAAGCCTGAGGATAAAGGAGCAATGATAAAACAAGACAAAAATGCATGGTGTTTGCCAAAGGGAATCAGGACCAAAAAATAAAATCACACAAAGAGGCATATAATTACAACTGGTAATAAATGCTGGGAAAGCAAAAGTTAGGGTATTCTAAGAACCCTGTGGCCCCAGCAGGAGAAAGAGGACCCGAGATCAGAGGATAAATACTCCAGATGGCAGGGTGCTGGGGTGGCTCAGTCAGTTAAGCATCTGACTTCAGTTCAGATCATGATCTCACATTCGTGAGTTCGAGCCCCATGTCAGGCTCTGTGCTGACAGCTCAGAGCCTGGAACCCGCTTCAGGTTCTGTGTCTCCCTCTCTCACTGCCCCTCCCCTGCTCATGCTCTGTCTCTCTCTCTCTCTCAAAAATAAAATGCTCCAGATGCCAACCACCTGGCTTCCTGGACTTTCTGGTATTGCCCACGTTTAGTGTCTCTGTTCCTGGGTTCTTGCCACTTCTGAGGAATCCCTGCTCTAGAACTAGGTCTCTTGCTACATGGGGTGGGCCGCCTCCCCTGAAATGCTGCCCCATCACTGTTATACCCCACTCAGCTCCATTGGACCACAATGGCCTCATCAGGACTGAGTTATAAGATCCTGACACTTGGGCTCTTAGCAATGGCCCTAATAAATGGGAACATTTCATTGTTTTTCAAAGATAAATTCTAAAAGCAAAACTAGTCCTATAAACTAGTGGAAATGGAACATATCTGTCCATGGAAAGGAGAATCCTGAGGCAGCACAGGGCTGGTGCTATGGACTGAATGTTTATGTGCCTCCCAAGTTCACATGTTGAAGCCCTAACTCCCGAGTGTGATGAGTATTTGGAGATGCATCCTGGGAAGTACTTAGGTTTAGGTGAGGTCATGAGGGTGGAGCTCCCATAATGGCACTGGTGCTCTTAGAAGAAGAGACCCTCTCTCTGTCCTTCCCCCCCCAGCATCCCTCCCCGTCATGTGAGGACACAGTGAGAAGGCATCTGTTTGCAAACAAGGAAGTAGGTCCTCCCCAGACACTGAATCTGCTAGCACCCTAATCTTGGACCTTCCAGTCTCCAGAACTGTGAGAAATTAATGCCTATTGTGTAAGCCACCCAATCTATGGCACTTTGTTATGGCAGCCTGAGCTGACTAACACAAGGGGATACTCAGGAGGCACTGTTGTAAGCATCACGAAACCTGCTCCCTGAATCGACCACTCTGTCACCTTGTGTCACTGCCTAGAGGTCACTGAAAAGGACTGATTTGCTTAGGTTTGGGGTGAGGCTCAGCTGTAGGTTAAGAGTATCTGTTGAGCACATTTATTGGTTCTTTTTTGAAAGCTGAAAGGTTAGTGGTTTATTTTTTAGGCTGTTATCAAAAAGTTGCTTCTCTGTCAAAGCTCCCACTTCTGGATGCCAGGTACACTTTGTAAATTACCTGTGACAGCCCAGCATCTTGCCATACTAAGTCATCTGCTCTGGTTCTTGAATAACAAGCAAAGGAGCCAGCCAGGAAAGAGTCAGGGCTAAATATGGAAGGGAGTGGGTATAGAAAGGGAGAGAGCCGGGGAATGTGTGACTGTGTTTGTGGCTGTGAGTACATTTTTTTCTTGATTTTCTTTGTTTGGATTAATAACATTCTATTCAACTGAAATTAGTGTTTAGTGAATGATAATCACGGGTCAACCGCTTGGGTAGTTTCTCAAAATGAAATGATAAACAAGGTTGCCATAGTCTCAGCTTTCAAAGAACACAGAAGGTTTCAGAGACAATACAGTGAAGCTTATAAATACCATAGGCCTGTTCAGTCTTAATGGCAGAGTCCAAGAGGGGCACCCCACTCAGACATGGGAAATAGGGAAGAGCCAAGCCCAGAAGAAGGGTCATCTCTACGGGGGCTCTTGCTACCTAGTTGCAATGTTTAAATAGTAGTTGAATGATAGGAGGTTGATGGGCCATAATTTGCTTAAACACTCTCCAATTGTGGAAAATTTAGGTTCCTCGCCCCCTTTTTCTCTTTCTCTCTCTCTCCTCTATTATAAAAAATAATGTTATTAACTAACCTTAGCAAGTCATTTGTCACTACAGTGACCTCATTTCTTGCTTATCAAATGAGTGGGGCTCATGCTGGTGTAGTTAATCTAGGAGGAGAGCTCTCCCATCACTAAAGTAATATGAAATGCAACTTTATGTAGGTGATTTCACGTTGCAGATTATAAACAGGCGAAAACATACATCTCTGGACCACTTCTGACACATACGTATTTCTTTCCTTCAGTATTCATCCTATATACAAGGAGACTGAATTCATTCTGGATTCCATTTATGCAAACCACGATGATGGTAGTGTATTTTCATGTGGTTTTATGAAAAAAATTATATAATGCATTCTAAGATCAAATATAAACGATTTTGGATTAGCTGCATTTTTAAAAGTATCTTTGCCATTGTTCATTGAGTAGAAATGGTTTGGGTATTATCTGTGGTTTGTATTATCTGTGCTTTTTCGCCACTGGGACATATAGTAATTGAAAGTTAGTACAGACTTTATGACTATGTTTTTGAATTGATCAGATCATCTTATGGTTGCTTTGTAAAGCTTAATTAATGCTTCTTAAATGCTTTAAGATCTTATTAAAGGCACAGAAAGAAAGTTTTATTCTGACTTTGAAAATATTAGGCTTCCACATTATATCTACAAAGAATATGAGGTTTCTTTTATGTCAAAATCTGCTAATGCAAAGTAGGAAAGGAAAAAATTAAGGAGATGATCCTGTCCAAAATAAAACATAAATGATGACATTTTCACTCTGCTCCTTTGTACAATGCATTGCCTAGGAGAATCATTCCTATCTTCAAAGCTCCTGTAATTTACATCTTAGAATTCATAATGCCTGGACTCATTGTGTGCCATGCTTACCAAAAGATGACCTCCAACATTCAATCAGAGAACTTTCCTATGCAATTTACTCAAAGCCTGTAAGTATAAAGGGAAAAAAAAATGGTATGCTAAAATACTCTTCCTGAATCCTTATGTAGTTTCCACTTGTATGAAAAATGTGAAATAAAGAGATTCCAATTTCTTTGTTAATAGTAGTCCCTTTAAACCAATGAAATGCATATTCTTCAACAAGAAATTAAATTGGCTAGATTTGGTTATCACTTATGAACAAGAAATTATTTAATATTTTAAAGTATTTGAAAAAACAGACCATTCTTCTACCTGGTATGACTAAAAATCATAATAATAACAATTCCTTTTATTCATTCTATTCAGGATAAAGGCCTTTGTTGAAATGTTAGGCAACTATTTTGTTTTTGTCATATTCTTCTTTTGTATGTAAGGCATTCAACAGAATAATTGTTTAAAGAAATGACAGGAACATAATCTTTTGTAAAAAAAAAAAATCCTGGCTCATAATCATTTTGCTATGTAGATGTGTATGTAGTAAGAGCTTTTAAAAAGTTAATTAAAAACTGAATTGCTAAAAGGGATTCAAAATCATGATGGTGATTCAGGAATATTAAATGGGAACATTTTCAAGAGAGAAAACAATTAGTACCCAAAGGATCTTCACAGATCAAACTGTTTCTTATTTAAAATATCGTCCCCCCTACCACTCTCCAACACCCCCAAGATCCTCTCCAAGGCCCATCTAAGATGTCCCTTTTGCTCCATAATTTTTTTTTTTGTTTGTTTGTTTTGCAGACCTAAACAGTTAGTCACTCCCTTCTGAGAGCCAGGCCATGGACTGAGATACCAAGACCAATAGGGAACAGTCTGTGTTCTGCCCCTGAAATGGAGAAGGAAACCATAAATTAGACAGATTACAGTTGAACAAAGAAAATGTCGTTAGAACAGTATGATCAAGGGGGCTCTAGGCAAAAACAGGAACAAAAACAGGGTATCCACAAAACCCTCTCCATACTTTTACTGTATCCATTTATTGGTATTCAGGTCAATGTGAAAACTACGCATTTAGTTTCCTCTATGCACTAGGCACACCAAGCATCATCCTGGTTCTGACCCAAAGGTCACCCTTGCTATTATGTATGCAGAGCCCAGCACAGTCCCAACAAACATATAGTAGGAGCTTGATGAATTCTTATTGAGCAAACCACAAATAATGAATTACTGACAAACAGGAGAGGCTTTGAAAAGTGGAATGCAAAACTGTATTTGTTGGGATTTAACTGACATGGCTCAGGAAGTTGATGCATACCTGGATGCAAGGAACATGTCTTTTGGTCTTTCTTAATACTGTACCTATAACTTAGCAGTCACTTGGGAAAAATGTAACTTTTTAAAGCTCCTTAATCTTGGTAACAATTGCAGAAAATCAAAGCAAAGTGAAAGAACCAGGAGACAGTTTGTAGGAGTTACTGCTCTCAGAGATTTAGCCTGAAAAGTGAGAATTTAAGCATAAATTTTAATAATTTCGGAAAAATGTATATAGCAACCTTAACCATAATAGCTGAAGACAAGAAACAACCCAAATATCTACCAACAGGATGATGGACAAGCAAATTGTATTATCTTCATACCAAAACAAAAAGAAATAAGCTTCAGATGCAATGTAGCAACATGCATGAACATCAAATACATTGACTGAAAAATGCCAGACACAAAACAGTACATACTGATTGATCACATCTATATGAAGGTCAAGAAAAGGCAAAAATAATCTCTTGTGATAAAATCGTGGTTGCCTGGGAGGTTGGAGGAGAAACTTACTGGAAAAGAGCAAAGGGTACTTTCTGGGATGACTGAAACGTTTTATATCTTATATTGAGTGGTGATTACATGGCTACATACAACTGTCAAAATTCATTGAACCAAACCCTTAAGACCAGTGCATTGTATATAAATTGTACCACAACAATAGAAAAAGAATCTTAGATACATTGCACATGTTCTAATTATGGTTTCCTTTTCAGAATTTTTATTTAAAATATAGTCTTAGAATCCTCACCTTTATCTTGCAGAAGTTTAAACATGCTTCTTAAAACCTGTATCATTTTTGTAAATTAGACCACACTCTATGAATATTATGAGTAAAATGTTTAGTGCAGATAAGATATGGCGCAAAGCCAACTAATGATAGAGCCTTTTGCCATATCAGATTCTATTCAGATACTAAAGGAGCTTGGTTTGATATATTTCTGTTTCATGAATTAGTTCGGATGGCAGCAGCCTGTTCTCTCCTTTACAAGCACTCACAGATTACAGGAATATCTACAGGACATTGAGTTTCTACCCTTGGAGATGGCAAGGCTTTGTGTGCTGACTCATTCACACCCTCTCACCTGGCCCAGCACACATATTTGTAAGGCAGTCAGTGAGGGTTAGGGATTTAATCTGTGGTGACTGGAGCTGAAATTCTCGCTCACAAGGTGTATTTCACTGTATGGAAATGAAAGCCCTGACCTTGGCCTCATTAGCACTCTCTTCCAAACAGCTAAGTGAATCAGCCGCTGACACATGCCAATAATAAACTGAAAACATATTGGATTGATGGTGATATTAAGGTGCACGTCAGGCCATGCTTTTCCCTTCAAGCCCTTGGTGATAGAAAGCAAATTCTCAAGCTCTCTAACACCCAGGGCCATAGTTCTATCATCACCACTGCCCTGCTTTTCGCCTCTGTGCCCCCAAACAGATACACAAATGGGAGGTATGCTTTTAATCCACAAAGCTTTATGAGATATGTCACAATACTTCATTTTGTTCCAAAACCAAAATACATCTCAGTAGAAGTCCTCATCTTATTGGGCATCCCCATGTTGTACAAAAGCTCCTGGGAACTTACCTAGATCACATCACTTGGACCAAGCCCTCTTGTCTTCAACCCATACCAATCCCCACCCATGTGTTCATTGTCCGAGCACACCCAGTCCCTGCAGTTCAGAAAGCTGTGCAAGTCTGGCATACAACTCTTTGCTAGAGCTGAAAGGCCCAGAGGCTAAAGGTCAGGCTCTCCAATGACACCACATAGCCATTCCCCTCCAAGTTCTTCCTCAGGATCCTTCAAGGAATCTGGGTGTAGATCTCTACAATGCAAAGAACCTGAAGACTACCATTCTTTCTCAGTCTTAAAAAGTCTCTTTTAGGGGCACCTGGGTGGCTCAGTTGGTTAAGCATCTGACTTCGGCTCAGGTCATGATCTCATGGTTCGTGGGTTCGAGTCCCGCATCGGGCTCTGTGCTGACAGCTAGCTCAGAGCCTGGAGACTGTTTTGGATTCTGTGTCTCCCTCTCTCTCTGACCCTCCCCTGTTCATGCTGTTTCTCTCTCTCAGAAATAAATAAAACATTTTTAAAAAGTCTCTTTTATTCCTCTTGTGATAGGGATTGGAAAGGAGGAAAAGAAGAAAGAAAAATTAAACAAAAATATTTAAATTAAGATTTCAATTATGTAAACATATGTACATCTCCTAATCACATCACCTGTTTTGGTATACCAATCCATACGCTGGTTTTCATTTGAAACTCTGTTGTAGATCATCTGTGAGAACTCAGACAAGTTACCTGACTACAGAAAACCTCACTGTCTTCATCCGCACAATGGGAATGTAACTTAGCCTGACTATTTTACACATCTATGATAAGAACGGAAGTAAACAGCAATGACCTTGGACCATTTACAGAGACTATTTTCCATTATTAATTCATGTATCTTCCATATAATTCTTAAAAGTTGTGACAGTGTTGGGGCGCCTGTGTGGCTCAGTCCGTTAAGCGTCTGACTTCGGCTCAGTCATGATCTCATAGTTTGTGAGTTCAAGCCCCACATCAAGCTCACTGCTGTCAGCAGACCCTGCTTTAAATCCTCCATCTCCCTCTCTTTGTCCCCCTCCCCCACCTGTGCTCGTTCTCTTTCCCTCTCTCTCTCAAAAATAAACATTAAAAAAATGTTTTAAAGATGTGACAGTGTTTTATCATGAGCAATGAATGGTACAAAAGTCATATGATGTCCTTTTTAAATGAAGACCCCAGTGATCATATCTTGATATATTTTTGAAAGTTTCTTCCATGGCTGCTCCCAGCCACCATTTTATATGTCACATATCCCCACATTTTATTAATTGTGGAGAACTTTACTCAAATTATTTTCCCATTATCTCCCAGGCCCCATATTCTGGATCATACTGGAACATTCTCCCCCAAGTGTAAGATAATTCCATATACCTTGCACCAACTATAACCAAAAACAGTTTTCACCAAATGGTCAGCCTCTGTATTTTGAATGCAGCACATAACATATTCTAAGCATACTTCTCTGGCCAGTTCAGTGTTTAACCCATATGCAACCAGAGTTGAGCGGTGACAATGTAAAAGAAGGCTCAACTAGTCCAGCATGTAGACCGTAGACTAGTCCAGGCTAGCTATGCTGCTACCTGGGATGTAGGACTCAGCAGATCCAGTAGCACTGGGGGTTTCCTTGGTAAATAGGGATGCTGTGTGGAGCCCATGGCAAACCCCCAAAATGATGACCAGGGTGCATCCCCTGAGGGTTTGAAGTTAAGTGGTGCCCTCTTTTGCCAGATGACTACTCTCCTTTCTAACTGCACATTATAGAGAACAAAACTCTATAAGGCTCAGGCCTTATGGCTTGAGCTGCCCATGACTGACTTGGTACTACCTGATTCATTAGGCTGCACGGTTAGGCACACACAGCAACACTCCATTGCCAAGTAGAAACGGCATGTGCAATATCAGACTTCAGCATCTCAGAGGAACAAGAAAGCTGTATGTGCTGATGGCTCAGGCTTGTAGCACACCCCTCTGCTATTTATCTATCTTCCTGTCAACCAATGCTAGATTTTTATAGAGATGTCCCTGTGAACAAATGATGGAGAAATGGTCTGGTTTACAGATGTTTCCTCAATATACTGGCAAACGAAGAATAGAGCTTTATAGCCATCATTAGGAGTATGCTTTAAAAAACAAACAAAAAAACACTAGGGAAGAAAAATCTCTCAGTGGGTAGAACTTTAAGTAATATATCTCACTGTCTACTTTGACTGGACTGAGCAACGGCCCAAGATATGGACAAGCCTACATTGATTCATGGGTAATAACTAATGGTTTAGCTGGATCATCAGGGACTTGGAAAGGAAGGATCAGAAGATTGTCTGCAAAGCAGTATGTAGGTGGGCCTCTCAAATTTGGCATAAAGCATGAAGATATTTATGTGAATTTTAATTACATGAATCTCCACAAAGGCATCTACTGCAGACAAAGTTCTCAATAATCAGGTTAAAAAGATTTCTTTGTTTCTTTCTGCAAACACTCAGGTTGTTGGTCAATAGGTTCATGTACATAAAACATGGCAGCAGGAATGGAGGCCACATTTGGGCCCAAAAACATGGACTTCCCATTACTAGTTGTGATTTGGTAACCACCACTACTCAGTGCTCAAGCTGATAATAGCAGAAGTATAAAAGCAGCATAAAATGTGTCAGAAGTCATTTCTGGATCCAATTATGGCACCATTTGAGGGGGAAGGGGGACAATTCAGCTACCCACTACACCGCACCCCTTCCATAACAGAAGGGCTACAATTGTCTTCAGTGGCATAGGCATTTGTTCTAAATACTGATTTGTCTTCTCTGCTTGCAATATTTTTGTGAACATGCCATCTGTGTTCTCATGGATTACCTTTTCTACCTTCATGAATTCCATACAAATTGCTTGAGACTCAGCAACCCATTTCACAGCAAAAAAAAAAAAAAAAAAAAAAAAAAAAAGTATAGCCATGGGTTCATGCCCATGGAAGTCACTGGCCTTACTACTAAAACCTAGAAGCAGCTGGCTTAAGACAAAGGTGGCATGGCCTCCTAAAGATTCAGCTATGGCTCTAGTTGAGAGAGCATCCTCTAAAGTGGCATCCCTCTCCTATAGGATGCAATATATGCTCTAAACCAAGGACAAATATATGGTGTTTTTCTCGCACAGTTACAATCTATGAATCTGGAAATAAAGAGGTAAAAATCACCATAGTTCCTCTGTTACCCCTAATAATTCACTTACAGAATTTTTGCTTCCGATTCCCACAAATGTGTGTAATGAGCACTCGTTAGAGAGCTTAGTTACAAAAGGAAGAATGACAATTTGAATTGGCAATTAAGATAGCTATCTGGCAAGTTGGGTTTCTCCATGTCACTGAACTGATGGACAAAGGAAGAGTTACTATACGTGGTTGTAGTGATAGATCCTGTTGACCTCTATTGCTTGCTGCACAACGCTGACAGAGAAGACGAGGTTTAGACTTGAGAGGATTCTCTAAAGTATCTCTTAGTAATTTATTATGTCCAAAAAAGACAGGAGGCACTAGGGGTGAGGGGGTGGGGAGAGGCTAGGAGAGAGAAGAGACTTGTTTCCTGCCTCCAGCAGCTTTCAGCACCTCTCAGCACAGATCTTAGCACAGATGGCCAAGACCATAGCATCTGTGGGCAGCCATGACATCCATGGAGAAGCCCCTCAGGGGTCTGGATGCCAGCATGAGATGCCCTTAGCGGTCTGAGCACAACTGCATGGCAGTTCTCAGCTTGCTGGGTGCAGCTAAGTAGTGACTCCTTCCCACACCCCACTCTGAAGTGGCAGCTCCTCAGCTCAGCTCCCTGGTTCTGGTATCTCTGCCTTTTCCTTTTTGTTCTCCCATCTGAAGGGTGGCAGCTCCTTCCAACTTAATAATTTCCAGGTTAGTTCACCATCCTGGCTTTATTTTTTTTTTACCCCTTTCTTCGAGGCTATTAATTCCTTGTATTGAATTCCCTCTGTTTAAAATACATAGTGTGGTTTCTGTTTTCCTAACTGGACCTTTACAGATACTAACACATATTCTATAAGTTGATTAATAAAATATCGTAAAACACATAGCCAAAATAAAAAGATTCCATGTTTTTGAACATCTTTTACTGTTTTGAATTTTAAAGAATTTTAAACCTCCTCCAGAACCCAAGCTTTTTCTGTCCCTGGATAGTATGAAGCTTCAGTTTCTCTTGGGGGTCACATAACTCTATGTCAGTCTACCAAGAGGCATTTTGCCCAGCTTCTAGTCTTCTTCCCCCAAACACAGAAACAGGATAGATAGCCCCTGCTAGAGTGCTGAGAGCAGAGACAAAACACATTATTTAGATGTCAATGTGAGGAAATCAAAACAATGGCTTTTTACAAAAATTGCAGTCTCAGCATGTGCCCATTTCACAGAATGTTTTCTACTTCTCAGTTCATGTGCTATAAAAACATAGTGATCCACTTCCTGTCTTTTGGCAGAGGGGTCATATGGGTCAATCTTTAGGCTGACATGTGAACTTCCTGGTTCTATCAAATGCCATAATGAGAATGAGGACGTAAGTAGATATGTGTGCCAGAGGGGACATTTTTTAAAGGACTGGCTCCTGGGGCACCTGGGTGGCTCAGTCAGTTAAGCGTCCGACTTCGGCTCAGGTCAGATCTCATGGTTCATGGGTTCGAGCCCCGCATCAGGCTCTGTGCTGACAGCTCAGAGCCTGGAGCCTGTTTCAGAGTCTGTGTCTCCCTCTCTCTCTGCCCCTCCCCCACTCGTGCTCTGTCTGTCTCAAAAATAAATAAACTATAAAAAAATTTTTAAAAAAAGGACTGGCTCCTAAGAAAAACAATCTTCCCTGGGAACATGACATTTACAGGCTACGTAAACACTCTGCACAAGTGAGGTAGTTTCGGTATGAAACAGTGAACAGGACAGTTATGTGCTCCTCCTTTGCTTTCCATTTTATTTCTGTGACCCACCTGCAATCAGTGTCTGTACATAAAGACATGAGGTAGGTTTCCATTTGGGAGCTCTTTGTAAGCTGAGGTGAAAAGGGCCTCTAGAACAAAGTCAGGGTTCCCACTTCCACAAGGCATTGGAATTCTTATTGTGGATAAAAAACCAAGGGATGAACTTTCTAGAAATATGTTTTTCTTTTTTTCATTAAAAAAATTTTTTTTAGTTTCTATCTATTTGTTTTAAGAGAGAGAGTGTGTGTGAGCAGGGTAGGGAGAGAGAGAAAGAGAGAGAGAGAGAGAGAGAGAGAGAGAGAGAGAGAGAGAAAATCTCAAGCAGGCTCCACACTGTCAGCACAGAGCCTGAACTGTGATATCATGACCTGAGCTGAAATCAAGAGTTGGATGCTTAACGGACTGAGCCACCCAGTCACCCCTAGAAATACGGTTTTCTATCACTCATTCAGTTCATCTCACAGAGGCAGAGAAGGCAACTTGCCATTGTACTAAGAGATCAGGACTAGGGTTTAGTGTCATCCTACCTTCTACAGATGAGCAAAAAGCACATACAAGTTGATGCGTTCTTTCCCACGGCCATCATGGGCCTTCCCCACCCAATTCTTATGTTAAAGAGGTTCTGAGCCTCACCTACTTTGAGTCACATCACTTGTCATACCAGCTTGACTAATTGTCAGGCTATAGGAAAAAGAGTGGACAGGGGAAAATAATTCAGCCATTTAAAAATATTCTTATGTGCAAAGGAGACAATGGTATCATTCTGAATGTGAATTGCTGTTTATTATAAGAATAGTCATTTTAGCTGTTGCCCTACAGATGAGATAGAAGAGGAAAACACATGGGAATATGGAGAAAGGGTTCTATTGTTTCCTGGAGGGTTAGTCTTTCTAGAAGTGCTTTGCCTAAATCTTCTTCTTGATCCAAACCACAGGGACATAATAAACTGACCCACTGAGAGTGGAAATTTATGGCTGGAGAAAACAAAAAGAATCTTTGGAACCCAAAAGAAACATCCCTTCTTCCAGGGAGAATTAATTTCTCTTTCTCTGTACTCCAATGTTCACATTGGTTGTAATTATTTGCTTAGATCTGTCTCTTTGCTGGAAGGCAGGAAACATGTCTTACTCACCTTGGTGTTTGCTCAGCATTAGCCAGTGCCTGGCACAAAAGGTTCAATGAATGTCTGCAGTCATGACTGAGCAAAGGAGGCATGCTTGGAAACTAGGTCTTACATTAGCCTCAGGAATGAAATGCCCAGATATTCAGAATGAAATTGTTGACAGAGGCTGGTTTAAAACATTCTTAAAGCACATTTCACAAAGTTTCAGGATTTTAGCAATAAGGTTAGGAATGATAAAGGACTTGGAGGCCCCAGATCAAGAACATGATAAGGAAGGGGGAAAACAGAATGGTTTCTTGCTGACCTGATATGTCCCATGTCCCCAAGACCTTACCTCTAAAAGCCATCTTTCACCTCCCTCATTTGGAGCCTTAGAATGTCAACTGCGAAGATAAGCCCAAGTGCATGATTCTGTGTATGTACACACATATATTGCACATTTTTTGTGCCAAATATAATGTCTTTCCTCTCAAGGAGTCAGTCTTCAGGTAATGAAAAATATTTCTTAACGTAGTTACCAGCAAAAACAAAACTCCAAGAAGTAAACAGTGGAGGAAAAAAGGAGAGTAGTTGAAATCTTGAAGCAACGCCCATTCAAAATGATTGACTCTTGTCTAAAAAAAAGAAACGCTCTTTTATTTTTCTGGATATGTGGAGGGCTATCATAGTCAGCCTGGAGGCTGCTTTTCCACATTGTACCCGTCAGTCTCGTGATACTAACTAGACCTGGGACTCAAGACCCCACAACCAGCAAGCAACTGAAGTGCTACCTGAACATTCGAGATCACTCCAATTTATGTTCCCTTTCCTCAGGACAGGCATCTGCTTTAGTTGTGATCATATTCTTGCCAGCTTCTCCCTCAGGCATTAGAGTTCTGTGCCTATTAGAGCCTTCTAAGATGGTAACCAGGCTGCCTGACATCAAAGTACCATCCTCTCTGGATTCTCTATTCTTCACCCTGTTGCCTGTACCTGTCCAAGCTAATGCACAGAAGAGATCAAGAAAACTAGTCCACTTATGAACAGTAGATTAAACAAAAAAGCATAAATAAGATGGTGGCCAATCAAATCCAGCACTGGATTGAAAGGATACACAAAAGATGAGAAATTATAAAATGGATGACACAGACTGCAACACCAGAAAGCACTGATCAGTCCTGCCATCACTAACAGTAGGACGAGACTGATGTATGCCTCCTACTGTGGTACAAAATCAAGGAAACAGCACCACCTCTCAAATATTCTTACCTAAAAATAGAACTTTAGTCTAAACAAGCCTCAGGTCGAACTCCAAGTTATAGGAAATGTAGGGGAGACTTGTCAAATATCTTACTGGAATTAAAAACCATAGTATTGGGGCACCTGGGTGGCTCAGTCGGTTAAGTGTCCGACTTCGGCTCAGGTCATGATCTCACATTCGTGGGTTCGAGCCCCGCATTGGGCTCTGTGCTGACAGCTCAGAGCCTGGAGCCTGCTTGGGATTCTGTGTCTCCTTCTCTCTCTGCCTCTCCCCAACTCATGCTCTGTCTCTCTCTCTCTTAAAAAATAAATAAACATAAATGTAAAAAAAAAAAAAACAGTGTTTACAGTGTTCCCAGTATACTAATGTTATCAGAAATAAAATCAGAGAGCCTATTGAAAATAGTGTTTATATTAACCATCTTGAACTGCCCTAAGATAATTAAGTTATAGCAATTGTATTTTTATATAATTTCTATTTTACAACTCTGTATATATATTATAAATATATATGTATGTCAGGAAGTCTGAGAAAATCCAAAAATGAAAGCAGCTTTTACACGGCAGGAGCTTCAGGAATTTATTCCTTTCAGTGTTGTGATGATGTTATAAAAATAAGAAACTATGTAGTACATTTTAGAATGATTTGTATCCAAAGTTAATTAAATTGTTAAAATTCCAGTAAAAGAGGTGGCTCCAGTTTTCATACACACAGGTAGTCACTAATGCAGTACTTCATGGTACTATTTTCTTGAAAGAATGAGAGATAAACCCATAATTTTCTTAATCAAATACTGAACAAATTATTAGGAAATGGGATTAAGTTTTATTGTGAACTGTGTTGCTAAAATTCTAATTGTACCCTGTACTCATACTTCTAATGTACCCTGTACTGATAGTTTTGAAATACTAAAAAGGCAAAAAAAAAAAAAAAAAAAAAACCTAAAAGGATGTGGATTCCACAAACAACCTCCTAAATTGCATGTTCTCTGAAATTCTGTCATTGAGCCTGACACTTCAGTTCCATTTGTAAATCAGATTGAGCTTCTCTTTGTGAGTAGATTTGGTGTATTTCCAGCCTAATTATTAAATTTGCATGGTAGATATAAATGTGCTTACAAAAGGGCATTCCCTAAGAAAAGTTAAAGTTTTATAATTAACCTTTAAAAATAAGCCCCAGAGATCGCTGGAGGCACAGTACACAGGCTTCTGGCCTCATTCAAACTAACACCCCCAATTAGCATGAAGACCACTGTGACTTCAGAGGGAGCTTGGCCTAATGAAAGTCAGATGGACTGCATGGTAAATGAAGTGCAGGAGTATTATTTAGCATTTAGGATGATTGACCTTCCTCCTACATTCGTTTCCTGCATCCTTGAAAATACAAAACTATCTTTAAAATGCTCATTTTCCAAGTGACCAGGGTAGACTTGATATGAGATGATCTTTGACTGGTGTGACCTGACAGTTGTGTGATACTATGTTCTACATTCTTCTTCTAATAATAGAAATACTTGGGTCCAAGTTCTCATATAATCTAAATTAACATATCTAAGTTCTGCATAATCTGTTGCACTGCTATTTTAGAAGAAAAGGTTTTACCCGATGTTTTCTCATCTCTTTGACATAGGTCCCAAACCACTGACTGAAGAAATATATAATACTGAAAGTAAACTTTATAATACTGAAAGTTTCAACTTGAGCCAAGTTTTGAAATACCATAAGACTTACATTAATAATAGTATCGTTTATTCATTTAATTCCAGTTAATTCAAGAGCTACCTGATATATCAAAGAGCCTAACAAACTGCCATTTTTAAAGTATTCTTACAAAATTTTTGATACATGTTACATTGGTACGCAAATATACAATTTTAGAAACTCAAAGAAAAGCAGAACATTTAGCCTGCACTTCTGTGTTTTATTTTTTTCTGTAAAAAAATCTAAAGTAGAGGGGGAGATGCTACCCCAAATGATAGGATATTCTTTAGGTTGTTTTGTTTCCTGCCAATCTAAAATTTATTAGAGGAAAAGAAAATGGACACACAAACTACCGTGAATGGAACCCAGTGTTAATATCAATAAATCCTTTTAGAGTGGAATGATTATATCTATTGTCAAGTTGTTCACATTTAATTTCTAGTCACAAAGCTTGAGATAAATAGTCCTTTTCTATTGTGTGCTAGCCTTCCTAGAAGGATTTTTCCAGTCTATAGTTGTATCCATGCTCCTTCTTTCCTGAGCTCCAGATCCTATTTCTACCTGCTACCTGATCATTTCCATCTGAATTACCTAAATATCATGTACAAACCTAGCACTCATTTTCCCAACCCTACACCCAACCACTCCTTCCCCTGAACTCCTGCAAACTCAGGAAATAGCACTGCCATCCACACAGTCACAAGGTCATGACGGATAGAAATTTTCTCTGGTTGCCCGTGCTTATTTAATTAGACACCGAGTCCCATGACACATTCTTCAAATTACCAACGGCTTCGTCGTATTCAAGTTATCCTTTCCCCCCAAGAATACTATGTTAAAGGACTCCAAACAGACTTCTCTTTCTGGTCAACATGAAATAACAATAACTGAATTTATCCTCCCTCCCGAAACAACTGCACAACTGAACAGATACATGAAACAATGGTTCCTAAAACCCTGGTGGTCAGGCAACAAAGGACAGTGATTCTTGAGAGATGGGAAACAAACAAGGTTAGCCTCATGATCGCCCTAGCTTGGTGCCTAGAAAACGTTTCCAGGTTTGGCGCAGGAAAGGGAAAATCAAGCATAGCCTGACTCTCTCCCTGAGTTGCAGGCAGAGCTGTGAGTGGGAGAAAGCCGAAGTATCTAGGATTCACAGGGCAGATTACCAGAGGGAAAAGAACTGGACGCCTGTAGAGTGACGCTTGGTGTTTAGCTGAGTGCTAATCAATGCATGCAGGTGTGGGAACTACCTGAGGCCAGGTGGGAATAAAAATGAAACTGAAAATATTAAAGGGAACAATATCCTAATCTCATGTGGCATGAAAAAATTGCCTGTTCCTGCTAGCCAAACTAGAAAACCTTATCATTCAGGTTATCACCTTATCATTCAGTTAGAGTACTTAAAAGAGGTTAGCACCACTAAAAAGGAGAAATTCATCCTAGACAAAACATTGCTTTGGTCTGCTTAACAAAGGGTTAAAGCCAGACACAAAAGGACACTGTTGGGGTGCCTGGGTGGCTCAGCTGATTAAGCATCGGACTTCAGCTCAGGTCACAATCTCATAATTTTAAGTTCAAGCCTGACATCAGGCTCTGACAGTTCAGAGACTGGAGTCTGCTTCAGAGTCTCTGTCTCCCTCTCTCTCTGCCCCTCCCCTGCTCCTGCTCTGTGTCTTTGTCCTCAAAAATAAATAAATATTTAAAAAAAAAAAAAAAGGACCTACTGTTTCCATTCCAAGAGATTTAGGCACAACCCAAAACAGAGCTCAAGGATATTTATAGGAATAGGGGTGCCTGGGTGGCTCGGTCAGTTAAGTGTCTGACTTCAGCTCAGGTCATAGTCTCATGGTCCATGGGTTGGAGCCCCGCATCGGGCTCTGTGCGGACAGATCAGAGCCTGGAGCCTGCTTCAGATAATGTGTCTCCCTCTCTCTCTGCCCTTCCCTCGCTTGCATTCTCTCTCTCTCAAAAATAAATAAACAAGAAAAAATTTTTTAAAAAAGACTATTTATAGGAATATAAAAATACCCAATGAGATAAAAATCACGTGTCTAGCATCCAACCAAAATTTACAAGGCAAAAAGTGAAGCAGGAAAACGTGACCCATGATGACTAGAACAGTTGATCAAAATGGACTCGCAATTCACATAGTGATATGTACAGATGACATATTTAGTGAATAAGGATATTAACACAGTTATTATGCCTGTATTCTATGTGTTCAAGAAGCTATAGGAAAGATTCAGTGTGTTAACTAGAGACAGGGAATCTACAGACTCCAGCTGAAGCTCTAGGGATAGAAACTGAAGTGTCTAAGATGAAAAATGTTCTAGACGGAACTGATAGCAGCTTACACATCGCAGAAGAAAATACTGATGAATTTAGTACAAAACAAAACAAAAAACTGTCCAAATGAAACAGAGTGAGATTTTTTTTTTAATCTGAAAAAAATAAAAAGAGCATCACCGAGCTGTGGGGGACCTTCAAGAGATCTAACATGCCTGTGATTGGGATTCCCAAAGGAAAGGAGGAGGGGCAGAAGATATCTGAAGTCATATTGTAATAATGGGTACAATTTTTCCAAATTTGATGAAAACTATCAACCCACAGATCCAAAAACTGAAAAGACACATGAATAAAACCACAATTTTCATAATGTAATTACCTAAAACCAGTGATAATTAGAACATCTTAAAAACAGCCAGTGACAAAAGACACGTTTCATGCAGAAAAACAAAATACATAGGAAAGCAGATTTCTTGTTGGAGACAACACAATCTAGAAGATAAAGTACTGGAAGGAAACAAAGTTGTCAACTTAAACTACTTCAGCAGTGAAAATACCTTTCAAAAAAACAAAGGCAAATAGAGGCTTTTTCAAACTCAAAAAAAAAAAAGGTTTAAAAATTTACTCTCAGCCGACTTGCACTACCACAAATGTTAAAAGAGGTATTGCAACAAGAAAGAAAATAATCATGTATGGAAATAAATGTCTACACAAAGAAATGAAGAGCACCAGAAATGGAAAGTGTGAAGTATAAAGACATTTTTGTCACATTTTAAAAGTATCTCTAAAAGATAACTGATTGTTTAAGGCAAAAACAATCACACAGTGTGCTGTGAGTGTAAATATATGGAGGCCTTAAATGTCTGGCCTCAAAGCACGGAGGCTGGGAAGGGAGAAGTGGAGGTCTACTGTGGGGAGGTTTGCCTACTCTATGTGAAGTGGGATAATATCACTCGAAGGTAGGCGATGATAAGTTACGTGTAGTACACTACCCATAAAGAAACCACGTAAATAACCTAACAGAGGAATACGGCCAACAAGCCCATAAAAAAGATAAAATAAAGCCATAAAAAAATACTCAGTGAATTCAAAGAAGGCAGCAAAAAGGGAACCAAAAACGGATAACAGTGGGTTTCAAGTTTTGTTCATTTTTCTTCCCAGCAAAGACTCGTGTGTGTGTGTGTGTGTGTGTGTGTGTGTGTGTGTAGTGAACCTTATGTTTATGGCTAAGCAGAATAGAATAAGCAGATACAAGTAAGAGTGCTGTGGTTGAAGTGGGAGTGGCCGCGAAGAGCCCTCCCAGCACATGCCCTGTATGGCTGAGGAAGGGCTTCTCTGGGAGCACCTCTGTGTGTCATGCTCCCACCCTGGAAAGCCTTCTTTCCCAGACGGATCCCTGAGGATAAAAAGACTAAGTGACACACACAGTTACAGACTTGGGACCGAACACTAGGTGCTTTCACTCACAATTAACTCCACCATGCTGCTGAGGATAGAAAAACACGGGAGGCATACGCACACTGTCAATTGTTAAAGCAGAGTGAAGAAAGTCAGAAAAGCATATTATGTGTATCTTGACAAACCTAACCATTAAATCTTTTCTTTTTAACCTAAGATGAAAGCATGTATTAGGTATTTGATCTAGTATTTCCACTAATGCTCATTAGCATTTGTTTTCCTCAATCTGAATGGGCCTTTTTTAAGTCTATACATACAGACAACCCAGGCAATGAGCTTCAGATATGCTGAATCTGAAATAAAAACAACTTACTAGTTTCCGTGAATAAAAACACCACACCCTGCAAGTACTGCCAAATCAGCTAAAGGCTGAGGGAATATATCATTCTTCCAAAGAGGGCTTTTTCTCCCTTTATTTTTCTAATGGTGCAAAGAGGGTATAAATATATTCTGAAACAATGACCTTCCTCATAGCATATTGAAATCAAATGTTCCATTTTCAATCTGTTTCAGGTTTAAAGTAATAGTAAAGAAAACCAAATGATATAAGGGACACACTTTCAAATAACGTGATGGATTTATTTCAATATGACACGAGTCCTAAAATCAAACACAGCCAAATGTACTGCAGAACTGTGCTTTAAGCTTCAGTGGACGGTTCCCTGAACTATAGTAGTAGGAATCATGTCTCTAGGTAAACATTTAAGTGTTGAGCTGAAAGGAGCATTTCGTGAACACAGGTACAGCTTAGGATGGCAGCAGAGCCACACGTGTGTACAGGGAAGCTGTCATTCCCCAAGGACAAGAATAGTCTTGGGTTCTGACCAGTGTCAACATTTCATTTAAAGCCAATACTTGCAAATGGTCAGGCCCCTGCGTGGTGTCTTACTGTTTCATTTCTGAGGCTGTCATTGAGTTCCACGGTTATGTAGCAGGAAATATTACATAGATTTCTTTAGTAGAGTAGGTGAAATGACTATAAAAAAATATTATCAACTTTTTAAACTAAAGTTAAAAATTGTAATCACTATGTAAAGGGTCTCTTTTAAAACTCTCCAATCCACTATTGCTTCTGCCCAAACCAAGATTATTTGGAAGCATAAATACAGTGGAATGCAAAATCAATGATGTCAATGAGCTTATTTGGCTTTCCAGCATTTGTGAGGGTGTGAAACCTAGTCCCATTTTTCAATTACTTTTCTAAAAATGCATATTTAAGTGTGAAAATGTTTAAGAATCAGTAATATTGAAGTGGAAAAAATAAAATATCAGTTTTCAAAATAAAGCTGTTAAGCAAATAAATCATTTGCATGATTCAGACTTAGTATTACTAGAAACAAGGTTTATTACTCAACTCTTTATGGGCAAAGCTTTCCTAGCTCTTCTCCTTCAGATCAGTAGAGAACACATTTCTCATGCCTCTGTTTTGAAAATAATCTTTTTTTAATGTTTATTTTTCAAAGAGAAAGACATACTACAAATAGGGAAGGGACAGAGAGAGAACGAGACACATATTCCAAAGCAGCTCCAGGCTCTGAGCTGTTAGCACAGAGCCCAATGACAGGCTCGAACCCACAAACTGTGAGATCATGACCCGAGCCAAAGTCAGACGCTTAACTGACTGAGCCACCCAGGCACCTCTGTTTTGAAAAGAATCTTCAAAATTTAAAAGAGTGCAAATCTCTTGAAATCCATAAAGTACCATAGAAAGCATTAGAGTATGGTTAAAGCTATTAAGTCTTTAATACAAGGATTGCTTGGACATCCTATCAATATTCATGAAAACATGGAACTAGAAGAGAAACTTAGTCATCTATCTTCAGGTGGGTGAATGTCTAAACCTCTTACCTCTCAGTGGAGATGAGAGATGGAATACAGAATAAGCTCAGAACATCCTCAAAGGCTGCACATTCCCTCTCTCTATCAGATGAGGAAGAGGGGAAATGTGAATGCTTGGAAACACTCCCTGGCTTAATCAGAATGTCAGTTCCCTGACCCTGTTAAATCCATTCCAAAGAATTCTGGTCTAACCATCTTTACAATGATCTCTGCAAGTAAAGTTTCAATAACAATAATGCTAACAACAAAATAATGACAATGTCTTACAACAAATGCCACTTTGCTATTTATAAAGCCCTTTCATTTAATTACCTCATTTGAGCCTCACAACAGCTCTATGAAGTAGTTATGGTTGATATTATCACTCCTACTCACAGCTGACAAAAATGAGGGTCAAAGAACCAAGGTGGTGTCCCCAGCTTCAGCTGTCTATGCTTGAGCTCGAACTAAAATTGAAGGTTATCTGATGCTTGGCTTGACTCTCTTTCCTGCACAATACAATGTCCGATGCCATAATGAGATGATGCTCCCTAAATTTAAAAACAAAACAAAACAAAACAAAAATGCTCTGACTTAAATGCAGGTCCACTTCTTCATTTAGTTCCTTCTCCTATCATTCTAACTTCTGGGTTAAGACTTCTAAAAACATGTGAAAGGAATCAAAAGAAAGAATTTCTCTCTCCTACCACATAAAATGTGAACAAAATATAGATTTAAGAACACTATTAGGCAGCCAAGCAAAGAAAGGGGTGTAACCTGATGCCATTTTTCAAAATTTAATGGCTGGGGAAAGAAAGAGAAGATTCTGAGAGAAACAAGAGAGAGCTGGTCTAACTTCGTTATTAACCCTAAGATCAGACCTTGAAAGTTATATTAGCTTCATAAAGTAAATAAAAGAGAAAGTACTCAGCTTCAAACCCTTCCTCGGAGAGGAAATCACATTGGGTTCAGTGGGAATCAAGTTAAGAAGTCTTCCACACCATAACAGAGGCAGGACGGGATAGAAGTAACCAAGCAAGAACAGGAAGAAAATAAATATCTTGAAAACTCTGAAAACATAATATAGGGGAAGAAGGAAGAATGAAAGGGAGGGAGAAATGACAAAAAAAAAAAAAAAAACCTAGGAAAAAACCCATTAACATTTGCTTCATGCCGTAGCATAAATCAAGAAGAATGTGAACTCATTACTTAATATTAAGTATAAGCCCAAAGATGATGAGACAGTAGAATGAGAGTAAAAGGCAGACTTGACCAAGCATTATCATCATAGGACTAATTGATAGAGATGGCAAGGAAGACTAGACACCGTTGAATATGAAATTATAAAAGACAAACCACAAATTCAATTAGGATAATGCTAATGTAGAGAAAAAATATTAAAATCTCATATAATGGTAATTGGTATCTCCATGCTACAGAAACTAGAAAGGAAGCAGAAGATGTGATGAAAGATCAAGTAGCAAAAAATCCTGAATCCCACACCCCAAGAGAAGGGAAAAAACTGGGTATGCAAATCAGTTTTGAGACTATTTGGAACAGAAGGCTCAATACAGACATTACCTAGGTTAGCTATTGAACATAGGAATGTTCATCTAAGAATGGCTTAGATGTCTAGGAAAGCATATCACCACTATGATGGTTAATTTTATGTGACAACTTGACTGGACCATGGTGTGTCCAGATATTTGGCTAAACGTCACTCCAGTTGTGTCTGTGAGGGAGTTTCTGGATGAGATTAACGGTTGAATTGGTAGATTGTGTGTCTCATCCAATCAATTGAAGGCCTAAACAGAATGAAAAGGCTGAGTAAGAGGGAATTCCCCCTGCCTGGCCACTGAGCAGAAACATTCATTTTTTCCAGCACGTGGACTTCGACTGAAGCATTGGCTCTTGGATGTCGAGGCCACTCACTGTCTTTCAGACTGGGCTACACCATCAGATCTCCCGCTTCTTAGGTCTTCAGTCGTAGGTCTTCAGTCTGGAACTACACATCTGCTCTTGTGGGTCTCCAGTTAGCTGACTACAGATCTGGGGATTTCTCAGACTCCACAATCACATCAGCCAAATTCCTTGTAATAAACCTGTGGGCAAACATCCTGCATGTAGGATGATGGGCGCACGCGTGTACACACATTATTGGTTCTGTTTCTCTGAAAATCTAACTAACACATCTACAAAGATGAAAAATATCAGACTGGCCTCATCTCATATGTCTTCACGATAACATGCAATAGCAGAAAACTAGAGAAATAGCTACAACAATCTAGTGAAAAGAAACTGACTCAGGAGCATTGATTCAGTCATGATACCTTTCTAGTATAAAAACAACAGATTTTTTCGAACATGAAAGAGCCAGGGAATACGATGCCAATGCGCTCCTTTTGAAAAAAATATCTGACAATGAAATCCAAACAAAGAAGAGATGAATCAAAGTAAAGATCAAAGAAACTATAGTACAAAGACTGGTGGGGAAGAACACTTCCATTTAAACAAAGTTATACTAAAACAATAGAATTATAATTACAGATTATAAATCTGGATAATTTGAAATTAATAATTGCATTTGGGAGATGGGCAAAGGGGAGATGGAATAGTGACATTGTTAATTTTCTCATTTTATACCATCTAAAATGGTGGGGTGGGGGGAGGATGTTTTCAATGTTCTTTACAACTTCATTTATAACCTTAGAGGGATTAGGAAGTATCTCTAATGAAGAAGAAATATTTACTTCAAGTTCAACAATTCCTCTAGTTGTGTTTTATTTGATTTTTTTACCTATTAAATTCAAATTTTTCATAGAAATAGTGTCTATATCATGATGCCATCTTTACATAAAGTCTACCTACTTGAGTGTGTGCATAGAAAGACGGATGCCCATCCAGTGCTAACAGTGTCCATAGTGGCATTTTTTGCAATGGATTCTGGGTGATTCACTTTTACTTTTCATTTTTGCTTTCCTACATAGCTTGAATTATTTTTAAAACAATAAAAAGTTTCTCTTTAAAATAAAAGAAACTAATATGCAAAGATCTTAACCATAATCCTTTACCTTTTAAAATAAACTGTTAATTTCTAAAAATATCAAGTCACTCCCTAGCCATTGTTTTGCCATTCAAAATATGACACAGTGACGCCTGGGTGGCTTAGTTGGTTAAGCATCTGACTTTGGCTCAGGTCATGATCTCATACTTTGTGAGCTTGAGCCCCTCATCAGGCTCTGCACTTATAGTGCTGAGCCTGCTTAGGATTTTCTCTCCCTCTCTCTCTCTCTCTGCCCCTCCCCCACTCATGCTTTCTTTCTCTCTCAAAATAAGTAAAAATAAACTTCAAAAAAATTTTTTTAAATAGTTTATTGTCAAGTTGGTTTCCATACAATACCCAGTGCTCATCACCATAAGTGCCCTCCTCCATGTCCATCACCCCTCTTCCCCCCCCCATACCCATCAGTCCTCAGTTTGTTCTCAGCATTCAAGAACCTATCATGGTTTGCCTCCCTCCCTCTCCCCACCTATTTCCTCCCTTCTTCTCCCCCACGGTCCTCCATTAAATTCCTCCTAATCCTCCTATACATGCAAACATAGTATCTGTCCTGCTCTGCCTGACTTATTTCGCTCAGCATAACACCCTCAAGATCCATCCATGTTGCTACACATGGCCAGATTTCATTCTTTCTCATTGCCATGTAGTAATCCATGGTATAGATAAACCACATCTTCTTGATCCATTCGTCCGTTGATGGACACTTAGGCTCTTTCCATGTTTTGGCTATTGTTGAGAGTGCTGCTATGAACATTGAGGTCCATGTGCCCCTATGCATCAGCACTCCTGTATCCCTTGGGTAAATTCCTAGCAGTGCTATTGCTGGGTCATAGGGGAGTTCTATTGTTAATTTTTTGAGGAACCTCCACACCGTTTTCCAGAGGGGCTGCACCAGTTTACATTCCCACCAACAGTGTAGGAGGGTGCCCGTTTCTCCACATCCTCGCCAGCATCTCGAGTTCTCTGATTTGCTCATTTTAGCCACTCTGACTGGCGTGAGGTGGTATCTCAGTGTGGTTTTGATTTGTATTTCCCTGATGAGGAGGGATGCTGAGCATCGTTTCATGTGTCTGTTGGCCATCTGGATGTCCTCTTTGGAGAAGTGTCTGTTCATATCTTCTGCCCATTTCTTCACTGGGTTGTTTGTTTTTCGGGTATGGAGTTTGGTGAGTTCCTTATAGATTTTGGATACTAACCCTTTATCTGATATGTCATTTGCAACTATCTTTTCCCATTCCTTCAGTTGCCTATTAGTTTTGTGGATTGTTTCCTTTGCCGTGCAGAAGCTCAAACTTTAAAAAAAATATTGACACAATGCTCAAAAAGGATGACCCAAAATTTTCTCATGTACTTTTCCCTTTATTCTGTCTCAATGGAAAAAGCCAGAGAATCCTTAGAAGGAAGGAATTTAGACATCTTACCTCCTTCCACTTAAAACATGTATAACTCTAGGACCTGCATTTGACCTCCACAGCAAATAAGTAAAAATGACCCAGATATTGCCTTAAATAAAGTAGAATTTGTATAAGTGTGGACAGTGGCAGTAGGTGGACCTAGATCTGTATGCAGACTCCTTCATTATCTAGTTCTGTGCCTTTGGCGAGTCCCTCTTTCTGATTCTCTGGTGATAATACTACTGAGTGTGGTATGTGATGGGAAGAATTAAACACACAGCATGTGTAGACAAATTGGCACACCTTAGGTCCTCAGTAAATGGTAGCTGTTACTACTTTCAAGATAATTAATTACTTCATTTAATTGGAGGAAGGAGCAAATTGGGGGACACTCTAGAAACCTCTAGAAAGAGTCTGTGGTGGGAGTATGAGGGCCCTTCCAGGGGAGTTGAGCATGGCAACTGCACAAAGAAAAGTAGTAAAAGAGCCTCTTTCCTCCTAGGCACACCTTAGCCCACCCTGGACTCACATCAAAAGGGAGCCTCTACTCATTCTCTCATTTCATGGTATCAGCTCTGTAGCACGTGTCTGGACTAGTTTTTATGAGGCCTTAGACTATATCACTTACCAAGTTGCAAAGTGCAATTAGGTTGCCTGACCTCTCAGAAACCAGGTTTGTGAGACAGTGCTGAGCCTTTCCGGGCGAATAAGTGAGCGAAATGAACACCCCTCCTGGGCCTTCACTGAACCGTGGCACTCCAGGGTGTAACTCTGCTTACATCGCTGGGCCACAGAAATGCTTTACAGGCCAGCTCTCAGAGGGTGCGCATTCCTCCTCTGCCTGTTGCCTTTGGAGGAGGGCGTTTATAGGGCGCACAGCTGTCCAAAGAGGAATAAATCCTTAATAAAATAGGCAGTGTACCGTAGGCTTGGCTTTTGTGAGAGAAGAATAAACATATGCTTCGTGGAGATTAAAGATAAGAAAATACTGTTTTCTGGCTACAGGTCCAAGTCCAATCTTTTATGTTCACAGAGTCCATCCTCTGAATCATAAGCACGGAGTTTACCAGGTATAAGGGCATTCTCTCCTGCTCTGGGCCTAATCCTGAGTCAGCCTAGACAGCAAATTCTCTTTCCCTGAGGAGCTGACAAGATATATTTATATCAGGTTCATAATTACCGGAATTATTTCTCCCCCTTCAACTTGGACTTTTGTTTTCTGTTATCACGAGACAGTGTAAGAGCAAGGTACAAAAGTACTTTGTCCCACTCTATTAGGCACCCTGAAAAACCTTTGAACTCTCAGTTCTGTGTCAAAACCAATGTGGGCCAGTCTTCAGGCATAAATACTAAAGACTGGGAAATACTTCCACAGCATTTGCTTACATTTCTTCTGCCATCTACATCTCTCCACAGAATGGTGGACTCTTCAGAGACGCAGTCACCATTTCTTTTTAAGATGTACAATGCCTGGCACTACAGGGGATCCATAAATGTCCAGTGAATAAAAGAATAAAGGAATTAATGTGGAGATAATTATAATCACTTTCCAAATGGATTCCTTAGTCCCAGTCTTTTCCTTCCAAGTCACTCAATATTGCACTGCCTGCTTCCTCTCCTCCAAATACTTCATTCCTTCACTCAAAAATCCTCACTGGATTCTATTTGCCTGGATACCTAACTCCTTAGGCTGGCAATCAAGGCCAAATTTTTTTCAACATAATATTTCTATAATTCCCTTGATATTTCCTGGGTACTTACCCCTCTTGCCCACTCCCTCTCACATCCTTATATACCTCTATGTGCTCCCAGCACATGTTGCTCTATTAATAGAACCCCCTTCACTCTCATCCATACACATCCGAATTCTACCTCCCTGGGCTTTAACAGTTGGCAGAAAGAGGCCCCTCAACAAATAATGAACAGTGACTGATATTAGTGAAATTAACTTCCCTCTTGTTACACTCTTCGAGGATAGGGCTCTGTACAGCAACAGCTTCTGTGATTTAAGAAGAGCTCTGAGTGGGCAATCTCTGTGTAAAGTTTGGTTGTAGGAATAGCTTCTGTATTAATTAGGGTTCTCCACAGAAACAGATTTAACAGGACATATGTATGTGTGTATATATATAGATAGAGAAAGAGATTTATTTTAAGGAATTAGCTCATGCAGTTGTGGAAGCTTGGTAAGCCCAAAATCTGTAGGGCTGGCCACAGATCCAGGAAAGAGTCCAAAGGCAGTTTGCTGGTACAATTTCTTCTAGCTCAGGGGAGACCAGTCTTTGTTCTAGTCAGGCTTTCAAACAATTGAATAAGGCCCACCCTCATCAGAGAGGGTAATCTGCTTTACTCAAAGTCCACCAATTTAAATGTTAATCTCATCCAAAAACACCTTCACAGAAACATCCAGAATGATGTTTTACCAACTCTCTGGGCTCCGTGGCCCAGCCTAGTTGACACACAAAATTGATCATCACAGCTTCTAAACACCTAGTATAGCTTCCTCCCAGTATCATCATTACCAACCACAAACGAGGGGAATTTCTCTTAGCCCTTGGAATTTTCTCACTGTTATTCCAGATCCATCTTGAAACATCCCATGGCTATTACGCTCGTCCCATAAAGTGTGGACACAGAAAGTCAGAGGGTTTGGGGACATGCAGGATGCACTGGAAGTTTCTTCTAACACAGTTGAAATATGTCCTTGCTTTAGAGAAAAAAAATTTTATGTTTACTTTTTTGAGAGAGAGAGAGAGCATGGAGGAGGTACAGAAAGAAGGAGGCAGAGAGTATGAAACAGGCTCTGTGCTGACAGTAGAGAGCCGGGTGTGGGGCTCGAACTCATGAACTGTGAGAATGAGCTGAGCCAAAGTCAACGCTTAACCGGCGGAGCCACCCAGGTGCCCTGTAAATATTAAGAGAAATAAAAGGAAATGATCACAGAAAACTGTGACAGCACAAGTTGCTCAGTTCCAAAGAACAGATCTCTGGTTCTAGCATTGTACACTCCTTCGCAGTTGTCTAGGCCTGGCCACCCCTGACTCCTGCCTGGGAATCAAGCAATTCTCACCCAAACATTCCGTTTTTTTAATTCCTAGAATTGTGGGGGATTTTTCTCCCAGCTTTTTCTCTGCCTCTTCCCCATGGAAGAAAGGCTGAAACATCTGTAGACAGATCTTCCTGGAATGGCTAAGTAGTTGGGAGTTTCAAGTCCAGACAAAACTCTCCTCCTTGTCTCACTGATACTTGTCATATAAGGAAATAGTCCAGGCAGAAGAGAGGTGGCCTCTCTTCCTCCAGGTTATTAGTTATTTTCTCATAGCTCTTTTCTAACCAGTTTTACCTTTAAGCTAGGAGCTCCAGAACAAAACCCCACCATGTGGACCCCAAGCTTGAACAGACAGACCATGGCTTACATTCTCTGTGGTGTGAGATGGGGAAGATCTGGCCTCCTCGAAAGTAATGATGCATGGAGTTTCCATTAATGTACAACCACTCTCTGGATGGAGTTGAGTACACCTTCAGCTACTGTGGGCTTGAGGGTTCTGCTGACAGGCCACCAGTGCATAGAACAGAGTATGAACCTATAGGATTTTCTGCCCAGCACATCTTTTCCAAGAATTGGTCTCCCCCACCTCCCCACCTATATTCTCACAACCCCTCCACACATACCTTTTGCCACAGGAGCCACCATAGGTGTACATTAGGGCCTGGCTCCCTGGCTAGTGTTCATTCACCCCCGGGCTAGCACCAGACTTAAGCTGAGCCACAGTCCTTTGTGGCTTGTGGCCCTCAAATGAAGTGCAAGTTGAACTAATCTCTCTCCAGGAGCTCCACACTTAGATATAAAACTCAGTTACTTTTGGTAAGCATGTCTTCCACCAAGTGGAGAAAGCTAGTCTAAAATGAGGTAGAATGAAGTCAACATCCAGAGAAGCCCATGAGACTGAGAAGAATACTGACTGACTTCTAGTCCCTGGCTTGAAGTATTTATAGCACAGCTATACCTCTGGCTCTCCCTAGGTCTTGATCATTCAATGCTTTCTAGAAGTCTGTGGAAGAAAACAACAACAACAACAGAAAAACCACACCATTATTCTTCCAATCAATTGCCTTTTTTATATAAGATAGTTTTGGGTTTTCCACATTTGCAACCGAAAGGTCCCAAACATGATGTACTGTGGAACTCTTCAGGCCACACTGTCTACTGGAAACAGCAGCACCTGACTGCTGAGAGAATTAGATGATATGATTAACATAGAAGTACTATATCGTCTATAAAACACAACTCATGAATGTGATTCTTCTGAAGTCCTTATAGTCAATTAACTGGTAATTAAAATTTCTGCTTATAGAGTAAACAGTTGGTCATGCTTCATGATTTTCTAACTTTCTCATAGTTTTTGTAATATATTATCACTCTGTGTGATCTTGAGGGTTACCTAACATAAAGTCATCTTTAGATTAATAGGACTTTGAATACAGAAGCAATGTATGTATGTAAACACAATAATAGCATCTGTAAAATGGCCTATTATACATCTTCGTCTGTAATACCTGGATGCTTAGGGATCTGTGAAGTTAGCAAGACACCCTGGTGCTATTTTAAATATTTTCAGACCTCTAAATACAATTTTATATGTACCATATATTTATTTATACAAGTTAATTATAACATCTGATTGCTTTGGGCTAAAATTATGTCAAATCAGTCTGGCAACTGACTAAGTCATGTTGCTCAAAAATTCTGATTGCCTCTTGATGATACCATAGGCATTTTTCTGTTGAAATTAGGGGTCAGACCGTTAAAGTGCCATTAAAATGCCGTTTCTTTGGTTCTTGAATACTTTTTGCTATTCCCAATACAGATGCTCCTGAGAAGAGAAACAAATTAGGCCAAATTTTCTGAAGCACTTCCAAGAAAACACCTCTAATAGCAGAGCAGGGTGAACTAGGAACCCTGGGGATCTGAGTGAACTAAGCCTGAAGCAGCTCACAGCCCAATATTTAAATCAAGTCTCCTGTTGGATTTGGCATTCATACAAATTATACACACCATACACCATCATATACCCGGGTTTGCTTTCACATAAAACTGTCCTGAATTGCTTAGAAGCAATAGAACCAATACTGTAGAAAATGCACTACATTATATCCTGTGGCTATAGGTGGCCCTGTATCACTCAGTCCCACCAGATGAGGAATGAGCCCTGGGGAAGAGACACTGGTAAGACCCCCAGGAGGAAGTCAGAAGAGGAAAGGCATTGAAATGGTGGTAGGTGAGTATCAATGTAATTGTGCAAGGCCAGGGGACATGTTTGTAATTGTGGGCAGGCTGGTTCAAGCAGCTGTCCCCATATGCCCCAGGGAGTGGGAGGGGCAGAGCGAGGGAAGTGGGGCTGTGGGAGTCTGTACTTGATGAGGCATGGAGGTTCTTCCTCAGGAGGCTCTCGCTCCCTTCCCTTCTGGTCAAGAAGGCTGCTCTGCACCCACAGTAACCTTTCCTTCCATTTTCTCTTTCCTTTCCCGTTCCTTAACCTCATTTTTGTTACTCCTTCCACTCATTTTCTTTATTTCCTCTTCCACTCTCCCCTTAATCTAAAAGTAGGGTTTACTATTGTCTGTGTGTTTGTGGGGAGGGTGGTGTGGGGGGGGGGTAGGGACAGGGATCAACATTATATCCTCTCTCCATGAAGAAGGAAACATTTACAGTTCCTTTAATTTCATGCCAAAAGATCTAAATGATTATGAAAACAATGGGGAAGC
>NW_027527942.1:1023509-1205683 GCF_008692635.1 Crocuta crocuta
AGGACAATGGGGAAGCAGGGGGGGGTGGGGGGGGAAGAACATTCTGCCACGTTTTTTCCACTCTGTACTAACTGGTATTGATGCCAGTGTTGGAAGTGGCTTTCAACATCACTGAGTTTTAACGATTCTCAAGTTTTTGAAATTGAAGAACTTTTTCAAATCAATTTATTGGGAACAACAAAAACATAGTATTATTTTTAGTGTATAAATTTAACCATTATGTTTGATATTCAGGGCCCATGAAAAGTAACAGAAAATGACTTTATTCCTTTCTTCCCACTGCCCCTCAGCCCATGTCCATTCTTTGGGGCTGGTGTTCCATTTCCTTTGGATGCAATATAGAGCCAGCCTTTTCTGGTCCTTCCCAGAGTTAACCAAGAAAAAAAGAAAGTCTTCTGCTCACTGCATTCCTCCAAACAATTTCAGGTCAGTAATTAGTCTGATGAGTCCAGTCTAACCAAAATTCTGAATGCCCTTCAAAGTTTATGCTTTTGCCTCCTGCTTTAGGCCAAGCTCCAGTAGCAGAGAGATTCATATAGGCTAATTCTTTAGCTTCCAATCTTTCCATTTTCTTCTATCTGGTTTGCTGCCAGCTAAATGAAGCCCCCAGCTTCATGAAGTTTCTGACAGTTCCAGGACTAAAGGATCAAGGGGAGAGGCCAAGGGGCAAGAAAAGTTTTACTCAACAGGTGCCCTGATGGGCCCAGTAAGTATGTAAAGTTGCCTCTTTCTCTCTTGAGGTGTTGTCATAAGTTCTTGGAAGACTCTCACTTCTGTGAACTTGCATTTGCTGTTCCCATGACAAAGGCAAGTCAATGTCTTTTTTTAAATTTTTTAATGTTTATTTATTGTTAAGAGAAAGAGAGAGAATCTAAAGCAGGCTCCAGGCTCTGAGCTGTCAGCACAGAGCATGACACAGGGTTTGAACTAACAAAGACCTGAGATCATGATGTGAGCCGAAGGCGAACGCTTACCAGGCTGAGACACCCAGGGACCCCTAATGTCTTTATTTTTTTAACTTTATTTATTTACTTAGGGGGAGGGGAGGGATAAAGAGAGAGAGGGTGAGAGAGAATCCCAACCAGTCTCCATGCCATCAGCAAAGAGCCCAATGCAGGGCTTGAACCATAAGATCATGACCTGAGCCCAAATCAAGAGTGGGATGCTTAGCTGACTGAGCCACCAGGTGTACCCAGTCAATGTCTTTAATATTTTTTAATGTTTATTTATTTTGGGGGGAGACAGAGAGTGAGTGGGGGAGGGGGCAGAGGGAGAGGGAGACAGAATCCAAAGCAGCTCCAGACAGCTGTCAGCACAGAGCCTGATGCGGGGCTTGAACTCATAAACCATAGTGCTGAAGTCGGACGCTCAACCGACTGAGCCTCCAGGCGCCCCAAGTCAATGTCTTTAGACCGACGGCTAATGAGTCTTCCATCAATTCATACCTCCAGGCTCTTCTACTGAGGTTGCCTTGCTATCCCTAGGTAGCTCTTTCATGCAGAATCTAAGGCAACCCCAAGCTAGCTCTTTCTTTCTTACCTTCATCTGGTCCACAAGAAGATGTACTTCTCGTGTCTCACTCAAGGAAGAGCAGCCACATCCTAAACCACACCCTCCTCTCTACCTGGAGTGCTTCAGCCAGCCACTGTGCTAGGTCTCTGAGGGTAAAGTCAAATAGAGGTCCCAGGAGTCTCCCCAAACTGCAGGAGGTACAAAGCAAGTACTCCAAGTGATCTCCCTGAAACCCTGCTCACTGATCACAGGGTGAGGGAAAAGCACCCACTTTTACCCCCTCCCTGGGTAAACAATACTGACAGAATATTGACAACTCTCTCTTAAAACAAAAAAATCTTCCAACCCCCATCCATCCTTGGCCTCTTCAACTTTAATTGTTTTGTGTTCCAAATCATGTGAGGGATAAAGTTTACAGAACTAGTGTTCAACATCTCTGTTGGCTCTGTATAGCAGTCTGGTTTCTCCAATGATACATTTTAAGTTCACACTTAGGACAGCTGAACTAAGATGCTCTTTATGTGAACTCAGAAATTTGAAAACAGGAGTTAAGAATGGTCACAGGTCAGCCTTTGCCTCCATGCCATCAGTCACGCACTTGCAAAACCTTTGAAATGCCTACATGAAGACATCTCGCTGACAGACGCTGGTCTGGTCAAGCTCTTCCTATTAGAAATGAGGAACCTGAGGCCCAGATGAGTTAAGAAATCCTCAGGATCACACAAGTACAGGCAGCAAAATTATAACCAAATCACAGTGCCTTGATGTCTACTCTGGTAAGTGTATCACCACACAGTCTTGACTGGCTCCTCTTGGAGCCAGTCTCTTGGAGAAGCGTTGGAAACTTGTAGGGGTTGTGCAGCCCCGTGGCTCTACAGTCAGAAGCCTGGCCTCGCATCCTGGCTCCTCATGGACCCCCTGGTGATCCTGGGCAAATGTCTTATCCTCACCAAACCTCGGGGCTTCTATCCATAAAATGACATTGATACTGGTATGAGGAACATAATGGGTAATTTATAGGAAAGTACTTTCTAAATCACTGTATCTTGAGCCAGTGTTAGCTGTCATTATTATTATGACATGAGGGAGGTGGTCATCACAGTGTGTTCAGGATAACCTTAGTCTTAGAATTAGTACAAGGTTTGTAATTAATGACAGAGATTAGTCATAAGAAATGCGTGATCCCTAAACAAGTTCCATAAGCTTTTCATATAACATTTATGCAACTGTAAGTCTATCTAGCCTATTAAAAAAAATATATATATATATATATATTTTAAAGAGAGTAGTACCCATGTTATACTAATACAGTGTTGAAGAACAAACAGCAAATGACATATACATTTAGTCTCTATCTAAGAGCTATAAAAACACAGCTAGATAAACAACGAAGGGAGATTACAGAACAGCATAGAACAAAGGCACAGGTGACACCAAAGGCATGGGTAACACTTGCCCAGAGCAAGAGGACTTTGCCTCCCAAGTCTATGAAAAAGGAAATGGCCTTTCCCTGAGGAATCATTTAGTAACAGACCACAAGGCACCCACTTCAACACCACGTGCTGCCTGCTAGTCTTTCTAACACAGAGAGGAAAAACACACACGAAGGGCCTCCCCCACTAGGAGTCACTGGATCTAATCAAAGTCAATGGCACAGAAAATGGCAGGAGGCCTCAAGAAGGTCTTATGGAGGCTCAGAGGGAAGGCTGGTGGCACTGGAGGGTTCCCCAAGCAGGAAACCTCGCCCTCTGTCCTTGCTTGATCTCTTCAGATTGCAAAATATGTGCGGTGCTCTTGTATGACCTAAGAGCCCTTCAGAAAGAGGGAAGGGGGAGGGGAGAGGAACACTCAGCAGAAGAAAAAACTATCATCTTCACGGTCACCATTTTCTGAGAGAAGGGAAACGTTAAAAATAAAAGGGTTACAGTCAGACAGGACAACTCTAGTAGGTACTATCCAATTTCAGCCTTCCTATGAGGGATTATCTAAGGCCAAGCTTACATTTGTTTTTATTGACATTTATTGAAAGCAAGAAAAGCAAGTTCAGGATTAGCCATGTGTAAGTAAAAGCACTGAGCTACAGGATGGGTATGTGGGAGACTAATCCTGACACAGGTGACACAGGGAAACCAAAGGGCATGGTGGCCCAGTTAACTCCAACAGGCAGCTTGAATCCATCCATGTCTGATACCTAAAGCTATTTCATCTTGCATCTTTTCTCAACACAACCATACATATACATACTAAGTCACTTGTATTTTCTACTACTATTTAAAAGAACATATTCATTGGAGGCACACCAGCTTTATTCTTTTACTTCAAAGGTCATTTTTCCTTTAATTTTAGGGGATGAGAGCTCTGGGGACCATCACTCTGCTGGTCTAGTCATTCTACTACGAAAGGCCAAATTGGGCTCAGCCCTGAAGAGATACTGTGCACTTTACTCAGGGCACTTGAGAGACTCTTGAGCATCCAGGCAAGACATTCTTGAGTGTGGTTACAATGAACATTTTGGAAAGTGGCCTTAACATGAAATCTCTTAACTTAAAATCTGGGTTCAATCAACATTCACTTGCCAAGTTGGGGGCCAGTTATGGATGCCCTCTGGGTTTTTCAGACTTACAGAGCCACATTCCACCTTCCGTGACTCTGTGCCCCTCCACTGGAGACACAGGGTTTAATAGGGTACGTTCCCACAGGGAGGAACACAGTACTGGCTCAAAGGACATTGAACTGCATGATCATCAAACCCTAAATGTACTTTTTACCTAACTATGCCCTCTTTGTTTATTTCTTATTTCTCACAGGGATTGGTGCTATACAGGCAGGAAGTAGTGAGTGAATGAACGAATGAATGGATGTGTTAATTAACACATGATGTCTGATTATACCTAAAAGCATTAGTCTAGCTTGTGAACTTAATAGTGTTTTCTTCCCCAGTGCTCTTTGCTTGAATATGGTGCCATTATTTATCATGATAAATGCGAGTTACAAAATGCTTCCATATACATTATCTTAGTTAATCCTCACAGTGCTGCGAAGTAGATATTATTATCCCTCACTTTAGATAAGACAGGTGATCTTGTCCAACGTGCACAGTGAGCACAGAGCTGGACTTGAATCCAAATTTTGCCACATATAATTAGCAGTCTTTTCCCCTGGGTTGAAGCATGAGTAGCAAGGCAGAAGTTACATTAATTTGTAAACAGACACCTGTTTCTAAGATGTACTAGCATGCAATGCCCAGGTAGGGAAAGTGGCATCTCTAAACTCTGGACAAGCTCTCCCACAAGGCACCTGGCTTGAAGCTGGCTACATCTGTTTTGGAAAGCACAGCAGTCATATGCCCTCAACACAGCTTACATTGGATTGTAACTACTTGCTTCTAAAATAACTAGTGCAAAGGGGGGAAATTCAGGCAATTAACCAGTCATTATTTTGTTTACACACTGATAAACAATCTTTGGGGTAGATTTTTGTCTTTGAGTTGAGTTGCTACATTCATGGAGATACCACGATTATTTCCGCTCCAGTTAAATGTCAGCCCACAACAAAGAAGCCAGGGGGCTTGAACAGCAGGAGTTAATATTAAAACAAAAAGACAAACAAAAAACCAACAACTAGGCCTTAAAATGTGGCCTGCATCCTAAGCCCCTGGTACTCTTTTCTGTGCTAATGATGTGTGTTGCTGGCATTGCTGCTACGTGAACTTTTACTATCCTAGAGCTGTAAGGACCTTAGAAATCATTTAGTGTGGCAGTTTTCAAACTTTGCAAAGACTGTACTTAACACTTTATTTAAATGAAATGTAGTATGGAAGCCCAGTGAGTAAAGCAAATCCAAGTAGATCTGCTTCGTTTGCAGAGACTGTGATGAGCCTAAGGGTCTCTTCCCAACAGAGCTCTACAAGTAGGGTAGCCTTTGTTTTATATATGAAGAAAAGAAACCCAGAAAGCAAATGTCAAAGGTGAAGAACTAGGTAACTCACTCATGTGGTTCTACTACATTTTGGATTTCTACATTCCCTATCTCTGTTTAGCTTTCATTTCTCTGCCTGGTTTCCAGTCTCATCACACATCCCACCCACTTACACCCAGTGACTGGACCCAAAACCACCCCAACATTCTAAGTGTGCCACCAACACTGAGAGAATACCCTCTTTCCCAGATGTGCCTGGCTAACAGGAACCCTTGTTAAAAATGCAGATCCCTAGGGGTGCCAAGGTGGCTCTGTCGGTTAAGCATCTGACTCTTGGTTTTGGCTAAAATCATGATCTCATAGTTTGTGAGTTCGAGCCCTTCATCTGGCTCCCCACTGACAGTGCAGAGCCTGCTGTGGATTCTCTCTGTCCCTCTCTCTCTGCCTCTCTGCCACTTGTGTGCTTCCTCTCTCTCTCTCTCTCTCAAAGTAAATAAATAAACTTAAACCAAAAAAAAATTTTAATGCAGATTCTTAGATTCCCTTTTTTGCAGATTCTTATTAAATTGGCTTGGGATGAAACTAGGTGATTCTTTTAATCAGGGACGTTTGGGAAACACTTGCTGGATGGCAGGAGTCAAGGATGTTCTCTTACAGGGAACATAAAGAATATACATAAGTGGGTTATTTATCACCTGTAAAGCCAGAGGAGATCTAAGTATTGTTGGAAAAGTTTTCTCTCTACTCCATAATCAAGGGATGCCAATTCAAAGGCAAAAAGGAAAATTTTCAACCAAAAAAATATTTCCATTCACTTTTGAGACCACAAGTTTGTGAAGGTACATTCCTCTAAAATGTCACACATGACTTGCATCGGTAGAAAGGCAGAGCTCACAATGTGATCACTGCTCCCTCCCGACTGCCCACTTCTGCTCAGACACTCCTGTGCTACTTGCTCTCTGCCCATGGGGTCTACCCCAGGTCCTGGTTTTCTTCCTAAATCACAGGTGTGCTTCATCTAACACATCATTCCTCCAGTGTAACCTGGACTCCAGGATCAGAAAGTCCCCAGTGTGCTCACTTAGCCACCCTAGACTTGCCATGATGTCTTGTCTAACTGTGTTTATAACCTAGGTGTCTGCTCCCTGGAAGTATCTCCTCCCTCTAGTAAGCTGGTTTGACCCTTTCTTTTAATATTTACACTTACCCTTCCAACCTATATATGATAGATGCCCCCATTTTGTTTTAGATAAATAGGTATTTATCTTTAAATCTGAGGTTTGTCTCATTTCCTTTCTAGAAGCCACGTGGCTATAACCTGTGTCTCTACTCTACTTGACTAGAGGAACTAGAACTAGTTCTACTAGAACTAGTAGAGAAACTAGAGGAACTAGGGGAGGTAGAGGACTACTCTTTTTCTTTGCAATAATACAGCCATTGGTGATGCTAGCCTCCAAGGATGAGGTCACAGAGAACCAGGCTACCCAGTGCCACATCATTCCTTAACTCCCTATGTCACTGTTAACACAAGGCTACTATGTGAACAGACTATAATGAAGAGTGGGGGATATATATTAGAGGGCATATATATACAACTGGATGCTGAATACAACTGTTCCCAGAGTCCAAGGAAAGAGGATGTTAAACTCATGATAGAGGTTTCCTCGTGGACACAATCCAGTTCCTAGTCTTCTTTCTGTCTCTTGAAGACTTCAGAGAGATCTCCCTCCATAATCCTTCACTGTATGAATAAGGACCCCCCTCCATAGATTAATTATATTTACTGTAGAATTTGTCCCAACTACACCACGTTGCTCCCCAATGCACGCGCACACACACACACACACACACACACACACAGACCTATATGCATCCATGTCAGGATGATTCATATGATAAATAATCCACAGCATCACTCTGAGAATATCGCACTGCAGAACAGGAGACATGAAGACAGTTTGGGCCGGGCTCCAGGGCTCCATATCCTGTTTACTACAGGGTGACTCTGTAAGTGTAAGGTGAAGCTAAATCTCTGTATTCTCTATCTCTACTCCTGTGTATCTCTCGGTCACCTTTAAGAAATACATATATGCATGCTGTCAAGAAGAAACAAAATTCACCTTACCAAAGCCAACCTAATCTATAAAATTTTCCCAACCCGCCACCCAAAATACCCTTTATACAATTATGCAGAGGAATTACAGATTCCTTTAAGCTCAACCTCCTTGTTTGAGCTCATGCCTTCCTACCTACAACAATCAGTGAGTGGAATGCTCACACAGCATATTGGTAATATTACGAAAATGTGATTAAAATCAGTCCTGTGCATTATCTATTGGGTTCTGATTTTATCTTCTCCAAAATACTGTGAGGTAGGTGGAGCAGATAAAGCATATCACTAGTTATCCTTCCGTATCCATCCTCCCCTTTCACAGTAATAGTGTTTTACCTGGTCACATGGCTTCTTAGCTACAGATCTCTATCATATTAGCATGAGGCCACTGGTTAAGGCCAATGGAATGTGGTTTTCGCTTCAACAGACTAAGTGAATGCTCCTGGCCCTTTGCTTCCTCCCCACTGGCCATAACAAAAACTGATGCCTTAAACCCAGACATGGAATTCCTATCTTTGGGCTTCTGCAGAGAAGGAAATAAGCATCTACTTTGTTTAAGCCAATGTCTTTGGGGTGCTGTTTGTTACAGAAGCTTGGTGGACCCCTGTCAAGCGTAAATCCTCCTGGATGCCAAGTTCCTTAAAGGTGACATAACCAGTGAGAGACAGAACTGAGACTTGGCCCCAGTTCTCTAAACACAGGGCTTCCCTCAACCATCCTAAAGGTCTTGCCAGAACTTGGACACTTTGTACAGAATAGAGAGAGCATATTATGAAATGTGACATTTTATTCCATGTCCTTTCGTACTTTCCGTATTATAATTTTGCTTCTGTTAAGATATTGCTGTCCAACAATCACCAACATCTACTGCAATAGCAGCCTCCCTGTAGCTTGAGAGCTTAAGAGTATAGCACACATTTGGAAGCAGTGACTTCTTTCTCTTTAGCACATTTAGTAGGGAATTTTAGCCTTGAAACTTAGAGGCAAAAAAAAAAAAAAAAAGAAAGAAAGAAAAGTTATAACCAACAAGGATAATAGAGGCTTTATAAATAAGTAGAGGAAATGGAGGGTCCAATGAGGAAAGCTAATTCCTAGTAACTCAGTAAATGTAACTCCGTCCTTCGATCCTTTTCCAACAATCCTGCTTAGACCCACAGCGGATAAAAGTGAAATGACCTTATCGTTGCCAACAAAAACACGGGGAGGTAGAATTTAATTTTAAACCACCATTCCTCAGCCTCACCAGGAAGAGTAAATCACCAGTTGATAGGCCACACACTAAATCCATCCAAAGAACGGATGCTCTTAACCCTATTTTGGGATCTGCTTTAATAACTAATAGCAAACTCATGTAGCATTTACTATGTACCAATACCATTCTATGTGATTTTCACATACTAACTCTTCTAATTTCTACAACTCAATAAGTACAGCTGTAGGTACAATTGTTTGTCCCATTTTGCAGCGAAAGACACAGATATTTTTTACATGCTTGTCAACAGACTAGCTATATTTTAGTAGGTGTGGAAAATGACATCTTGTAGAGATTTTTGTTGTTGTTGATGATATGCTGAATGATTATTGGTGATGAAGTAGGAGTATTTACAGTTTCATTCACCATCTCCCTACCCCCAAAATTGTACTCCACTGAAATTAAGCTGTCTCCTCAGTAGGCAAAAACAAACTATTTGATTGTCCCGAGTTTGTACCAAAAAGATTATTCACAGCTAGATCAACTGTTCTCCTGTTCAAGAAATTGTATACTCAAGTTTTATAGAGCACACATCTCAGTACTGAAATTTTTCATGTTTTCCAATCTATTATCACTTTTTTTTCATAAGACAATCTGGTTTATTGACATATAAATGCCCATAAGAATTAGAATACTAATATTTATCTTTGCTTTAGAAAAAAAATGAGTATATAAATACTTATCTTTCAAAATCTGTACTTAATGAGGATGGACAGTTAACAAGGAACTCATAAAAGGTACAAGAGATTTTGACCATTTTAGTTATAAGCCAGCTCTGCCAATGTAATGTATTTGTAACTTCCTGTTTGAATAATTCCAAAGATTTTTATAACATTTTAGTGTCAAGGCAATACTATTGTATTGTCGCAGTGTTTTACAGTATCCAATTCTACCACTGATGTATGTTGAAATAGTTTGTTTTCCTGCTTGCCAGTTCAAACAGTCCAAATTCCCTTTCTTCTTTCAATAATACGAATTTTTGTCTATGCTCTACATGGCAAAAATTCATGATTTTCTCCATTCTTACCTTCTTCCATTTGGGACACCAAGTGCTCGACCAAAAAAAAAACCAAACTAACTCATTAAATTTCTTAACAGTATCCCCTTGCAGACAGAACCCACCAGGTGTCCTGACCAATGACATAAATGGATGTCACTGGTTGGGACTCAGAGGAAACCTCTTTAAAAGTGGCAGCACAGACACAGCTAACAAATATTTTCCTCTGCCCTTACTCCTCTTCCTTTCTTCTTAAAGAGGAGCTGTAATGTCAGAGGTGGCGCAGTGCGCTTAGGCTCAGGAGGCAATAAGCATCCATTTAGGACAGCTGAGCGGAAGCACAGACGGGGCCTGGATTACATTCGGAGCGGGGACCTACCATAACAAACCCATAATGCCTAGCTCCAGACATCACATAATGTGAAGAAATAAAAACCTTCATTTGTTTAAGCTTCTGTTTTTCTGGTTTCTGTTACTCACAGCCAAGAACAATTTCTAACTTCTAAGTGATTAGATTAAACAGTAGCAGAGGATATAAAGGTTTTCAACATCTTGAAGCTTAAAAATTGGGAGAGGTCTACGAAGCGTGGTTAAACATTCTGTTATACAGCCATTAGGTATTTTCAAACAATATTTCAAATCAAATCATCTGTTGGTGAATCAGATCAATCATTTGAAAATATGATTCAGTTATTAAGAAAGACAAAAATACTAATGTTACCATCCATCCTCCATTTATTTCAGTAAAATAAATTTGGACATAGGAGAAAAACATGCAGTATAATTTTTTTCCTTTGGAAATTGATAGGAAGTACAGAAGATATGGGGTTCTTAACACGAAAGATTCTTATGCTCAGGAATATGCATATATGTAGTAGGAACTTCTAAATTGTAGAGTCTTATAAAAAGTATTTGGTAATAATATATTATATATGAAGTATACATACATAGGATGTATACATGTACATATACATATATCCACGTGTATGTATGTGTGTATATGTGTACATATATATATATATATGACTATAGTGATAATAGCCTCCATTTAAAACGTGTCCATCATGGACCAAGTTCTGTAAGAGGTCTTGGAACTCTGAGGCAGGCCTTTTGACTAACCCTAAAATCTGGGTTTTCTTTGTGTAAATCACTAGTCAAAACATAAGAATTCTGGGGTGGGGTAGAGGGGAAATTGGGTGATGGGCATGGAGGAGGGCACTTGTTGGGATGAGCACTGGGTGCTATATGGAAACCAACTTGACAATACACTATAATAAAAAAATAAAAATAAAATTTAAAAAAAATAGGAATTCTATACCTGAATAAGAGAGGTATTCAGTGGATTCAATGATGTATTATTGAGTTTATTCTCTTCTTATCCCCTATCTCTGAGAAAGCTTCCATTCCCAAAGCAAATACAAAGTGAACAGATTTGGAGAGGCATTTTATGTGATTAAAAATTCTCTCAATGATGGCTCCTAACCACAAGTGTATTAGTTTTCTATTTCTGGAGAACAAATTAGCACACATTTAGTGACTTAAACAATACCATTTTTCACCTCCCATTTCCAGTAGGTCAGAAGTTCAGCAGGGCATATATGCTCAGGGTCCTGCAAGGTTAAAATTAAAGTGTCAGTCAAGCCACATTCTCATCTGGAGCTTGGGACCCTCTTCAAAGCTCATTCAGGTTATTGGTACAACTCAGTTCTTTCTGGTATAGAACTGAAATCCCTATTTTTTCACTGGCTTGCAGCCAGAGGGATTTCGATTTTAGCCATGTGCCCTCCTTCTCTCACAACTTGGCAGTTAGCTTGTCTTTAAGACTAGCAGAAAAACATATTATGGGAGCTTTACTTTCTTTTAAAGAGCTCACTTGATGAAGAAAGGTCCACCAAGGATAATCACCCTTGTGATCAACTCAAGGTCAGTTAGTAACCCAGTCATTGGAGAGGTACCCCCTCACATTCCCTGTCCCCACCCACACTCCAGGGAAGGGGGTTTGGAAGGTCTATGCATCACGGGACAGTGTCTTGGGGCCATTTCAGAATCCTTCCCACCACTACAACCAAGAGCATTTTGTTGCTTGAAGAAGTAGTTACAATGGCCACTTTTACTTCACAGCTCTAAAGAGGGAGGCAATACCTATACTCTAATCTGGAAATATCATTGTCAATTCTGCACTGTTGCCACCACTTTGAAATTAGGTTTTCAACACTTCAGGATGACTATTCCTTCAAACTAGAATTTTTAAAAAGATCAGCTGCTTCCACTCCATTCTTTAGTATATAAGCGATAAGCCATACACTCTGACCTCCACCCATGGGGTTGGAGCCCAGGAGTTTTCCCTGCAGGCCTGTTGTGCTGCATGGTTCTGAAGCTGGCAGCAATAATGACAATTCCCTCATTAGGCTCGTTCTTTAGTGTGACTCTGCCCTTTACTTATGGAAACTTAGCAGTTTTCTCTAGGCTTCCCAATTATCCAGTGAGCTACTTAATAACCTTTATTAAATCTATTTCAGCTAAAAGTAGCCAGAGTGAATTCCATTATTTGGAAACAAGAATATTGACCAGGATAATAATTAATTGCAGATACAGTGATGGACAACAGATTTTGGGGGAAATGAGAATGTATGGCTGCTTATCTTACATGGTCAGGTGAAAAGGCAGTGAGAAACCAGACCATGACAGCAGTAGAGAAAGTTCCTTAAATTATCACTTGATCAAGGATGGATGAGGAGCCTACCAATGGCAAGACTTTGGCAGGGACCAAGTGACTGCAGGACTGCAGTTGTACAAGTGTAGGCAGGTATATGGAAGAGAAGAGTGACGATCCATCCGGATATTTCTAATTGTGATGGGAACAAAAAGACAGTGTGATGGTTAATTTATGTGTCAGCTTGACTAAGCCATGGTATCCCAAATATTTGGTCATTGTATATGTTATCCATAATACATATACACATACGCAGTCTCTCTCTCTCTCTCTCTCGTTTCTGTTTCTCTCAAGAACTCTAATACAGACAAGTTTAAAGTTCGACCATAACCGGGATCAAGTTACATTCATGAAACTATATATGCCCTTAAAAAGAATGCCTTATGTGAGCGAAATAAGTCAGGCAGAAAAGGACAAATATCATATGTTTGCACGTATAGGAGGATTAGGAGGAACTTAACTGAGGAACAAGGGGGAGAAGAAGGGGGGAAATGGTGGGGGAAAGGGAGAGAGGCAAACCATGAGAGACTCTTGAATGCTGACAAAAACTGAGGACTGATGGATGTGGGGGGGAGGGGGTCGATGGGCATGGAGGAGGGCACTAGTGGGGATGAGCACTGGGTGTTATGTGGAAACTAATTTGACAATAAACTATTTGTAAAAAAATAAATAAATAAAATAAGTGGGGGGGAAAAAAGAATACCTTATGTGGCCACAGACTATTATAACTGAAAATGAATTATTGAATTACAACAGCTGATTTCACAGTCTCATCACTTCTCTTATATAAAAATGAAGGTATTTAGGGAAGAGTAGTACCTCTTCTCAGACCCCTAATAATAAAAATGAGACATATGGGAGGAGTCTGATGATTCACCATACCCCAAACTTCCTAATATCATGGAGCCATTTCTGATCTGTCTAATAATGCAGTTCCTGCTTTTCTTGAATTCCATGTAATGGCCTAGACAGAGGCAATTATTTTATAAGGAAAATCTACTTCTCCTCACTCTCCTCCCATGAGAATCCTCATTGCCTACAGGCTTATAATTAGAAATTTCCAGAGGCTTATTACAAAGTCAAACTACAAAAGAGAAATCTTACACACATGAATATGCACACATATAAGTAAGCAAAATTTTGCTAATTCGTATCATCCAAAACCTGGGAAATAACATGTGGGAATGGAGTTTGACCATGCTTGAGGAAGGCAGATTTTCCAATGATGGCAGAACAATATCTTCCATCCCATATGCTCTCCTCTGATGCTTCTTTCATCAAGAGTTGAATTCTCTTGTTCCTTCCCCTTGGATATGAGTGGGCTTGTGGGAAAAGTAAAGTTATGTAAAGTTATACAACTTCAAGGCTGGGTCATAAAGAGCAATACTTTCCACCTGGCCTTGTTTTTGGAGTTCTTACCCTTGGAATCTAGACATCATACTGTGTGTAAGTCCAAGAAACTACATGAAGAGACCACATGTAGAGTTCCTAACCCATAGTCTCAGCTGAGGTCCCAGGGAGAGGCTTAGCATCAATCACCAGATAGGTAAATAATCAGTTCTTCACTCAGCTCCCTACCACATCCCAGCTTTCAAATCTTTCCAGCTGAGGCCTCAAACCACCATGAGACAAACATGACCTGTCCCCACCATACACTCTCTAAATTCGTGATGTTCAGAATACATGAGCTTAACAACACGTTTTATGGCACTGAGTTTGGAGTAGCTTGTTACACAGAGCTGAAACCACATCCAGGCCAATGAGCATAAATTCAGATTGGTCTGAGTTACTGAGATGAGTATACTTATTATAGATTCTAGAGTCTGTATGCTAAGTCAGGTAGTTAGAGTTCAAAGTTTTGCTCAACTGGTTCACTGAAATCTGAATTCAATAGTGATCTTCCCTAAATGAAGATGTAAAAGAAGTTGCCTGAGGTTGTAAAGAGGAACAAATACAAAGATTTGATATAAATATGAATGTTGGTAAATATTTATAATTTGCCAACTATACACACACACACACACACACACACACATATACACACACACAGACTGTGACCCTTGAAAGGGTTTCCCAGAAGAAACTCCTTTCACCACACCATTGAAAAATGCATTGGTGAGTAGAAGCCAACATCTTTGAAAAGTGCTGTTTTCTGTGGGCAAGGGACACTATCATGGGAACGGGCTCTCTGATTAGGAGATCTTGGTTAATCTAGTAGTAGTTCTTAACTTCAAAAGCAAAAGTGAACATGGATATGGTAACAAGCAATTGGGCCAGCACAATAATCATATGATTCATAAGAAAGTGACCTTTGGCAGTGCTCATTGGACAAGATATCTCCAGTACAAAAACATAAGAGCAACCCACTATGAACCTTTTTGATAAAAAAAAAAAAAAAGTACACAATGACAAAACAGTAAGAGCTTCAGAATTTTGAAGAACATAAGGCATAAAATGAGCTGCCATGATAGAGTCCAAACCCAACAACCAATGCCCAGATCTAAATAATTTCAGACCTGGAAGCCTATCAATGAAGGAGGGAGCTCAAAAAACACTTGAAAAGTGACCCTAAAATGGCCTCACATGTAAATGATGTATAAGTCTTTTTTCCATCATTCTCTAATGGGATCTGCAGCCATTTTGCAAGGATGAGAGAAAGAAAAACACTTTTAGGGATTACTGAACATTGGCTCCGAGCTAGTTAATCAATGAAAACCCAAGCTTTTACTATGGCCCACTGGTCAGAATACAAGCTAATGGGAGCCAGGGGATAAGTGAGTTTTGCAGACTTAGTCACTCTTAAAGTAGATCTGGGACTTCCACAAAACCATCTTGTTAATATTTCTCAGTTCTCAAAATAGAGTTTGAACAGAAATACTCAGCAACTGGAAAACCCTCCATACTGGCCTTTGACCCCTATAATAAAAGTTTAAATTATGGTAGAAATGACCAAACACATGCCTCAAAAGGTATCTGTGCTCTCAAAATGTTGAATCAAAGGCAATACCATATACCTGGGGTAATCACAGAGATTAATGTCATCATCTGACTGTTACCATATTCTCATCAAGTTCACCTATCTGGACTTTGCAGAAGAGAGATGGATCTTGCACAATGACAAAGAATTATTTTACATTAATTTGGGCTGTCACATGATAAGGATGCTATAATTTGGTAGAGAAAATCAATTCAGCACCTAGAGTGTAGCTGGAATGTAGCCATTGATCTGACCAATTCTTTTTTCTCTGTCTCAATAAATAGAAAATACTAGGTGTAGTTTGTTTTCATCTGGCATGGATAGATGCACACCTTCACTGGCTGCACTACCTAAGAGCAATGTGAACTCACTAACTGTGCCATCATTTATTCCACAGAACGTCACAGAGGACTGTAAATTGACAACTTTGGGCTAATGCAACTCAGTGCACCAGAAGAGTAAGTATACTAGATGTGTTCATAATATGCCCCATACATATCAAAAAGATAGAAGATAAGAAAAATACAAAAAACTATTACTTTGGTGAAATTTCTACAGACCAATGATCTCAGAACTTCTTGAAATGTCACCACCAACATAATAGAAAAGTATTGCACTATACATCCCCTACCACTAAGAAAAGGAAGCTGTGCTTGCTCAATTCTTTGTTATTTTGTAGAAAATACACATGACATTTGGTTATGCTCCTCCAGGTAGTTAACTGGTCTTATGAAAGTCTTTAAGCTTTGAGTGTGGTACAGAGCAATAGAAAATTCTCTAGAATATCTATGCTATAGTACATTTCCTCAAATTTCAAAGTACAGTCTCTTTTTCAGTTAGTAACGATAGCATTTTTCCTTTGAGAAACTCTTGGTTTGCTATTAGACCCTGGTAGAGACTGAATGTTTGAGAACAGTATACCACATGACTATAGACATTAAGCTGCCCACCATGAATATGTGTTATCTCATCTACTGAGCTATAGCCAGCTATTCCCTGCAGCATTCCATCATCCCTAGGAAACTGTTTATATTTGAACAAGCTCAAGTAGGTCCTGAAAACACAAGTTGCAAGAGCAGATGACTCATATTCTCAGTGCATCTACTCCTGCCAAGTTGCTATTATTCTCCCAAACCACACCTCTGCTTCAGTAAGAAATCTCTATGACTAGGTGACTGAGAAGAAAAATACCCCAGTTTTCTATCAACTCTGATGGACATGACAATACTAAGAAACACCCTATAGGAACCTCTATGTTATAGAAGTATTCTTCTGGCCCACATCATGTAGCCATATTTCTTTGTCCTTTTTAAATGCAGCTCAATTACCTCTCCTATAGAAGTGGACTACTATATCATGACAATCTCATTCAGGGGTGCCCTAATGGTCAGTGTAGAAAAATAAATATTTCCAGTGGACAGGACTCCAAACAGTACTCATTATGATCTATTTATCTGGAAAGGGAGATAAGCTACAGGTCTACATTAATCTATGGACAATAACTAATAATTTCATCAGTGAGTCGGGGCTTTGGGGAGAATAAGACTGTAGAATTAGTGATAAAAAAGGATCAGAGAAAATACCCATCTAGACTTTTAGACTATGTTACAGTTTGTGACAGTTTATGTTCCATGTGAATACACAAAAAGACAGATACCTTATATAAAAGGTGTCAGTAGATGGTTGGACAAGATGACCTGCCATGCGGGTTCATTAACCTCTTTCCACAGTCACTCAGTAATCATTGAAATATAAATACATATAAATTTAAATCAATATCTCATGATAAAAAGTGGTCATTGTTTCATGCATGCGCTTAACAACTTAGATTTCCTCTCCCCTAGATGTCTAGGTATTACTTCTCCTGAGTGCCCAGTTTGAAAGCGACAGTGAACAAACATGAGCCCTGCCATATGGTACCATACCCCAAAAGGAATAACCAGCCACCTGATGGCAGGTTAATTACATAGGGCCTCTTCCAACATGGTGAGTGTTGGAATCTGTCCTCTCTGAAATTGATACATTCTAGATATAGATTTGTCTATCTTGTCTACCCAGCTTCTGCCAGCAACACCATCTGTGGACTTACCAAATGCTCACTTGCTGTCACTATAATTCACATAACATCGCTTCCAGCTAGGGATCTTATTTTATAGCAAAATTATTGGGACCTTAGATTGATGCATTTACGATATATTAAGATTTAACCAGAAGCAGTTGGATTCATAAAGCAGTGAAGTGACTTATTAAAGATTTAGTTTTGATGCTTATTGGGAGATACCTTACAAAAGTGAGGGGATCTTGTAGAATACAGTACATGTACAAAATAGTCACCAATACGTAGTGTTTTTTCAGCCATGGACAGAACATGTGAGCTTAAGAACAACAAAGTGAAAATGGGAGTGGCACTTCTCACTATTCCCTTAATGGCCCACTATTCTCTTATATTTCACATCCTTGTCCCTGCCAACTGCACTGGGTTAAGGATCTTAGTACTCAAGGAGGAATACTTGCACCAAGAAACACAACAGCATCTCAAACCACATAACAAAGCAGACAACAGGATTACTATATTGGTTGCAGGGTTAAGCTGGTTTAAAAAGGAAGAATCACTACTACACAATGTAAACATAAAATAATATTTCCTTAACACAAGGATTCCCGTAGAGTGTCTCCTTAGTATTTCTACGTGCATTAGTAAATATTAACAGAAAACTAGAGCATCCTCATAGAAGCAGAGCCAACAAGGGCACAAATCCTAAGGAATAGGATTCCTAACTAAAGAGCCCCAGTTAAGTGAGCCAATACTGAGCTAAAGCTAAAAGTAATTGGAATCGTTAGTTGTTGGTGAGGAAAGTTACATACATCAACTGAAGACAATTTGCAGAAAGTATAACAGGCTTTCTGTTTTATCCTTGATTTATTTAGTACATTTTGATAGTATTTAGTATACTTACTATTACTTTATAATTTAGTCCACATATTGAAAATATCAAGACACGTGGCTCAATTGGTTAAGCATTGACCCTTGGTTTTGGCTGTAGTCATGATCTCACAGTCCATGGGATCGAGCCCCACACTGGGCTCCATGCTGACAACATAGACCCTGCTTGAGATTCTCTCCATCTCACTCTCTGCCCTTCCCTTTCTCTCCCTCTCTCAAAATAAATAAAAAAAACTTAAAAAACTACTTTACTAAAATATATATCAAGGCAGAATTGAGGAAATATAATTATCATTACATATATTAAACCTAGAAAATATTATTCTAAATAATCTGAGAGTCTCCTCATCTGGGAAGAAGGTGCAGATTGTGTTTGTATGAGGAACTGTCACCTTATTAGGTAGGAACATAGTTTTTTGCTATTGCTGTTTTAAATCTGGAAAATGGATATATGTCCAAATAAAGGGTGACATCCATCTATCTTGACTGCTCAAAATACTTTCAATATTCTCTTTGCTTTCAGTTGTTTCCTGTCTTGTAAAACTTACTTTGCCAGGTGGAGTCCCCAAAACTACATCTTTACAGACTCTTTTACAAACAGTGCAAGCCATGTTATCTGGTTTCTACCATGTGGGAAAATAGGATCTGCATGGGGAACTCATTTTTTGGTGGGGTGAATGGCACCAGAAGTAGAGGTAGTGATGGAGGCTTTCTCTCTAATCCATGAAATATGATTTGGGAGTCAGTGGCAGTGACAGCTTCCTCCACAGAACAGATCTGTGGCGTGGTTCTGATGTCCAAGGTGGTGACAAACGACAGCTCCCTCATCAGTCCAATTCTGTGGTGTGCCTCAAGGTATCATTCCTGGAAGCTTAATCTATTTTTCCAACTCTCCTCATGACCCCATGTAGGAGACCCAACAGTTTGTCATTTGAACTAAGACACATTTGGGAGGGAAAGAGGATGCTATTAATAATGTCAAGGATAAACTAGAATTACACTGAACAGATGAGTTATATAGTGACTCTAATGCTATGACTTACTTCATACATTTTGCTGATTGAATTAGAACAGACTTGTTTTTTACTAAGAACCATAAACAAGATACCATTGGATTTTTAAGATTATAAAATCTTAAAATTTTATAAAGAATGAGTTAACAATATAAGTGGACCCTATGTACTATATTACGCCTACATAGTACGGGGAGAATATTCTATTCTACAAATTCATAAAGCAAGTTCAGATTAATTCAAATTCATAGTATGTATTATATCAATATTAGTTAACTTAATGTAGCCATATGCTTGTTGCCTACAGAACCATGACTCACACTGATGTTATATGTTCTTAATGAAGCCTTGGGACTGGAAATAAATTATCTTGTGATGTTTTTATAAATAGTGATTCACTAACATGTAGGTGAGTTAAGATTGTTAAATACAATATTACTAGGATAGAATATACACTTTAAGAAATCTTTACGTTAATGCCCACGTTAAAATTGTCATTATCTAGTTTCTAGATAAGTTGATATTTTATGCTGTAGACATATAGCTAAATGCATATCGTTCTATGCTATAAATATAAGTATTTATACTATAATACTATTAATGTCAGAAATCCCCAAAGAAAAAAATATCAGCTTCATTCATCATTCCGGTGTCTTCATTCAAAAAATATTACTGAACGGTTATTGGCACTTTACTTACTCATTCAGCAATTCATATAGGCACTAGGCTGACAGCTGAGAAGACCGTGACGAGCAAAGCAGACATGGTCTTAGAGACATGGGTCTAGGAGTCACAAACAGGAAAGGCAGCAATCAAATCATAATACAAATAAATATACGATTTCACATTGAAATCAGTGCTGCAGAGGAAATGCATACGATGCTCTGAGGCCCAGGGCGTGTGGCGAGTCAGGGAAGATCTTTCTGAGGAAGTGGCATTGAAGCAGACACCTGAAAATGACAAGATGATAACCAAGAGTGGGAGTTGGTGTGGGGGAGAGGCAGCTCTAGACACAGAGGAAGTGTGTAAGAGGCTATGAAGCAAACCTGGGCATGCACTTCTTTTCAAAGCACTGAAAGGAGATCTGTGCAACTGGAGCTGAAAGCTACGGCAAGGGGAACCTCAGGGACACTTAAAGGCAGTGGCCACCCCACAAGGCCCTGGGGAGATGAACAGGAAGGAGGCCTTGCCCAAGTCCCTTCTATTCTAATGCATCGGGTAGGTCAGTAGCAGCACCGCTAAACAGAATACCCAGAGTGCAAATACGGTTCTGAGAGAAAAGCTGGCGTGGGACTTCTACCTGAAATTGTAAAAAAGCAGAGAAAGATGGCGAGGGAAGCTCACAGCAAAGTCCTTGTGGGAAAGCCAGAATTAGGAATTCGGACTGCAAACCATCAGCACCAAAGATGCCGTTTAGTGAAAGATGCCGGACTGAAATATATATCTACCAATCCTCTCTTTCCCAAATCCCTCAGCCTGTGGGGGAAAATAATAGTAATAATTTTCACTCATAAAGAATAATTGTGCTGAAAAACAAACCAAAAAAATAAATCATATCATCACCTAACCAGAAATTTGAGGAAGAACAAAGTAGATGGGAAATTGAAGGGGAATAAGAGCCAGTAAAACCAAAACAAAATCAACAAAAGCCCCACCCAGCCTAAAACACAAACAGGAGAAGAGCATCTAAGTAAATTTGTAGTTTATAAAGATTGTTTATAATCAAAATTACCATTGAAAAGAGCTTTATCTTCACCGTACTTTTTGTATCTTTAAACGTAGTGCCTTATGCATGTATCATGTTGGGAATAGTTTCAGGAGGCCAGGGCCTTCTAGGGGGTTAGAACACCTGAAAAAACAGCCTGAGAAATTGATCTCCAATTCAACCGTTCTTACAGTAAGCACTCAGGAATGTGCTGGGGTGGTCACGAGTCAGTTTGCATCTGGTGAACATTAGAAACTGAACCCAAGTCTCCAGCGCAGTCAGTCGAGAGTGATCAAAAGGGAGTAAAAACCTCTGAGTGAGAGTTAAAAAGACCTCTTAAAAACCCTTCCGAGGTCTCTCTGTCAACAGGTGGTGCTACCAGCAGCCAGACACCTCGGTGGGAGGTGACAGTCAGGTAAGCTGTCACTCCAACAGGTAGGCTGTTGTGCCTTTTGCCCTCAGAACTGTACGGACAGAACGACATATCTTTTCTACTCCCAGATGAAGAAGTCATGTTGTATACCTGAAAGTTTGGCGTCTTCCAGTCAACCAGATCATCTTCAGAAAAACTGCACAATCATCTGTTTAAAAAAGTAAGTGAAAAATTATCCTCGAAAAGCTCTTGAGAAAGGGCCACACTGCAGACAATCCAGATATCTCTTAAGCACCCAGCACAAGTGATTTTTCCTTGTTGGAACAGAATATTTCCTTGGTTAAACCCCTTACATTTTAGAAGCTGTGTGGTAAAAGAAGACAAAGCTATATCTTTAATCATTATTGTCACAATAAATGTTATGAATGCTTTTACTACAAGAGGTGTACGGATGCCAAACATGATGGAGAGAACAACAGATTTACTTTTCCCCTCTGAGATTTGCTTGTACTGGGACAAACCTGCTTGAACAGAACGACAGGCAAAATCATCTGTCATATTTAAAATTTTGTTTTTCTTTCTGTTTCCCTTACAATGTAATTGAATTCTGGAAAATTAAGTATGGAAATAATATAACTCCACTGCAAAAATAAGAGCCATTCCAAACAGACCCTAAGCTTAGAGGCAAGAAAAATAAAAAGTGAAGTGGCTTCGGCACAATTGTCCGAGTGGTTCATTAAATTGTGGTGTTTGAATAAACTGTACGAGTCAGCTTTTTCTTTTCCCCTGAAAGTGGGGAAAAGTGGCTACTGCTGTTTGCCCCTCGACCACCAGCACCAACACCAAACAGTGTGCCAACTGTATGAGTGCAATGAGTGCTAGAGCTGGAGAAAGAAGAAAAGCAGTGAAGTGACTCCAAACCCGCACATTGGCAGGAGAGAAAGAAAGTAAAAGGAGAAATGGAGTAGATAAATCAGGCACTTGTCTCCAGTACAGAATTTTTAGGTGTTGTTCTACAAGGTGGATTTTCTGACACCGGAAGATCTAATTGGGGCCAAAAAAGCAGTGAAGAATGCCAGAGAATTTAAGTTGCCAAAAAGTGATGGGGAGCCCACACCTCACATCCAAAATCAAGCTATTCACAGGGACACCTGGAGGAATACATCACTGAAGTGTCTGAGTGGTGATCTCAGCTCAAGTCATGATCTCACAGTTCATGAGATTGAGCCCCAAGTTAGTGCAGAGCCTGCTAGGATTCTCTCTCTCTCTCTCTCTCTCTCTCTGCCCGCCTCCCCGCCCCCCCGCTCATGCACGTGCTCTCTCACTCTTGCTCTCTCTCAAAATGAATAAATGAACTTAACAACAACAACAAAATCAAGCTATTCACAGACTGCCTAGTCACACGTCCTGCCCAATCCTTAAAGAGCACTGACAATCACTAAACATTTGGGGAAACAATGACCAAGAATCTACTTAAGGAAAATAACCTTTCAAACAAATGAGAAATCTTATAAGTTAAAATATGTCCTTAGCAATGTACCAGATATCTAATGCGACATAACAAACTACCATCCTGTGGCTAAACACAAGCATTTTACTATATTTCCCCATTTTGTGAGTCAGGAAATTGGGCAAGTATCAGTGGGGTGACTTTTCTATTCCTGTGTCATCAGCTGAGGTCACTTGATTATATGCAGCTGACAGACAAACTGGGCTAGAGTTTCCAAGACAGACTTATTCATATGCCTGCTGGGGGTGGCTGGAGGAATGGACTTAGCTGGAACTGTGAAACAGAACACGTACAAGTTGCCTCTTAACGTGGGAGCTTCAGAGTAGTAAAACTTCTTACAGGATGGCTGGCTTCCCCAGAGCAAAGATTCCAAGAAACCCCAGTGAAAGAGTCTTAGGGCCTAGAATTTCTTTGGAAATCCAAGACTATCATTCTGCCCACATTCTAATGGTCAGACACAACTAAGGCCATGCCAGATTCAAAGGCAGAGAATAAGAGCCCACTTCTCATTGGGAGGAATAGCAAAGAATTTGTGACCGTGTTCAATCTACCAGTTCAATTCCACTTATGGCCTTGGTGGAATATATGCAAGGTCAATATACAGAATTCACTTGCATTTATATGTATTAGCAACAAATAAGGAAGTGGAATGTAAATAACATCATTTATGGTAGCATCAAGACACAAAAAAACTACTTAACAAAGTATATGCAAGACTTAGATTTTGAAAACTATGGAATACTGCGAACAGAAATTAGAGAAATCCTAAGTAAATGGAGAGATATACAATGTTCATGGCTTGCAAGATTAAATACTGTTATGATGTAAATTCTCCCCAAAATTATTTACAGATTTAATGTAATCTCAGTCAAAATTTAGCAGATTTTTTTTGCAAAAACTGATATACTGATTCTAAACTTATATGGGACTGCAAAAGACCAAGAATAATCACAACTATTTTGAAAAATAAAAGTACAGGACATACACTCTCTCCTGAGTGTATGACATACACTGAGTCTCCTGACATACACTGACATACCTGATTTCAAGACTTACTATAAAGCAAAAGTATGATATTGGCAAAAATATAGATGTAAGATTAACAAAAGAAAATTGGAAGTCCAGAAATAGACCTAAACATATATGGTCAGTTCAATTTCTACAAAGGTGCCAAAGTAATTCAACAAGGAAAGAATAGTCTTTTCAACAAATTTGCTCAAGTAATGTTTCCAATTAGGGGGAAAAAAGAACCTTGAACAATTCTTTGCATCATACACAAAAGCAACCATAGAAGAAAAAATTATAAATACTTCATGGAAATTAAAATGTTCTCTTCTTCAAAAGACAGTACTTTAAAAAATAAGAAAATAAAATAGTTAAGCCACAGGCAGGGAAAAGCTATCTGCAACACATATAAAAGTCTTGTAACCAGAATCTTTACAAATCAACAAGACAAATGACTCAATTTAAAAATGGGCAAAAAGGTTTGAACATGTATCCCAAGGAAGACATACGAATGTCCACACAGCACAGAGAAAGATGCATGACATCATTACACATTAGGGAAATGCATGTTTAAACCATAATGAAGTACATGCCTATGGGTAAAATTTTTAAAATCCTGAAAATAATAAATGTTGTTGAAGATGTAGAGCAAATGTAATTCTCATACTTTGCTGGCATGAATGCAAAATAATAGAGTTACTTTAAAGTACCATTTGGCAGGTTCTTATAAAGTTAAACATGTATTTACCATACAACCTAGCAATTTCACCCCTTGGTATTTACCTAAGAGACATAAAAGCATATATCCACACAAAGACTTGCAAGTGAATGTTCATAGTAGCCTCACTCATAATAACCTCAAACAGGAAACAACCCAAACACCCATCAACTGATAAGGTGATAAAGAAATTGCAACATATCCATGTGATGGACTACTACTCAGAAATAAAAAGGAACAAACTACTACTATATGCAACAATATGGGTGAATCACACAGACATTATGATTAGCAAAAAAAAAAAAAAAAAAATAGCTAGAGGCGTGCCTGGGTGGCTCAGGTGGTTCATCATCCCACTCTTGATTTTGGTTCAGGTCCTGATCTCACATGTGAGATCAGGTTCTGCATCAGGGTTCTTCCTCTCTCTGTCCCTGTACCCCTCCTCTGTTCTCTCTCACTCTCTCTCTCTCTCTCTTTCTCTCTCATTAAAAAAAAGCTAGAAATAAAAGACTACATAGTATATGATTCTATTTATGTAAAGATCTAGAACATGAAAAACGAAATCTATATTGATAAATTGCAGATAAATGGTTGCCTGATATGAGGAGAATGAGGGAGTATTGACTGCACCAAGGCACAAGGAAACTTGGAAGTGATTGAAATGTTCTACATCTCAGTTGGAGTAGTACATATTCTATATACATGAATATCTTTGTCAAAACCCATCAAACTACTTAAAATATGACTTGTTGTATGTATATCACACCTTTATAAAGTTGATTTTTCAAAAACAAAAACCTTTATTCTATGAATGAGAAAAGTGAAATTAAAAGTTCAATAGGTAGGATAAATATGGGATATAGACTCAATCGAAGAGCAAATCAGTGAATTAAAAGATCAAAAGCAATGTTTCTTAGCCCAAAAGTTCATGGCAATCTCAAATATTATAGAGTAGCAGGATATTTTGGAAAACTAAAAAGTTCCAGCAGTCATCAACAGAAGTTCTATAAAGAGGAAATAGAGAGGAATAATTTTTTTAGAAGAAAAAAACAATTTCCCAGGGCTGAGGAAAGTCAAGAGGCTTCACACTATAAGTACCACTGGCTGTGGAAAAATAAGGACAAATGAGAAAAAAATTAGTTTTTAATTCCAACATAAATACTAGTGAAATTTTAGAATTCTCAGGAAAACAAGAAAATTCTAAAAGCTTTTAGACCCAAAACATCCTAAAACAGAAAATGGATTGTTTGGAATCAGATTTCACATTGGCAACACTGATTGTCAGAAGACAATAGTGTCTTTAGCATTCTGTGAAAAAAAAAAATGATTTGTAGTCTCAACTTTTGAACCAAGTCAAACCAGAATCCACTTATGAGGGTAGACTAAAGATATTTTCAGACACACAAGAACTGAGAAGTCACCCTCCTGAGGCTGTTGCTGAGTACCTCAGATCTTTCCACTTATTTCCATTTCCCCTTGATTTATTGCTGCCTAATCTCTCTGTCTCTGGTCCTGGACCATCCCATACCTTTTCACTTTGCAGCTGAGGTGATGTTTTCAAAAGGCAAATTTCTTCATTTACTCCTCTAATAAAACCCTTCACTGAATTTCTTCTCCACACTCATCTCCAGCCACTCTCCTTTTCTCTCCTTTTCTGGTCTTCTGGGAGTCCTTTCTTCTCCCCCACTTCCCTCTGAGCTATCATCTCTAGAATGTACCATGTACCTTCGATTACCTTTGCTGGGAGATGATCTTCTCCTGCCTTGTTCCTCATCTTTCTTCAGGTCTTTCATGGTCTTAGAATTAGAAAAGTGTTCATGTGCTCTATTTCCTCAGAAAAGTGCTCCATGGAACCTCACTCCCATCCCTGCCTCTCCAGCAGATTACATAGTGATCCTAACAGGACCTGTACTTTTACTTATGATCATAGTAATTATATAGGACAGCTATAACTAAAAATGTACTTGTATAATTATTTGTTTAATGTTTTTTTTCTCCCAATAGACAGTAAGCTCTACTGATGTAGTCTCATTTTTCCTCTTAGCTCTGTGGGTGAGGATGCTGTCTGTCCCTAATATTTGTTCTTCCCTCACTAGGATCAGACTAGATTTTTCATCCTCCCTTGGCTATGTGCCTAGGTTCTGTCTAATGGGGTATGAGTACAGCCTGTAGGTTGTATACTTAAAGGAAACAGGTGTGGTCTTCACTTCCCCATTTCCCCTTTCTGCTTGCTAGCAAACCATCATAAACCTGACTAAGGTCAAAACCTTGGGGACAGATCATCGACAAAGCAGGAACAAGTATCCCTGACCCTGAAGGGTCACCTCATACCATTCCTGGAATGATAGTCTTGGACTGTTACATGAATGAAAAAATAAAAATACTCGATTAGATTGCCAGACCCCAGTCTGAAAAATACCACTCTTCCCAAACAAAAAACTCTAGAATTGCCTCTTCGTTTCACTTATGATTTCTTATACACTTTCTCCTTTCACTCAGGGGTACCATAAATATTTATTATATTCAATGATCTATTTATACAATCTTTCAATTTTTTATTATCCAGTTATCTAGATGCCCTCTGTAAGACCCACTGCTTCCACGTTATCAATCTTAAATTATAATGGGGAAAGAGGATGTAACTGCAAAATACCTTCTTATGAGTTAGATTTGGAGTCCTAAATGTGTCCTCATCTCAAGGAGAGATAGGCTAGCCATGCCAACACAAGCAGATTTGAAGTCAATATAGGAAGGCCTTAACTGTATCTTGAGTTTCAAGGGACATTGGCAAGGACACACTCACACATAGATGTCGCAGTTGCTTAAGTGTAGATATCCATGGAGGATTGCACTAGTTTCTTAAATGATCTACCTACTTCCACCATGAACACCTCAAATCTGTCTGCCAAAATGATCTTTCTAACTGAAAAATCTGATCATGTCACTTCCCCTGCTCAAAATCCTTTACCAGATTGCCATTGCTCTTGGGATAAACACCAAGACTGTCAGTGTGGTTTGTGAGCCCCTGTAGGATCCTCTCTCTGCTTCTCTAATCTTCATGCCTCCTTCTACCTTGCTCTCTGAGTGACAGCCACATTTGCTTCTTCAGTTCCCTCCAAAGCATCAAATCATTCCCCCTGAAGAGTAAAAGGTTATTCCCTTTGCTTGAAATGTTTTTCTCCCTTGTGCCTCCCTCTACTGATTTAACTCTTACTTAGCTTACTTAACACAAATGTCACATTTTTAGGAAAGCAAGCCTTGCTTAAGTCTTCAGTTACTCGCATCCCCCCATTCTATACATTTATACCCTTATACTTTTTTTTTACAGAACTGAACCAATTTTGATTATCTACTTGTAAGCATATTTGATTCAGGTATTTCTCCTTTACTGCCCATAAGACCCAGGAGAGCAAAGACCAAGTCTATTTTGCACACTGTTGTATCGCATGGCTTATGAGGGGATTTCATAAATATTGGTTGAATAAAATGAACAAATGAATGGGATGTGATTTGTAAGGGAAGGGTAAAAGGCTGCCCTGCCTATCTTTTCCATCAGCCTACTATTAGGGCCTGGGATTTCTCCATTGTTTTAATGTAATCTGGCATGCATTAAGGGTTTCTGGAATTTAACTATTAAGACTGAAATACATGGGGTGCCTGGGTGGCTCAGTCGGTTAAACATCCAACTTCGGCTCAGGTCATGATCTCATGGTTCATGAGTTTGAGCCCGGCGTCAGGCTCTGTGCTGACAGCTAGCTCAGAGCCTGGAGTCTGCTTCAGATTCTGTGTCCCCCTCTCTCTCTGACCCTCCCCTGCTCACACTGTCTCTCTCTCTCAGAAATAAATAAAACAGTTTAAAAAAATTGTTTTAAAAAGACTGAAATACATGCTTCTAAGGTTCTATCTCCACCTGTAATGGCCAACTAGAAGCAATGTGAAAGAGCAATCAATCCTCTGTGAAATTTTAGGCAAACCCTTACTTGTATACATAATGCTCTTGGGTGCAAACTCAAACGTGGACAGAGGAAGGAGAGGCTTACAGGAGGAGAAGGTAACTTGGGGCAGAGCTTATGAGCTCAGACTTCCAGCTCGACTCTTTGATTTTGAATCTCTGTCCCATAGCTTATGTGCTACTAGTCATAGGCAGTCTTCTGTCCTCTCCATGCCTCAGTTTTCTCAATTGTAGAATGGAGCTAAATATTGTGTACCTTGTAGGCTTATGAGGATTCACTGAACTGGTATTAATAAAATGCTTGGTAGAGTTCCTGACAGAGGATAAGTGCTATATAAGTGTTTGTGGGTAATACATATTACATGAAAGATTCTGCTCCAAGAGTAAAGGTAAAGACACAGGGCTAGTTACAACAATCAGGTGCAACTTTAGAGGATATAGGTCACGTCTACCCACTTCTCACCATCCTCAACATGTTGCTTTGGGTGAAGGAGTTGAGTCACTTAGGCATTTCTTGTTATACACAGATATCTTCCAGGAACTGTGAATAGAGACCTATTTACCACAGCCAATCTTCTCAGCAAAGTCCAAGGCGTAGGATGATTCATTTTAATAAACAGGGGTTGGAGAGAATTAATTTAATGCAGCAAATATTTACTGAGAATGGCAGAGACTAGCTAGCTATCACCCATCACCCATGCTCTTGCCCTCCTTGGCACAGTGCTGGCCTGCATGGTCCAGGCCCACTGCACCCAGGAAGGGAATGAAGAGTTTTTTTCAGTGGATTGTGAACAAAGTGATGGGTGGTACTTTCAAGCCATGATGGTTAAAAGCAGGTGTCTCACTCTCCTTTACCCCATATCTGAGAATTTTCTGGAAGACTCTGATACACTGCCTGGAGCAAAGCACCTCTTCCAGTTTCAATCCAATGCTTCTCTTTGTTATGTGAGTTCAAGATGGAGCCTAGGAGTTATTTCAAGGGGCTTCATTACTGAGAAGCTTGATGAATGTTGTTGTATTTTAAAACTATAGCTTATACTATAGACTCATATTAGACTATTATGGGAGCAAGAAACAAACTTTCATTGTTAAACCACTGAGAATTGGGGGCCATTTGTCATGGCAGTTAGTGTACTCTTAACACCCAAAGAATAGGCCAGGCACTCCAATCCATTTATGTAACTCAGTTTCAACTAAGGTTTCCATGACCACTGTAATCCAGACATGCTGTTCAAGTCTCAAGTCCTCCCCCAAGATTCCTGAGATGTCTGTGAAAGTGTATTTTTTTTTAAGTAGGCTTCATGCCCAGCCCAGAGCCCAACCTAGTGCTTGAACGCAAGACCCTGAGACCAAGACCTGAGCTGAGATCAAGAGTTGGATGCTTAACCAAAGGAGCCATCCAGGAGCCCCTGAGAAGGTGTATTCTTATACTCACCTCTGGCACTGATCTCAGTTCTGCAGAATTAGAACTTACGCTGGCCACTTCTCAAGTGCTTTCTTTATTCTCAATAGCATCCACTAACATAAAATGCAACTTCTACTCAATGACTACCTCCTTCCCCTTGCAAATTCCACTCTCATGATCCTTTCATATCCAGCTGACTTTACTGACTGTGGAAGCACAGTGAGACAATACAGGCATTTACCTTGTACTATCCACAGAGCTTCAAAGAGAACAGCAATCTGTCTGACGTTCTCTTTAGCTCTATTCCCCCCAATGAAACTACGAGAGATAATCCTCAACCTCACTAGAACCTTCTTATTTCTTAACACTCTGCCTTCGATTGCCCCAAATGTGAGAACATCATGTTTCCCCCCTGAAGTGTGTACTTCAGCAGTATTAATTTCATGAAGTTCACTTCTAAAGTCTAACTCTCAGGCCCATCTTTGCAATACCAAATCCATTAAGGTCATTCTCACTGCAGGAAGGCTTTCTGTGTTTCAAGATCCTTTTCACAGAAACACCAAAAATACATGATCACTCCCATAGGAGATTTATAGTCTCATGGAAAAGAAAAACACACAAATAATTATAAATCAGAGTATATGATTACACTTCACAACCAGGCTACTTCATTTATACCCCACAGGATTCTGGGAGGAAAGAGCAAAGCTAGCACGGTTCCTCTCCACTCTGTTCACTAACAAAGATCTCTGAGCTTTGGGGGAATTAAAAATCATTTCCCCTCACAAAAGGAGAAGGACCTTTGGCCTACAGCTTTTTAACTTCATGACAGTCTTCCCTCTCCCCATGGAGAAAGAATTAAATTGTAACTCTCCACTCCAACTCCTCAAATAGTAAATTGAGGCTATAAAGACAATTCCAATTCAAGGTTTCTTTTTGTAATGTGAGCTTAAATTGGAGCCCTGGAGTTATCTTAATGATACTTTCTTTGCTGAACAGTATTGTGAATGGTTTTATATTTAATACTAGCTTTGTTATTGAAGCGATAGATAAATGACTCTCAGTAATAGTAACCTTTGGTGCTTCAGTTCTGGGATCGCATATTTTAAGTAAAGTGCAATGCAGAAAACAACTCAGCACCTTAATAGTTTGATTTCAGCATATTGCTGATTCTGAGCCAAATGGTTTAGTGCATCAGATGATATAAATTAGAGTCAGAGTGCAGAAGAGAATATTGAGCACTTATAATCACCCATTATAGGGCTGATAGTTGATAAAAAGCATTAATTCATTTTCATTGTAAGTAGCCCCGGAAAATGCTATCACATCATAGTAGTATGATATAGATACTATCATAGTAATATGATCTCTGAATGAAAGGCTCATATTTTTATTAGAATCTCATGGTTAAACACGTCTTAATTGATAAATTGAAATAATAAAGCTTTTTTCACTTAAGAGGATATATTTTTAGGTCTCAGTATCCTTGTTTTCTCTTTTGTCTTTTAAATATTAGTAGATATAATCTTCATTTTCCTAGTCATAAAGAAAAGCTAAATTCTATTACTATTTACTTTTTAAAAATACTCATATTCACTGGCTTTATTTTATGTGGAAGATGTAAAGATTAATATGAAACTGAGGTGAGTTAGAAATATTTTATCAGCACTTATTTAAGGATGAAAAATGAAAATACTACATATACTTTCTAAGCCTTCTATATTAGCCTCATTGAATTGATATTCAAAAACAGCTGAAAACAAATCTTAGGTGAACTGTGTGTGCTGTTATTATTGGTGGACTGTGTCTTTGAATCAGTATATTATGTTTTACTCTCCCTGAAAGAGCTGAATTTCAATAAATCTTTTACGTTAGCATATTCCCCATAGAGTTAGAGAGTTGGACCTGCCAACAGTGTGTATATTTTTCTAGCATCTATAAGACTATCTGAAATAAAATCATAGATTTTCAGAACTGCGAGTGACTTTGGACTCTTCAATTATTACTTAAACAGCCCACTTGCCATTTGCCAGATGGCATCTTTTTGAACACCAAGAAAAATTTTAATCAGGCTTTGAAAAAGAATAAAATGGAATTTTTTAAACCAGAATTTTAACAAATTAAACAATAGGTAAGTCAATAAGAAGCAGCAGAAGTGAGATTATTTTATTATCTTGGTTTAAATGTACTTTTTCAAAATGATTCAAGAACTTTTGTTTTTTAACTAACTGAATCACCCAGTTTTCCTTGTGTTATCACACACAAACTGCCTGGATGCAGGGGAAACTGCACGGGACTCCAGGGAGATAAGGAGGGAAAAGGGTGAAGTAGCTCCAGCAGAGGAGAAGCCTTGAGACGTAACCTGTTTTAGGGGGTTCCAGTCTGCAATGCATTGGAAGTACTCAGAGAGTTTCTGAAAATGTAGATTCCCAAGTCTTGCTCTGAAGATCTAGATTCAATAGTTCCAAATCTAGACCCAAAATATATATTAAATTTCTCAGGTAACTCATGATATAAGTTGACCTGTTGCACCTCATCTTAGTCCAGTTCCCCATTTTAGAGTATCTGGTAACAGTTTTTATACAGTAATTGAAGCTGAGATTTAAATCCAACTCTCCTATCCCATGGACAACAATTATTCTCACTAGTGACCAGAATTGAGATTGAAACCCACATACCATGGATTCCCACATCCATGTTCCTTTGATGTTACTGTGCTTAAAGAAGAGAGGAATAAAGCTACCACAGTCTAAACACCAAGCACAGGCGGCCCAGCTATGTGTTTGACCCTTGGATAGTCCTAATATCTGCTCTAGAGAATTTGATTCAGCCGTTCCACTAGGATTAATAAAGACAGTGGCAAATTAGAAACATCTTAATTAACCAACAGCATGATATTTGGTACATTAATTATAGTACACAATTATGGTACAAGAGAAATATGTATCTTTAACAAAGATAATGTAACGTATACTTGGGACATGAAAATATATTTGCAAAATATATGCATACACAGAAAAAACCTGAAGGGTATACCTAAAAGTATGGACAGTGATTTTCTCTATGAGTGGTTTTCTCAATCAGTGGTAGTAAAATCACGGAAACTTTTCTAAAATTTGCTAACCATAGTTCACATATTTTGACAACAATCACATACTGATTGTAATCAACATACAAACAAAACACACATACAAATCTGGAGGTTTTATGGCTTTAAAGGCTACATGTCATAGCTCAGTGATTCTGTTGAACCAAAGTTTAATTCAACCAGAATAAAGATGATGAAAAGGTTGCAGGTTTTTTCCACTCTTCTGGGGGCTATTTTGTGTATGTGTCCTGTAAAACTGAAATAAAATTATGCATAATGTGTATATTTAAATTAATTGTGTATTTGTTGAAAGTCTGTGTTTATGTGAAGACTCTTCCACAGTTCCTAACATATAAATGTTAGTATCACAATAAGTATTCGTTTCCCTTTCCCTTAGGGATTTGATTGGTGGTTTAGAAGGGGATATAATAATACAAATGTACAGCAGTTTTTTATAGGAGGAAAGGAGAGAGATTCTGTAATTGACCTAATATTAGATCTACAGTTCTACCAAAGACCTTGCCTTCTACTGTGTTTATTAATAATTTAGCCATCGTGGTGTACAAAGGAAGTGGAGTGTATTTACAGAGAAAATATTGAAACCTCTGTTGAAGATAAGGTTATACAGTCTAGCAGTAAAAATGTGTGCATGTGAAATATATTACTATCTTTTCTGTGTTGACTGCAGCTCTACGAAGTCGAAGGTGACTATTTCTTCTATAAAACAGGGTGTGATGGAAAGAGCATCTGCTAATTTCATGATTCTTGTCTCTGCTACCGATTCGTTCTATGATCTTGGGTACCAGATAAATGTTAAGTTCAGGGTTCAAAACAAATCTAACGCCTCCATATGAAGTGCCACATTTAGATGTTATGTGCATCTAACAATTGCAAGTACATGTTTACATATGCAGTATGTATCCATAAGCTAAACACACAAAGTTCTTATAATATGTTCTTCGTTTGCTGTTTTTTTTAAGTAACATGTTTACCCAACATGGGGGCTCAAACTCATGACCCTGCAACCAAGAATCTCACACTCTTCTGACTGAGCCAGCTAGGTGCCCCTCTTATAACATATTCTTAAACTGAGAATTTCAGAGCCTATAAACTAGACTTATTGCAATAGATCATTATCTTTGGTTGAGTCAGATGCCCTGGAACACTAAAAATTAAACATGAAAAATAGAGGGATGACAACACAAGGTGCTTTTCATAATCCCAACTTCTTATTGCCTTAGGATTTTTCTGCTAGTTTTCTGATGGTAAGCACACCATGCTGAGGCATGAGGCAAACTGCTAGGTTGGGGGTGTGACATGGTGGTTTCGGTTCCATATTCTGAGGGTATAGCTTTATATACCCCAAGGAACCTGGGTTCATTCCAGGCCCACGGTCCCAATGCTGATAATAACTAATATTTACTGAGTGCTTATTGTTTGTCAAATCCGATGCTAAATATTTTATATGAATTAACCCATTTACTTTCTTGATGAGAAAATGAGGTAGTCAAAGGTTAATTAAGTTGCCTAAGTTTACTCAGCTAATGATAAGCAGAGCCAGGATTCTACCTTAGGGCATCTAAGTCCAGAATCATCCCCTTAACAATTTTCTGTGCAGACTCTTACACACACTTTTTTTTTTTTCAACGTAAGCTCTAGGCCCAGTGTGGGGCTTGAACTTATGACCCTGAGATCAAGAGCTGCACATGCTACTGACTAAGCCAGTCAGGCACCCCCTGCACAGTTTCGTCTGATATTACTGCCAAGCTCTGAAGGCTGGGTCTCTCATATTCTCATTTTATTCATAAAGCCTGCTGCTGGGTACGTATTCAACAAATATACGTAAGTAATGAATAAATGATATCAGTGTTTCTCAAATCAGTTGCAAGGCATTTTGCAAATGATTTGTTTCAAATGGTAAAGTACCAAAGTTTCAAACTGTCAGCTTTCAAAAAATAAAATAGAGCAGAATCAAGGTTGAATGGGGAAAAAATGTCATTCTTTACTGATTTACCATCTGATGTCAAAACAAAGAAGCCCAAATGTCTCGTGGCTTAACACATAAGAGTCTGTATCTCACTTAACAACATGTCCAGTGTTGAGGTGAGCAAGTCAGCAGAGCATCTGTCCACCGTACAGGACCTCACTACGCACACCACACAGACTGCTTCCACACAGCCCCGCCAGTGTGATGTAGGACTCAGAAAAAAAGCTGCTACTCAAACAGGGCTTTACACCTCAGCCTGAAGTGACACATAAATGATTTGCCACTTCCACTCAGAAGTTATTGGCCGGAAATAGTTACACAGCCTCAACTATCTACATGGGATCTGATAAGTACAGTCTTCTGGGTAGCCAAGACAGAAGTGGATACACGTGAGCCCAATAATGTCTTCCATAGAGAGAAAGAAACAGGTATGGAGTAGGTACTGGGATTGCTCATAACCTTAAAAAAGCCTGTTGAAATGGGTCATGCTGACCAGTGTTGCCTTAGTGGTAAGAGAGAATAAGGACTGGGGAGACATAATTAAAAAGGCACAGGGGAGAGGATATTATCACGTCTCCTTCCTACTCATGAGTTGCAGAATTTGCACACAAATTGTCCTACATACATACAGAATGAAGGAAATTAACCTCGCTGTACACAAACAAAACATTTGCAATGGGTTAAAGAGCTAAATGTAAAAAGAAATCTATACACGTATTTGCAAGCATACAAAAACATATGAATGTTTCCTTAGGCTAGGAAGGCCTATCTTAAGCAAAACGGGGTATAAAACCTATAGAGGAAAAAGACTGGCTTTTAAACACATGAAAATTAAAACTTCTCTTTGACAGAAGATACTGCAAAGTTGAAAGAAAATTGATATAGGGGGAGAATATATTTTTTCCAACCTGTGCAACAAAAAAAAGAATGATCAAATTACATAAGAAATTCTAAACATAAAAAAGACAACTGACACCACCACCATGACCACCACATTGGAGGGGAAATGCCAAGTGGCATTAAACTTATGAAAAGATACTTTACTTTAATAATAATCAAGAAAAACAAATTTTAAACCAGCAGTGAGATATGTTAAACTAATCAGATTGGCAAAAATCAACATGATTAATAAGAGTCCTAGAAACCCTGTACAGAATTATACCTTTCTGTATAATGTTAGTGGAATGTAGATGGCAGTAACTTCCTGAAGGCTACTGTAGTAGTCATTGAAATGTGCTGTCCTGGGCGCCTGGGTGGCTCAGTCGGTAAAGCATCCAACTCTTGGTTTGGGTTCAGGTCATGATGTCATTGTTTGTGAGTTTGATGGGGTGCTGTGCTAATGGCTCAGAGCTTGGAGCCTGTTTCAGATTCTGTGTCTCCCTCTCTCTCTGCCCCTCCCCCCTAAAAAATAAACAAAAATTAAAAAAAAAATTTTTTTTACTGTTCTGTCCTTTAACCCAGAGGTTCTACCCCTAGATTTTTTTATCCTATACCACTTTGTATGTACAAGGGCTGTATGGGCAAAATGTTCATTAAAGGATTATACATAGTGGGGGACAAATGAAAACAACTTAAATGTTCAACAAAATGGGAACATGAGAGGGGTGCCTGGGTGGCTTAGTTGGTTAAGCATCAACTTCAGCTCAGCTCATGATCTCATGGTCTGTGGGTTCGAGCCCCGCATGGGGTCCTGTGCTGACAGCTCAGAGCCTGGAACCTGCTTCAGATCCTGTGTCTCCCTCTCTCTCTGGCCCTTCCCTGCTCATGTGCTGTCTCTTTATTTCTCTCAAAAATAAATAAATGTTAAAAAAAATTTTAATGGGAACATGAGATAAATTATAGTGCATCTCTGTCATAGACTCTCATACAAAGCAGTGAAAAAGAGTGAGATAAAGGCAAATAGAAAAACCAAGAAGAAAAATCAAAATAGAATTCCATAAGAAAAGGTCTGATCCTATTATTTTTACGTGTTGCACAGTTTTGAAGATTTGGTAGACTAGAATAGGTAGAATTCAACTGTAATATCCTGTCACCACTGTTGTGACACTGGAACAGTAGAGAAGAAAATACATAACATTGTTTACCTCTGCAGTGAACAATACTCACAGGCATGATAATATAAGCCAGCTCTGTTTGTTACTTTTCATCTTTCAGAATCAACTTATGAAGACATAATCACCTCATTAAGGTCATAAGAGATTCAAAAGCTATCAATAAAAAATTGTTACTGAACATCACACTATTACAATCAAAGTAACACTGGCATAACACCGTTGGTAGAAGGGCCTGGAAGCAAGAGCATGGCAAGTGTCTGTCAGTTAACATCCTCCCTCTCAGAGGAGAAATGCTGTCTTAGAGACTTTTACTTGGTCTGTGTGTTTCAAATGTTTGCAATGTGAATGTATCATATATTCTTTGTGTACCTAATAAAAATTAAAAATTTTAATTTAAGAAAAAGGTAACAAAATGTGGGAGTAATTTCTTGAAAGCCCTCAAAGACCTTTTCAAATATCTAGATATATCATGAGTGTATTTTTTATCTAATTATTTGGTAAATTCTTTCTATTTTTCACATTAGAGTAGAATCAATGTTGAAATCCAAAACTTTTGAAATGTCTCCTAATATATACATATAAAGAGTCCAAAGTATTGCCTGTAATTTTCCTATTTAGATCAATGTATATTAAGTAACATATTTAAAACTCCTTTAATATTAATACCAAATAAAAAAATTGAATAGAAACATCACCCTAAGATGACTTCAAAGGCATTTAAGGGGAACCTTGGTGGCTCAATTGGTTGAGCATCCAACTTTGGCTCAGGTCATGATCTCATGGTGAGTTCGAACCCTGCATTGGGCTTGTGCTGACAGTTCAGAGCCTGGCGCCTGCTTCAGATTCTGTGTCTCCCTCTCTCTTTGCCCCTCCTCTGCTTGTGCTCTGCCTCTTTCTCTCTCAAAAATGAATAGGCATTTAAAAATGTTTTAAATAAATAAATAAAAGCATTTAATTAACCAATATAATTGTCTCTTAAGCCCCAATTATAATACATTACTACATACATTATAACATTATGATTATTACTTTTATAATTTATATATTTATATTAGAAAGCTGTAGTCATCAATACAGTATCGTACTGGCACAAAAACAGATGCATAGACCAATGGAATAGAGGAAAGAACCCACAACTGGACGCACAAAGTATGGTCAACTAATCTTTGACAAAGCAGGAAAGAGTATCTAAGTCTCTTTAGCAAATGGTGCTGGGAGAACTGGACATCAAGATGCAGAAGAATGAAACTAGACCACTTTCTTACACTAAAATAAACTCAAAATGGATGAAAAACTTAAATGTGAGACAGGAAACCATCAAAACCCTAGAGGAGAAAACAGACAACAACTTCTTTGACCTCAGCTGCAGCAAGTTCTTGCTCAACATGTCTCAGAAGGCAAGGGAATTAAAAGCAAAATGAACTATTGGGACTTCATCAAGATAAAAAAAAAACTTCTGCACTGCAAAGGAAACAGTCAAGAAAACTAAAAGGCAACGAACAGAATGGAAGAAGATATTTGCAAATGACATATCAGATAAAGGGTTCGTATCCAAAATCTATAAAGAACTTCCCAACTCAACACCCAAAAAACAATCCAGTGAAGAGATGGGCACAAGACATGACTAGACACTTTTCCAAAAAAGACATCCAGGTGGCCAACGGACACATGAAACGGTGCTCAACATGGCTCATCATCAGGGAAATACAAATCAAAAGCACACTGAGATGTCACCTCACACCGGTCAGAGTAGCTAAAATTAACAACTCCGGAAACAACAGATGTTGGAGAGGGTGTGGAGAAAAGGGCACCCTCCTGCACTGTTGGTGGGAATGCAAACTGGTGCAGCCTCTCTGCAAAACAGTGTGGCTCTTCCTCAAAAAATTGAAAATGGAACGACCCTATGACCCACCAATAGCACTACCAGGAATTTATCCAAAGGACACAGGAGTGCTGATTCACAGGGGCACATGTACCCCCATGCTTATAGCAGTGCTATCAACAATAGCCAAATTATGGAAAGAGCCCAAATGTCCATCAACTGATGAATGGGTCAAGAAGATGTGATGTGTATATACAATGGAATACTACTTGGCAGTGAGGAAGAATGAAATCTTGCCATTTGCAGCAACGTGGATGGAATTGGAGGGTGTTATGATGAGTGAAATAAGTCAGTCAGAGAAAGACAGATATCATGTGTTTTCACTCATATGTGGCACTTGAGAAATGTACCAGAAGACCATGGGGGAAGGGAAGGGGAAAAATTAGTCTCAAACAGAGAGGGAGGGAGGCAAACCATAAGAGACTCTTAAATACAAAGTACAAACTGAGAGTTAATGGGGGTGTGGGGGAGAGGGAGAAATGGGTGATGGTCGTTGAGGAGGGCACTTACTGGGATGAGCTCTGGGTGTTGTGTATAAGCAATGAATCATGGGAATCCACCCCCAAACCCAAGAGCACACTGTATACACTGTGTTAGGTAATTTGACAATAAATTATATTAAAATAATAATAAAATAAAATACAAAATTACGACATAAAAATATATTTAATAAATGAAAGCATTTCATTATTCAGTATAATTATCTCTTAANAATATTAGCATATATATTATATGATATATTATTCTATTATTTTTATTATTTATGTATTTATTACATATTATTATTGTATAATATATATAATATGTTATAATATTATAATAATACACTATGCTGGCATTGCTGAGATGCCAAATGTCCTAGTTCATAGATAAAAGTGGTGGTATAAACAGAAAGAACTCCTGGTCTGATAGTCAACACCTATTTACTATTCAAAAACACATTGGTGCCCCTACAAATTCCTGTGCTATGTTACTTCCAATCAAATTAAAATGAAGGGGAGAGTTGAGGCATATACAGTGTGAAAATAAGAGCTTTTTTGGGGTGCACCTGGGTGGCTCAGTTAGTTAAGCATCCAACTTTTGATTTCAGTTCAGGTCATGATCTCAGGGTTGTGGGATAGAGCCCCAGGTTGGACTCTGCCCTGACAGCACGGAGCCTGCTTAGGATTCCCATTCATTCTCTCTCAAAAATGAATTAATAAACTTAAAGAAAAAAGATCTTACGTTTGCTCTGTCTTATTATTTACTCCCTCTGTATCTTCACTGGTGAGCCTGATGGCACATGGCATATCCTTGCACAGAGGATTAAAGAGCTTCTGCCTCCTAAAGCTTAGAGCCTGATAGAAACTCTGTTGGCTTCACACCCTTGAGCCCCAGGGTCTGAAACGACAAAGGCTGACCATCATCGTCAACAGAGGAAAAAGCTAAGGATGGCTGCCTTCTCTCTTCTGCCTTCTACATCCCTCACCACTACACTTGTTTGGCAGAGCCTAAACTGTGTCTGAAACCCTACTGGTAATAGAATATGAGAATTGTTTTTCTCAGGTTTCTAGCCCCTGCAAAACAGGGGAGATATGCCTGAGTAGCTCAGTTGGTTAGTGTCTGACTCTTGATTTCTGCTCAGGTCATGATACCAAGGGCATAGGATCAAGCCCTGCATCAGGCTATGTGCTGAGCATGGAGCATGTCTGGGATTCTCTATTTCCCTCTGCCTCTGTCCCTGATCCTCTCTCTCTCTCTCTCTCTCTCTCTCTGTCTCAAATAAAAAAAGGGTGACACATACACATAGACAATATCTAGCCCATATACGTATTACCAAATTAATATGAATAGGCCTGTTTGACTAGAATAGAAGAAACATTGAATATGTCTAGAGAAGACTGATACTAGTTGGACAAAGTTGGGGAGGGGAAAGGAAAGGAAGAGAAAGCCAGACCTAAAGATGGAATGGGTTAAATGGATATTTACTAGAAATCTATTATGGCCCTTAACCAGAAAAGTTACATCATTAAAGCAGTCCTTTAGGACAGTGCTATCACTGATGTGCTAGAAAAGACTTTGTGTTAGTGTTATGGGAGTGGAAAGCAAAGGGAAGGTAGAGACTTGAAGATGGAAAACCCGTTAAGAGACAATTTCAGTAAATCACAAGTTAGAGAAGCCTTGGATTAGGATAAAAATGGCAAGAACAGGGCAACAGTGAGAGATACGGCCCCTGGGTCCAGAAAGAGAAACTAGTCCCAAAGAATATTCTAGTGTTCACAGCAGCAGCACACCACTTGACTCATCCGTGCCTCTAATCCCTGTCCCCTGTTGGTGCTGCTGGCTGACTGAAGACTCTGCCCTCAGCAACCTCACAGCCTTCAACCAGCCCATTAGCACATCACCCTTTTCTAAAAAGGATCCATGTTTGCCTTTGCAATTTTATCTTCTTTTTCAATTTCTTTGGAGTAGTTACACTAAGTACGGAAATGAAATAAGATGAGCTAAGGAGTTCTATAATGTTTGTCCCCTCTCCCATTGTCTAAAGAAGACTCCAATCTCTCATCTCAAATTCAAATTTCTTACAGTGAACTAACTGTATTTTCTATACCAACATCATTGGAACACTGCTTCTGTCAGGCTGACCTTACCATTCATTCGTTCACATGCTCTTTAGCCAACAAATATTTATTGAGTAGCTACTCTGTGCTAGGTCCCACTGAAGATTTAAAAGGTTGAAATAGCAACAACAAAAATCTCTACATCATGGATCACATTCTAGTAGGGAGAAGTCAATGAATAAAGTACAGCGTATGTTAGGTCAGTGCACAGAAGAAAATAGAGCAATGCTCACCTTCATGGAATTATTTTTTTTCCTGCCTTTCCAAATACAGCCCACTTTTCAAGATTCAAAGCAAATTTTCTTTCTACTCTGTGTGTTCCATAACTCCTTCAGCCCACAACAATCTCATCTTACTCAATGCCTCATATTGTCTGTCTCATGTCTTTGTGTACTATTCATGTATACAACACTTCCCACTTTTGAAAGGCATTATATAGAATAGAGTACATGTAAATGCAGGAATGTGAGAATTTTTCTTTTAAATGTTCAGTGAGATCACATAATCTTTGTAGCAGGGTGATAATGTTTTATAAGAGTTTGATTTGATATATCTGAAGTAATGAAGTAAAACTTGAAAGAAAAAGACATAATAACCTATATTGGAAATTGAGGTTAGGCAATAAAAGGGAGGGCTGGGGTCAATGCTGGAGTGGGATAGGTTTATTTATCTCTATTTTTCTTATTTTTTTAAGTTACTATAAATTTACTTAATAAAATTTCTTTTCCTTACTTTCATTTAATCAAAATTACAAAGTACATTTTAAGAACAAGTGCCCTCCTCAACGACCATCACCCATTTCCACCCCCCATTAACTCTCAGTTTGTACTTTGTATTTAAGAGTCTCTTATGGTTTGCCTCCCTCCCTCTCTGTTTGAGACTAATTTTTCCCCTTCCCTTCCCCCATGGTCTTCTGGTACATTTCTCAAGTGCCACATATGAGTGAAAACACATGATATCTGTCTTTCTCTGACTGACTTATTTCACTCATCATAACACCCTCCAATTCCATCCACGTTGCTGCAAATGGCAAGATTTCATTCTTCCTCACTGCCAAGTAGTATTCCATTGTATATACACATCACATCTTCTTGACCCATTCATCAGTTGATGGACATTTGGGCTCTTTCCATAATTTGGCTATTGTTGATAGCACTGCTATAAGCATGGGGGTACATGTGCCCCTGTGAATCAGCACTCCTGTGTCCTTTGGATAAATTCCTGGTAGTGCTATTGGTGGGTCATAGGGTCGTTCCATTTTCAATTTTTTGAGGAAGAGCCACACTGTTTTGCAGAGAGGCTGCACCAGTTTGCATTCCCACCAACAGTGCAGGAGGGTGCCCTTTTCTCCACACCCTCTCCAACATCTGTTGTTTCCGGAGTTGTTAATTTTAGCTACTCTGACCGGTGTGAGGTGACATCTCAGTGTGCTTTTGATTTGTATTTCCCTGATGATGAGCCATGTTGAGCACCGTTTCATGTGTCCGTTGGCCACCTGGATGTCTTTTTTGGAAAAGTGTCTAGTCATGTCTTGTGCCCATCTCTTCACTGGATTGTTTTTTGGGTGTTGAGTTGGGAAGTTCTTTATAGATTTTGGATACGAACCCTTTATCTGATATGTCATTTGCAAATATCTTCTTCCATTCTGTTCGTTGCCTTTTAGTTTTCTTGACTGTTTCTTGGGATAGGTGTAAAAGAGATAAAGAGGTCCTTTCACGGAACCCATGGAGACAAAGGACAGAGGAAATGGGGGGAAGGAAATTTATTTAGAACAGAACATTTTGAGAAGAATGTTATGAAAGGCACATTTAAAAGAAAGAATATAAGGACATATAACTCTGTTAACATAACCCTGTTCATGATAATGTCCTAGGAAGCAGAATATTTATAAGCAGAGCAAGAATAATCAGAGATATCCTCTGGATCATCAAATCTGTTTAATAATAAAAATCTGCTGGTGTATGAGTATGTGTGTTTTAATATAAATTCCTGACTCTATCCCCAGACCAAGTAAATTAGACTCTTCTGGGGAAAACCCAGGAATTTGGTTTAATATGTATCGTAAATGATTCTTTTGATTTGTAAGAAAACTCAGGTTGACAAAGTCCATAACAGTGGGTATTAGATTTTGCTATGGACAATACTTTTTGCTTGTCATTAGCTTTGAGAAGAACGATAAATAACAATAGTATAAGTCCAGGAAAATGCTGGCAAAGCCGGTCGGTCAAATGTCCACCACTTTCCATTGGAAAGCTGCAGTACATGCTGTTGGTGGGCTAACCAAGAGTCATCCCAAGCTCCCTTGCCATTTTCACTAAATACCCACCTTCCCAAATACTCTTGCTGCTAGACATGTCCGTGTGATGCACGCTGTCAATTAGATCTAAATTGAGGTTTCCTGGGGTTTCTAGGAATGCTTTTGTTTTCTTGGTCTGAAAGACAGACGTGACTGGTACCACCCCCTGCTTTCTTCCTGGCCTGGCAATCAGATATGATGCCTCTCTAACCACAGCAGCCATTGCAGGATTGAAGGGAACTAGCACAAAGGACAAGTCAAGAGAGACAATGACCCTAATATTGGGGCTCTCAGCTGCTTGTTGTGAAGAAGAAGGAGAAAGAGAAGAGGGAGAGAGGGGGGAGCTGGAACTCATTTTCTCATGAGCTAAGGTGAAAAAAGAAGAAGAAGGGGAAGGAGGAGAATGAAAAGGAGGAGAAAAGAAGATTTCTATTTTTAAAAGCCATTTTTAAAGTTGGTTTTCTATGACCTGCAACTGAAATCATTCCTAGCAGAATGAAAGGAAAAGTGGGGTGAGATAGGCCTGCCGCTAGAAAAGAACCGCCTTGTCTTTAGAAAGATGTCTGAGTGAAAGAGTCGGCTCACCTTCTCATTTGGGCTGGATGAGCACAAGAGTAGAAGGTTTTTGAACCCTGGAATCTGAGGGAGAATTCCAGAAAGGGCATAGAATAGAGAAAGCTGATACATTATGCCTGTTACTATCTCAATAATAGGATATTTGCCCAGGATAAAGCAAAATTTGCCTTAACAGCATAGATGTTGTAGCTTCACATTCCCTCAACAACATGCAAATCTGGCCTAAGCAGGCTACATAGTAGGCAAGGCAGCTTGGGCTCTCAGGGCATCTTTGGGAGGTCATACTGCTAAAAGTAAGGCATCTGATAAATTAGTAACTTGTTTTTCTGACAATTTCACCTCTACCGGAGTAAAGGAAACAACCAGATGAATTGCTACTTTGTATTTAATTCTAACCAAAAAACGAGATAGAGAAAAACCAAGTTGTAATCTGGACCTGGCCTCAGAGAAGAGAGCGCCCAGGACATCCTAGATTCTGTGATTTCAACTCTCCATAATTCTTATGCTCAAGGAATTTATAGTCTGTGGATGGAGGAAAACAAAGCAAGTACTCAAATGCAGAGCTACCATTTATTGAACATCTACTGTGAAAAACAATATGATTAATAATTTATGGATAGTATTTAAAATATTTACAAATGCGCTGCGAGGTAGATATTATCCTCAGTTAACAAATAGACTAAATGTTTAGAGCGGTTAAGTAAATCGTTCAAAGCCGCTCAACTCAGGAGGAAAGAAGCTCCAGTCCCACTCCTCTTGAATCTACTAGAGCAGGTGATTCCAGGACTTAGTAAGGAAGAAGGAGGCTTTGCTCCCTTCTGCTGTCTCCCATGTGTATTCAAGAACACCAAGAGTTCCTCTGTATGGATTTGACCCCTAAAGTAGCAACTTTTTTAATGGTTATTTATTTATTTTGAGAACAGAGAGAGAGTGTGCACATGTGCGCATGTGCGACCTGGGGAGGAGCAGAGAGAAAGAGACAGACAGAGACAGAGAGACGGAGAGAGAGTCTCAAGCAGTCTTCAAACTATCAGCACAAAGCCCAATGCCAAGGCTCATTCTCACAAACTGTGAGATCATGACCTGAGCAGAAATCAAGAGCCAGTTGTTTAACCAATTGGCCACATAGGCACCCCTAAAACTAGGCACTTTAAAAAAAAAATGTTAATGCTTATTTATTTTTGAGAAAGAGAGAGAGGCAGAGCATGAGTGGGGGAGGGGTAGAGAGAGGGACACAGAATCCGAAGCAGGCTCCAGCCTCTAAGCTGTCAGCACATAGCCTGTTGCAGGGCTGGAACCCAGAAACAGTAAGATCATGACCTGAGCTAAAGTTGGATGCTTAGCCAACTGAGCCACCCAGGCACCCCTGAAACTAGCAACTTTTAACAACTGACTACAAAGGAGTAAAATTAATTCCACCATTGAAAATGGAATATCTGCTAAACTTCTGGTAGAATGAGTTCTTTGAATGAATGACCATTATCAGTCCTTCTATATTTTAAAAACATTCCTCCTAAATTGTCAGGAGCATTGAAATAGAACTCCTTAGTAACAAAATATGTAAACAAGCTTTGCCTTAACATTCTAAGAGAACTTAACATGTTAAAAAAAAATAGATGCAACTCTTTAATGTTGAAAATAATTTAGTTGTGTAATGTATTTAAAGCCTAAAATGTTAGGAAGTAGATAAAATTATAACATAAGTTTTACTTTAAACATTTACTGAATTATATAATAGATTCAATGGTTGACTAAATAATACTAAAGATTTGGCCAATTATATGCTGATTAGTTTGGGCATATATATATATTTTTTCAAGTTTCAGTGAAACTAGATAAATACCCATAGCTTTTCTATAGCAGTTAATCCTTAACCAAATTATTGGAAAATTAAATTTACACTCCATATTTATTTACCTATCTAAATTCAGCTTACATGTTTTAGTTACAAATAACAAAGCCAGTGAAATCACTAGATGTTAGTAGTCTAGGAAACATGTATTGAGGTTCATGGACTTTGGTTAAGATATCAGCAACAAGAGGTAGTTTCAACCAAAGATCTTCACTGGATTCAAAGAGCTTTATAACTAACTACACCCTATTTCCTGTATATTCCTGGAAGGGGAAAATATCCAATAAACTGAACATGAAGATTATATTACAACAATGTTTAGCATACACAACACCAGCTCTCTGAAAATTGAGGGAAAAGTTGTTGATACATTTCTTTTAGTGGCAAAAAAGGATAATGTTTAGAAATAAATGATAAAATTTGACTTATTCACATTTGTCTATATGCAGACAAATTAGAGAAAAATCACAAGACACATTGAATCAGTTATTTACTTTGTACAGAGACACACATATATAGAATATTTCACAATCTTCTCACTGCCTGTGGGGCTGCTGTGTTGTTAGGCAGGGCCCAGCTCAAGTAGCAGGATTGGTGGTTAATGTGTAGCTTGCCCCTCTGGCCATACCCTGTACCCTAGCACAGTGCTAGGTCCCAGCAGAGGATGTGTATGTAGTTCTAACTGGTCCACCCAACGGGAGCACAAAGGACATGCATATGCTGGCTGGGTCCCTCAGTGACCCTGCTCTCATAGATGAGAAGGACCAAAGAGGTAGCCCAGAAAGACTTTCCTATGGGGCATGCGAATGAATGTATAAATGTGACTTCGCTGTGGCCCTTCTGGGCTCTGGGTATTCTGGACAGCACAGACCTGAGACTGCAGAGTACAGGACCACATCCTTGGCACTTTGGTAAAGGGAGTGGGATGGACCTATGCCTGCACATAAATGTGCTCTTCTCAGACAGAGGGCATTCATCTGATCCCCCTGGTTCTCCTTATTTGTCTGCTGAAAATCTGACCTCAAATAAACCCCTGGCCAATATTATTTTATGGCTCTGATAGAAAATATTCAATTTGCTCTCTTCCTATCGCCTTATAGTTTCTTTTTTCCCCTTGACCCTAATTACTCCTTGACCTAGAATCCCAGGGTGTTAGAAAGTGAAGAATCCTTTGAGATCAAACCCAGCAGCCTCTTGCTTTCTGCATGATAGAACTGAGGCCACTTTGTGCTTTCTGCCCCACTTAATTCTTCTGATATCTGCTCACACTCTGCATCATTCACAAGCTCCCGGAAAATATGAGCTAGAAAAATATGCTCACTGCAAATCTTGTCTGCCTAGTCCCAAGCCAAAATAAGGAGCATAAGAAGAGAAGAAAACAAGAAACTTGCATGCTTTGAAATTTAAAGAACTGTTGGCTTTCATTATATTATTGTACCCCATACACACTTTTTATTTCATTAATTAAAAACTTCTTTGAGAGTAGGGGCCATGTCTTTTAAAGTATCTTTTAATATATATGGAGTCTAGCACAGTATCATGAATGTCCAGGAGTTTGATAAGCATTACTTGTGGCTGATGACCTGGTCTATTCCCTTAGCCAACTAGCAGTATCCCACATAATCATCCCAGACAGGTGAGAATCCATCCTGCCTTTGAAAACCTCCAGGGAGGAGGGGGCAAGATGGCGGAGAAGTAAGGAGCTCCGTACTTGCACTCGCGCCCATACATCACACAGAAAAGATCTGAAGCCATTGGAAACCTNGGGAGTATGAATCTAAACCTTCTTCCATAACTTATTTCAGTGTCTAATAAGGCTTAGAGTCTGCTGGAAAATTCTTCCCAAGAGGTGGCATTTAGGAATGTTGCATAGTAAATGCTAGACTCATCATGAGGCATTGGACCAGTCCCTTGGGGATCAGGTTAGGGATCCTGGGTGGTTGTTGGAGGGACAGGTAGTCATATGAGGGAAAAAGGGGCAAAGATTAGGTTTCTTTCCTGTTCAGAGGAAGTGGCATTGTTCATACTTGTTATTAGAACTGCCCAGTGTTAAAGGGATTTGGGATAGGTATAGTCAGGAAGTTGGGGATGTAGGGAGAGCTCTATGGATAATGTTGAAAGACAAGTCTGCCTTTGACTCCCTAGCTTTTTACATCCCTCCCTGGAGCTGTCTGTAATTGCCATTATAACTCCATGGACATCAGTATTAGTTCCTATGCATAGAAAAGAAATCTTCATACCTTAGCCATGCTACAAAGGATCTGAATATTTCCTTTGCAGTGTGTGTGTGTGTACGTGTGTGTGCATGTACACATGCACATAAATGGAGGAGCTTGTGGAGGCAAATGGCTGAAGAGAGAGGAGGTGAATGAAGGAAAGGTTAGTAGCAACCTAGTACCTTCTCAGCCAAAATTGGATTCAGGCAAGGGCCCCAAGTCAGGGCTGAAAATCCAAGTGGATGCCTAAATAGAGGAAATGCAAATTAGGTAAAAACCAGGGAAGGGAAAAGGGAAGGCAAAGTTGGAGGGAGAATAAAGATAGAAGCAAGACCATGCAGATCAGAGAAAGTAGGTCTGCTGAGATACCTGCCCTGGAAGGGATAAAATAGAGCTGTGCCTCCAGGAAAATGGGTTGGCAAGATGCAGTTGAGAAGTAAGTTTCAGTCTAACAGTTGGGGTACACTTCAGGGCTTCCATCCACCCTGTTCCCATGTGCTGGGCTGGTGGAAGGGCAGTAGGAGTGCTGTGGTCAAGGGACCTAGGCAGGAAGAAAGCAGGTTGGTGGCCTGGCTTCCCTGCCCGGGGCTTGGAATGAAATGCAACGGGATGAAGAGGAAATATTCAGATTGGGGAAAATCAAGGCAAATTTCAACTCCTGTTTTGCTTTGACAGTCTGAAGGAGAGAACATGGCCTGCGCCTAGCTAGAAGCTTGCTTTGAGGTGGCTGAGACCAGGTGAGGTTGGGGCACACAAGGCCAGCAAAGGGAATTGGTACGTCGATGGTGACAAGTAATTAGTCACTTAGGAGAATCTAGGTCAGTTTGGGTGACAAATGCCCTGGTTCACCATGTCTTAGCCAGCCTTTCTCAGGGTCCTCACAAACAGAGAAGGTAGTTGAGTAGAGAACAGTAGGAAGCAGTGGAATTAAAAACCCGAGATAACACAAGAAGCCCTAAGTGGTATTAAGAGCCTAGAGAGGAAGTGTGGGTGGAAGGGAATGAGTCATAAACAGTGGTTTATAAGCCTTCTAAGGACTGTCAACCCCTTGGAGGAGAACAAAGGCTCCATACACTTGTTCCATTCCCTATTTCTTATTAGCCCCCACAAGTCATTTTCCATAGCTCTGCAGGAACCTGATGTTATTTTGTTCAAATTGTAAATGATTTATTTTATGAATACTGAATCACAGGACCCTGGTTCAAGAGAATAATCTCCACACATAAGAAAAGAATTCCTAATCTATTCCCTAAACCCCTAAACTCTTCTTTTCCTCCCAACTTGTGTGTGTGTGTGCGTGTGTGTGTGTATACGTGTATGTGTTGATTGGGATGTCTGTTCCAGATTTCAGCATTGTCCTTAAAGCACAAGTTTTGAAGAGCTTTCAGGTCAAAACACTGGAATCTAGATCCGAAGTTGGCAGAGCCCTCAATACCAGTCCTGCTTTTCTTGGCATTTTCCAATTTCTCTGGCACACATCCATGAAAAATAATGAAATACCACTTATTACATTTTTTAGTTATAGTGGGCCTTTTATACACTTTTGCTTACGTGATATTATGTACCTGTTTTACATCAAATCAAGCCAGGCTGCTCATTTAATGTGTTTACTAAATGTAAGCCTGATCTGTCTATGATAATACTGAGATTTCTATAACCTATAAATCGGGGAGATATTTATATATGTGAAGCTGAGACTATGCACCTTAGAAGGCAATGTCTTACCATATTCTGATTTAGGCTTAGGAAATTGTGAGGGTGTGGCATGGATCTCACTTATTGCTAATATTCTAATCTCACATTTTAATAAGATTAGAGAAAAAGGGATCCTTTGTCCATATTTAGGATGTATTTTATAATCCTCTCTTTTAGGCCCTTGTTAACATTCCCACTATGCTACTTAATGGTGCAACTTGTGTCCCTATAGGCTGGTTGAGGTGAGAAATTAGAGTGGGGTAGTCTGAAGAACAAGCCCTAAATGCTCTGTCCATCGCTCAAAGGTCTTTAATATCTCTTTGTTATGCTATAAATATGCCCCCCCCCAGTATCCCGAATAAACTGACCCTTCAGAACAGCATACCACGTTTATCTAATAACTTTGTTTCTTGTGTTTCTATTAACTTATCAGACTGAGCACTTCAGCATCATGCTTAGGCATTGGTTAATTTGTGTGTGTGTCTATTTTGTAAGTAGTAAACTTGCAGATAGCAGCCCAAAACACTCCAAATGAAATGTTGACTTACTGTTCCAGATATATGTAATGATAGCTCACCTTGAATGCTTACTCTGTGCCTTGTACACTAATAAATAAAATAAGCATAATTTTTGCCATTGAGAAGCTCATGGTCTAGTGGATGAGGCAGACTGTAAATCAAATAATCAGACAGATACATATACAGTGGCCACTGTGTTAAGCACTGTAAAGGAGCAGAAGTCTGTTGTAAAGAGACCATCTGAATGATAGGGAAATTTGATCTTGTCCAGGGATCGGGAAAGATTTCCCAAGAAAGTGATGCTTGAACTGAGATCTGGAGGAGGAGTAAAAGTACAGAGTTAACTAAGGAGAGGGGATGAGGTATGGGGAGAGGTGAGTTGGGGGGGGGTGTCCCAAAACTTCGTGGTGGTGGGGAGCATAGCACATGTGATGAACTGGAAGAAGGTCAATGTGGCTGCAGCTCAGAGCCCAGGGCCAGAAGGGTGCATGTATATGGGGCTTTGGGGAAGTTTGAACATTCAAGGTTTTTTTGTTTTCTTCTGTTTTTTTGTAAGTTTATTTATTTATTTTGAGGGAGACAGAGTCACTGTGAGTGGGAGAGGGGCAGAGAGAAAGGGAGACAGAGAATCCCAAGCAGACACCACACCGTCAGCACAGAGCCCCAGATGTGGGGCTCAATCCCTTCAACTGAACCATGAGAACATCAGCTGAGCCAAAACCAAGAGTGGGATGCTTAACCAACTGAGCCATCCAGGCGGCCCGGGCATTCAAGGTTTTTAAGCTGGTTTGTGGGAACATTTTGGAGGAAAGCAGAAAGGAAGCAGAGAGTTAGGAGGTTATTACACATAAGAGATACTGCTACTTGGCCTACGTTTCTCTATTTGTGGATATTAAATCAATTCATGGGATTTAAAGAGATCTCTAAGATAAAATTTATTTCAAAGCTTCCAAGTATTAATTTCCCTAGACCACTCCAAGGAGATGATTGCTTATAAGTCTAAACCTCTCCAGAACAAGTTCTTGAAATGTGTTGTTACTCTTATTACTGTTTCTCGGTTACTATGTGGTCTGGGTGGCATGCCTTGGTCAGCACGGGAACCCTATCAGGGAGATCTCAATGGGCTGTGCAGGCAAGGGGGATGCAGGGAGTTCAACAGGTACTTTCTACCCTTGCCCTGAACAAGGGCTTTGTGGAATAGATACAATTCTTTCCAAGACTTCCCTGCCCCCCCACCCCACCCCAAGTGGCTCTTTTCGGGCCTCAAAGCCGTGGTGAATGAAAACTTCCCTAGGTGGCATTTGTTTGGCTCCTCCTCTCTCATTTTTTTTTCTTTCCAAATGTCATGTTTCTATTGAAAGCTTGCTCCATACCAGTGATATTCCCCTCTAGTCCATTGTAAGTAGCCTCTCCAACACATTAATTCATGTTACGTGTATTGGAAAGTTCTAATAATTATTTGGAAACCATGGCTTCCTGTCAATTCTTAGGTTAGAAACAAAAAGTGTTTTAGAAGTTCCCTCCTCTTTCCCTGCCTCCAGGCCTTAAAACCAAGGCTTTGTTGTTAATTAAAAATAGTTTTAGGGGCACCTGGGTGGCTCAGTCGGTTAAGTATCTGACTCTTGATTTCAGCTCAGGTCACGATCTCACAGTTAGTGAGTGCAAGCCCCTCACCAGGCTTTGTCCCGGAGCCTGCTTGGGATTCTCTCTCTCTCCCTTACTCTCTGCCTTCCCCCTGCACACGTAGGCTCTCTCTCTTTCTCTCTCTCTCTCTCTCAAAACAAATACACTTATAAAAAATTTTAAAAGAGGGGTACCTGGGTGACTCAGTCAGTTTAGCTTCTGACTTCAGCTTGGGTTGTGATCTCACAGTTCATGAGTTCGAGCCCTGTGTCGGGCTCTGTGCTGATAGCTCAGAGTCTGGAGTCTGCTTTGGATTCTGTGTCTCCCTCCCTTTCTCTCTCTCTCTCTCTCTCTCTCAAAAATAAATAAATATTTAGAATTTTTTTTTTAATTTAAAAAGAACAGTGTTAGTGACTTGCAGTTCATGTACAAAGTGAGGAGAGAAGGCTGTTTTGTGTCAGATAGTTTCGGGCAGATGGTAGGACAATGAACTATCATTCTGATAACAAAATATATAAAGTTGCTTGTTTTATGGTTGAGCTTCCTTATTGTATAGCTTGTCTCTAAGGGAGACATTATGACTGAGAGTCATGTTTATTAAAAAGTATCATTTCTTGGGTTACCTCACTGGCTCAGTCAGTAGAGCCTGTGATTCTTGATCTTGGGGTTGTGAATTCAAGGCTCACATTGAATGTAGAGATTGCTTTAAAAAAGGTTCAGTTTCTTCCTGCTGAGGGCAGGCTCTTCCCAAAGACATTGAGATATTCCATCTCAGGGTACTGAGTGGGAAAGGTTGCTATTCATTTTCCCTGAAATAGAGTAACAATGAGTTTCCTTGCTTTGCAATGTTGTCTTGGGCATAAGTTCCCAAATGGAAGGTTGCATGCAACAGAATTCTTGCCGAGTTGCTCCTGTGCGCAGCTGTGCATGGCCTAAGACTCCCCAGACACACAAGATTGCCCAAGAGAGTTAGTTCTGAAGCTCCTCGATGGACCATACTTCTGAGTTCACAAAGCATTACCATATATGCCTTTTCCTCACCATAGTTAGCAGCTCTCCAACTCCTTGGAGCCCTGATTCAGGGTAAATGGCCAACACTGGAGAGGAGCAAAGGGTCAGAGGCAGGTAAAATGGTGAGGTTTACAGATTAAGTCTTTTAAAAAAAATTTTAATGTTTATTTTTGAGAGAGAGAGAGAGCACAGGCAGGGAGGGGCAAAGAGAGAAGGGGAGAGAGTATCTGAAGCGGGCTTTTCGCAGACAGCCCGCTGTAGGACTCGAACTCAAGAGCCGTGAGATCATGACCTGAGCCAGAGTTGGATGCTTAACTGATTGAGCCACCCAGGAGCCCTACAGGTGATTTCTTTAGAGCAAGAGTTGGCAAAACTACAACTCATAGCGAAATTCAGCCATGGAGATATGATTGGTAAATACATTTTTAAAGATATGGAGGAAAACAATGACAACGACGACAAAGAAGAAGATGGTCCACAAAACCTACAAAAATTATCCAGTCCTTTACTGGAAAAGTTTGCTGACCCAGTTTCAGAGCCCTCTCAGCTCCCTTTCTTTGCCCTCCTCTTTGACGCCTAGCCCTCAGCTCCAGGTTTATTTACTCAACAATTAGAGCTAATCCTCCTACCCAAAGGCAAGTGACTGCCTTTTCGATACTGGAGAAAGGCTTGTTCCCCCTCATGCCCCCCAATTCTTCCCCTCCTTTCCCTGTTGTCATTTCCCCTGGCTTCCACTATCTGCTATGGAATGGAGGCACCCCTCCTCAGGCTGTGGGCACAGGTTTCTCTGCTAGCTATCCAAAAGTAGAGCATTCCTGTGAAAACTTTCATAAACCAAAGTGGCATAAAGCAAAGAAGCAATTGCCATCAATTTATGTGGAAAAAATTTTGATCATTACCAGACTCCCCCCAAAAACCACGTCTCTTAGATTCTTCTGATATGTTAGGGCACACCTTGCTAACGGATGCACAAAATAAATTGAGATAGAGCCCAGATGCTCACCAACACAGTGCGACATGGCAGCTTGATGCTGAGGTACTGAGTGTAGTTCCCGGTGAAGGAGCTTGGTGGCTTCGCTCTTCCTGCTCAGGGTGTGTGCTGCCTCTGGAGTGACTTTCTGCAAAACAAATGGTGGATGCTGTGTTTGTTTTTTGCCTTTGTTGTAAAAGCGAAAATCCTCTTTGGATTTCTTTTGGATGACCATTGTTCATAGGTTACCAAACATGAAAGTAGGTCTTTTGTGAAAGCAAAGAGGTATGACATGAACTTTTGAAAAGTGAAGGATACCTGTACCCCAGTTCTTAATGCATGGAGGCAAGCATTCTTGCCAGTGAGAAAGAAGCTTCTGGAGACCGAGGGTCCTGTGTACCTTCTGCAAAAACAGTGAAGAGGTCTGCTCCTTGGGACTGCCTTGAGTTATAAAACCTGTGGTCCTAAGAAAGGCTTCCTGGGAACTCTGAGCTCAGTTCGGGGCCCATAATGCTCTGGGCTGCCAGCCCTTCAGCACTTTACTCCCTTGCCCGGCTCAGATCTGTTTGCTATACAGAGGGGTGGTTAAGAGCATGAACTCATCCACCGGCATTAAAATGAAACTGATATTTACCAGCGAAGAAACCTCAGGCAAGTCACTTAATCAGCCTGTGATTCAGTTTCCTCATCGGTGGAGAGGGGATAATAATGGATTCTCTCTCATTTGTCTGTGACTAGGATTAAGAGTTAATCTGTATAAAATTGTTTTGAACAATGCCTAAACGCATGGTAGGTACTCAATAAAGTGCTAGCTCTTACTACCACTTGATATTTTGAGGTTAAGCATTGTCTTGGGCTGGTCTTGGCTCAGGTCTCCACATTCTCAGGCAGTTGCTCAAAGTGCTGTCTGCTCTCAAACTAAGTTGGGCTACCCCCAGAGGGTATGCAAGACTATTAAACAGGTGAAATGTGTTGAAGAGTCTTCCTGTCTCCCTTCTTCTTTATATCTTTATTATACAAGATAATAACAACTAAAAGTACCTTGATTTTGTATGGAGGTTATGATCTGCTTTCGCAAACATTATTTAATTAGATGCATACAGCAGCCCTGTGAACTAGCTGGCACATGGTAAGCACACCCAAATGTTGACTGAGTGAAGGAGGTGAGCTGTGAGGCTGCCAGTTAGCAGAATGATCTGATATGGCCGATGGGTCAGTGGCCATGTAGAACTGGTTGATAAATATTTTCAATATCCACTCTGGGCCAATGTTGTTAATGTGGTCCTTACTTTATCGGGGAAGATGCGGAATTTCTGAGCTAGTCGAAGTCTTGTCTAATGTTACACAGTAACGTGGGTAGAGCTGCATCTAGAGCCAGGTTTCCCCGGCCTCTAAGCTAGCCCCGCAGCTGTTATACCTGTCACTAAATATGTGTAAAATCAAATTTGTCTTATTTGATTCCAATAACAACCTGGTTACTGTGTTGCACAGCCTTCCTGTTTTGTTGCTCAAAGAGGATTGCAATATTAGGAGGTTGTATGAGGGAGGGGAGCTCCCAGGCCCCAAGGGAAAGTTCTCTGCAGGGCTTTTTCCCCAAAGGACAGGTGACTTACAAGATTGTGGGGGAGGAAGTGAGCACAAGGTACTCAGCGACTTCCCCTGTCTTTTTGGAGGGGACTTGCCACAGGACACCGTTTCTCTCAACCCTTCAACCCCTGGGCGAGCAGTAGTTTCCCCTGTAGCGAAGGGCTGCAACTGTTCAGTTCTGTCTGTGGCTGGGTGGGGTAAGTTTAGGGGAAGGGAAATATCAAGGAAGCCCTTTTGCTTGTATATCTGAGCTTTGATTTCCAAAAAGTAAAAAATAAAACCTCCAGAAAAAAAAAAAACATTTTACCAGATATGAACACAACTTACCAGTGTTTAATAGGATGCTAGCTTTGCCAAATCTGAAAAGCTACGTCTTTTAAAAAGAGATTCATTGGGTTTACAAGATTTCATGCTGCAAGGTTTCTCAGTCTTTAATATGCTAGTGAACATTGCAAATCTCTAGAAGCTAGATTTAACATGTGAGATTTCCCAAACTTCCTTAATATTGGAAACTTTTACTCCCCAAAGAAAAGGGTGTGTGCCCATAATGAGTGGTACACAGTTTGAGAAATCTTGACATAAGGAAATGATAGTAGCTATTTTTTAAAAAGAAAAAAAAAAAAGGCTGTACCTGTCACAAGGCACTTGGGGCATTTTTAGAAAGCCCCGTCTGCTCACTTTCCAATGACTATAATAAGGTGGTGTGTGGCGGGGATGCCTGGGGGGCTCAGTGGGTTAAGTGTCTAACTCTTGATCTCCGCTCCAGGCATGATTTCATAGTTTGTGAATTGGAGCCCCTGATCCGGCTACCCACTGCCTGCTTGGGATTCTCTTTCTCTCTGCCCCTCCCCTGCCTGTGCATGCGCATTCTCTCTCTCTCTCAAGATAAATCAGCTTAAAAAAAAAAGTATCTAAATAAATAAATACATACATACATACATAAATAAAGGTGTGTGTGTGTGTGTGTGTTCGGAACTGCAGAGCCAGGCACAGACATGACTGTGTGCACAGTTAATTTATATAAGAATTGTAGCCCTGCCAGAAAAGAAAAAAAATGAAAACCATTCAGAATAAAAAAAGAAGTGGTAAATTGGTTGACTCCAGCTATGTGTGTCAGCAGTCTAAGAGTAGGGGTACAGATTCCAATTGTTTGGACGAAATGAGCGCAGCCAGGTTCTGTGGATATGAACTATGGCAAGACCACTCATTTGAGAGCAACAACTTGGAGTTCGCACTGGCTGTCATTAAGGAGGGTTCAGAATGTCTCTCATAAGCTGTGAATAAGCCACTCAGCCCAGTGGAAAGACATCCCAACTCCCCGGGGCCAATAGAATTATTTATTTAAAGCATAACTTTCTTTTAGCTCCAGGAAAGCATCAAGAGATAAAGTAAACTCATAATACTATTATTTTTATTTTATGTTTGGAAATAATTTCTGAATATTTGTGTTTGGTATTTTCAACATTTGTTATGTTTAAGATAATTTGAGAACTTAGAATGCCCGGCACATTACTCTTGTGATGCCAGTGCCAAACACTTACATGGGATCTGTACTTGATTTAGATTTATGATTTCAAGTGAAAAGATATGAGAATTTCATTAAATCTGTAAACATTTTCACAATGTTCAACAGAACTTAAGATTCATCATATTTTGTAATTAGTTTATCGTATTTATAAGCATTACTTAACTGCTTATGATTCTTTTGTTGAGTGAAGTATTTTAAAAAGAAAATTAAATACATTAAATGTATAAATGCAGCTTAATAATTCAAGGGAATTTAATTAACCAAATTGTAAACATTTCCTTAGAAGGAATTTAGATATGAAACTTGCAATTCAAAGCTTAAAGGAAAAGTAGGCTTTCAAAATCAAAATAAATGAACGTGAATTCTTGTATATTGTCTTCTTTGCCAACAAAATTTGTCTTCAAGAACATTCCAGACCCAAGTTGCCCTGTGGTGGGGAGTGATGGGGGTGGTGATGAGAGATAAAGAGTGAATGGGACAAAGATCTTCCCTGTGAAATCAGTAGATACACTAACAGTATCAAAGAGTGAATCCAATGGATTGATTACAACCACATCTGCATTCAATAAACATTTTTTGAGATTCTGATCTAGGAAATGGTGCATGATATAAATATGGTAAGGCACGGTTCCTATCCTCAAGCAGTTTCTCTTTTTTCTCAGTTTGCATTTCTCCGTTCTCCTCACTTACTGAAGGATTTTTTAGCCAACACTTGCACTTTTTGGCCTCGATCTGCCTAATTTCACTCAGGGGAACAACAGACATTGCAATCAGATAGCGCTGAATTCAAATCCTTGTTTCGCCAATTGCAGCATGATGTTAGAAAAGCCCTTTGGTCTCATTTGATTTCCTCATGTATCAAACTGCTATAATATTATTTCTTGTTTCAAGGTGTTGAGAAATTTGGAGACAACAAATATTAAACTGCTTGGCAACAAGCTCAATAAATGGTACCAGTTAATATCATCTATGTTTCCATCAACATCCTTGCATAGAATGTCACCTTACATCCACCTATGATAAAATATTTAGGCTTCTGACCCCATTAAGAGCAGAGGAGTATTGATATTAAGAGAAAATATTTGGGGCAAGAGCCAATTGAAGGTAATAGAGAACTCTTCTTTGCCAATACTCACTCCCATGTCAATAATATCTAGGTTCATGATTTAAAATATCATTCCTTTACTGACAAGTCGCAGAATTGTATTTCCAGCTTTGATACCGAATACCAGATTTGTATATCTAGCTGCCCATTCAATATTTTCACTGGGATATCTGATAGCCACATCAAACTCCAAAACAAAACTTGATTTTTCTCATCAGCTTTCTCTTCTGCCAGCCTCTTCCACCGCAATAAGTGGCGATTCCACTCTTTCACGTGTTTTGGCCTAAAATCTTGGAATCACCGTTGACTCTTTCTGGTTTTCTAACATGTCACAAAATATACCCAGATTCTCTTGTTTAAAATGTACACAGAGTTTAGCTTCTCTTATCTGTCCCTGCCGCCATCACCCATATGACCATCCCCCCTACTGGGATTTCTGGACTGGCCCTCAACTAGGTATCCTCTTTCCACTGTTGCAGTTGATCTTCTGCATAGTTTTTTTTACAACATCTGAATGTGATGGCAGAACTAGAAAAGCATTCTTAGATCACTAGGTAGGAGATATGTGTTGAGATAGCAAAGGTATCTGGGTCCCTGAAACCTCATCAGCTCTGGAATGCTTACATTTGAATGGCCACGTAAGAGAATAAACATTCATCTTGGTTAAGGCATTTTTCTATTATCTTTGTTATAGAAGTCAAACTATAGTCTAATGCAGACAATGTTCTTCCAGCATCAGTCTGTCCTTCCAACCCCTACCTGACTCAAGACTGGCATGTGTATTTCATTAGAGTGTTTAGTTCACTGTAAATAGCTTCTTGAACAGTGTCTGGCACACTAAACATTCAAAAATGTTTGTTGAATGAATGAAAATAGCAAAACCATCAACGTAATGCAGGGCCTTGTTTGGTGCTGCCCTGAGGAAGCACAAGGCTGGTCAGTGTAAGTAAGTGATGGGTAGAGCAATATGCTCTGTGTGTGGTTGGTTTTCTATTCTGACTGAATCACAAAGGCAGGATGCCACCTGCTATTCCCATTATCTGAGAAGTATAAATACTTGTAAGATGGTTGTGTGTTGCTTTTGTAATTTAAATGAAGACTCCCAAGTAAAGTTCATTCTTGTAATGAAATCAGGTCACAGAGTCATGGAAAACTGTGACAAGGTTCACACTGATGAGGAAAGGTCACAGGTCGCATGCTAAGCATAGGTGGAGAGAAGAAGCTTGTATGCTGAGATCTTGAGATGTGTGGCTGAGATGTGCATCAGTCCGGATGGCAAGAGCTGATAGCTGGAAGAACCACAGACAAAGAATTGCACAAACTGAGTCAAAATGAAACAGAAACATATCACAGGGTATCAGCAAGATGCTTGGGGGTAAATGCTGCAGACAGAAAGCCACTGGGTTCCTGGGTGAGTATGAATATAAAGACTTATAGTTACCAGGATATTTTTGGTATCAAATATCTTTTTAATGCTATTGTGTTTTGAACACTTTAATTACATAGATCAGCTAATGTAAACAACTTAATATATGGTGGCTTTAAAACATATATAGTAATGAGATCCTGTAGACCTGAGATTAAACCACCTTAATTTAAAAATGTTCTATTTCCTGAGTGATGATGGAAGTTGCAAAGATTAGGCTATCTTGCTATATCACACCCCCTTGGGTTTGATATTACTGAAATAAAACAAGTCAAGATTTGTTTAGTCATTTTATAATATATATGTAACTTCTGGTAATAGTTACTGGTATGAGGTTTCTCTTTGTTGAACAGTTAGCTACAGTGTTCAAGGGAACTTTCTTAATAATGTGTCTCTTTGCTTTAAAATTTCTTAGTAAACATAATTTCTCCTTTCTAGAAACATACTAACATTTATATTCAAAGCACAAGAACAGCTTTAAGATTACGACAAAGCACTGAAAATTAGTAACAAGACTTACTTCTCTGTCTTTGCCTCATTCTTGTGCCTAATTATTGCTTGAATTTTGGTGAGACTTCTGGTCATGTGTACTAGATATGCTGGAATGACTGGAGGGTGGGGTGACCATACATGTGACCTTTCTGTGGTAGCTCACTTACCCGAACGTTTCATGTTGAGGTCTCACTGTCATTTCAGAAAGGTTCCAGGATGTAATTCAAAGGAATCAGAATATGGGTCTCCTAAAATTCCTTCCCTAGGGGAAATCCAAGCTTTTCGTATTTAGCATTTATTTATTTATTTATTTATTTTTGGGGGGGGGGGGGTNTAGTTTAGGGCATAGGTCCCACCTTTGGTGATTTTTGTCATGATGTTCAACTGAAGTAATTTATGAACAGAAATAAATATCTTGTAAACTACAAGTATGTGAACAAATACATGGATTATTGTGATAATAACTTCATTAGGAAAGGAGACAGCTTGGTGTAGGGTATAAGAATTTCAGGCTGGAGGCGCCTGGGTGGCTCAGACCATCAAGCGACTGACTCCTGGTTTCAGCTCAGGCTGTGATCTTGTTGTCATAGGATTGAGTGGACAGGTGTGGAGCCTGTTTGGGATTCTCTCTCTCTCTCTGCCCTCTCTACCCCTCCGCTGTACTCGCACTACCTTGCTCTCTCCCACACACTCTCTCTCAAAATAAACTTAAAAGAGAATTTTCAGTTTTGGGGGCCCGTGGAGAGGTCTGACTGGCTCAGTGGGAAGAGGGCGTGACTCTTGATCTCTGGGTTGTGAGTTCAAGCCCCATGTTGAGTGTAGAGATTACTTACAAAAATGGATAAACTTTGGGGCGCCTGAGTGGCTCAGCTGGTTAAGCATCAGACTTCCTGCTCAGGTCGTGATCAAACTATTCGTGAGTTTGGGCCCCACATCTGCTGTCAGTACAGAGCCTGCCTCAAATCCTGTGCCCCTGTCTTTCTGCCCCTCTCACTGCTCGCTCTCTCTTTTTCTCAAAAAATAAACATTAAAAAAATAAAAAAAAAGATAAACTAAAAAAAAAAGAATTTCAGAGTGGAAGCCATGAACTCTATTATTAAAAGGAGGTGGACCCTCCCCTGCAGAGGGAAGGACAGAGGTCATTTTGAGGGAGGATAAGCCAAAGGACCCAGGTATGGAGATGACTCTATTAAAAATCAGCATAGTTGGGAGGTTTCATTACCTGGAAGAGTGGTTTGATTTTATAGTAAGTGCTGCCTAAAGAAGACCCATGCATGGTGGCACGAAGTGAAACTTCCAAAACAAGCTAGGACTATACATTTGTTTCATTGGGTGGCTCAGATAAAGAACCCCTAACTGTACTGGGTTTACTTACTGAAGACAGGATTATGCTTAGTGAAATACATATGTCATTAATCAAAGCTTAAAAATATTAAAATAAAAGAGGAAGATACTATACTCTCATCACTTCTGAAATAGAGTCTTTGCCAAGGTGCCAGTACTGCAGTAAATGAGCCTCGGCTTAGAATCTTCCTGAAATGCAAACCTTGCTTTCTTTGTGCTGTTTCCCTGTACACTCAACACAGTGTTTTGGAAACCTTCAGTTATCTAGATTCCCATCAGGTGACATTGTTTAATCTAACATTCCCTCTTTCGTATATGAAAACAGCTCTAAGGACAAACCACAGAGATGCTTTGAACTCTCTGGTGGTTGGGAGGGAATTTCCAATCTCACTCTCTTTCCTTTGCCTTCCCCAACCCCCCACCCCAAGCTGGTGAGGAAAGGCTTCTGGATGCTTTCCTCTNGAAAAGACTGCTTTAAAATAATACAATTTCAAATACTATTTCAAATATTGTCATGAAAGTATGAAAACAGAACACTTCTCCTTAAAAAGGCTGCAGAAAATATTACTTTACTTTCAAGACAGCAATAACTGAAAAAAATAAAACAAAAACGTTTCTTTCAGGTCAAATCTTAAAAGGGTCCTAGGCTTATACCAAGAGTCTAAGACCCCAACCCCTGCTTTCTGAGGGCCTTAGACAGACTCACTCGTTTGTTTTAAAAACTGAGGTGCCTCTCTTTTAAAAAACAATCCGCTGCACTCCTCTCCTCAATCATATTGTCACATTATCACTCATCTAAGTTATACTTTATAAACTGCTTTGATGTGGTACACACATGCAAAAAGTACACGAAGTGGATAAACTTCTACTGTTAATGCTGCCGTAGAGGTATATATTTAGTAAACATTTAGTTACATTATTTTATTTTTGTGAAATGAGAACTGATCGACCAAGCCTTTCAAACAGACCCACCAGACGATAAATACCACCATATGTTTGATTCACAGTACATTTGGGCATAAACACTTCAATTACAGCTTTGTGTTTAGTATCAAAAACCTTTTCTTGTGTGCGTGTGTTTTCTCTACAGATCTCGTGCTCTGGATTACATTTTGAAAGTCGCTTATTACAGATAAAGCCCCTTTCCAGGTACGTTTCCGAGAAACATATGTATTTATGCACACAAAGGTGTGTGCAGATCTATTCACAAACAAACGTCCATATGATGCCTGCGCCGCGCTCCCCTGCACATGCCCACCGAGTGGCGTGCCCGGCCAGCCACGCCGCGCAGCCGGNGTGTATGTGGGGGGAGGCTTTCAGGAAAGAATTTGCAGCAAATTGAATCAAGGAGCCATCATGAGGCCGACTCTTTTATAGCCTATTTTTAGCAGAGGAGAGGGATCTTTTCGGTGCACGTTATTCTGTTAGCAATGGAAATCTGCTCCCTTCCCCAGGCGCGTCCCCGGTGCAGGCGCGGCGACCCGGGCCGGCGTGCTGGGGGCTGCGGGCGGCTGGGGGGNTGCATTTTTCAACTTGGCCCTTTGGGGAGCTGGGGTTTTGGTGGGGGAGGGGAAGGCAGGGAAGGCATTTAGGGTGCCCCATCCCCCCCTTTTCCTCTCGGGCTTCTTTGAAATGCTCACGTGCCTGCCCACCCCCTACCCTTTCCTGATATCGGGGATCCTCACCCTTATTTTGTTGTCCCCGAAAATGTGCACCTCGGCCTTCTCCCCCGCTTCCACCCTTCGTGCATTTACACCCCCTTTTTGTGTGTGTGTGTGTGTGTGTGTNTTATCGTCTTAAGGAGGTTATTTGTTAGAGCCGCTTTGAAGTTGGGTTCAGAAGTGTAGAATTGGCAAAGTTATTGCCAGCTTCCTGGTAAGTTTTGGGTGGCACAAAGTCACATTATTTTCTGACAGTGTAAAGGCCACGTTGTGAGGGTGGTTTCTCGGTAACTTCCTCTTTGCAACCGATGTCATTTTTTTTTTTTTTTAACAGAAGCGGACTTTTTATTCAAGTGAAATTATTAATCTTAAATGGCAGCTCTAGGGAAACCATGCATGTGTTAACATGTTCAGTATTTTTGGAAGTTCTTAATTTGCTGAAAGGGGCATCACTTTGCAGTGGCAACCGAGATTAAATTTAGGTTGTGAAAATGGTGTTTCATGTAAAAATTTCGGTTGAAATGGCTCTTAAAGAATGCTCCTATTACTAAGTTACCTCATTAACAGTCTCTAAAATAATTTGTTGATTACAAACGACAAGTGCTGGAGTCTAGTTAAAAACTGGATTTTCTCAGTGTCTGGAGTTTACTTAAAATATTGGACTATGCAGGCTCTAAGGTGAAGAGTTGTAGTACCTATGTTATTTACAGTTGACTTAGGGAAGTTTACTGTTGGCTTCCTTGTTTTCCAAATAAGAACCTTACGCTGATCGTTAATAAAATATGGTGGGTGAAATGATGGGTTGTTTCTAGTCTGAATTGCTTGCCCCCTTCCCCCCATGTAATTAAGTAATGATTTTTCTCTTCCATTTTTCCCAAAGAGTCCTTTATCAGATTGGATAGTATAAGGCCCTTGTAGTGTTTTTATTATAAATATACTAATTACACATTGACGATACAGCCAACGACTTTTTGGGTTTCTCAGTGTGGTTCATTTTTGTGAAATAAAACCCATGCTACATTGGTGTATGTTGGTAATCCTTATTTCCTGGGAGTGTATGTTCTCACCATTTTAATAAGTTTGTAGTCTAGGGAAATAGGGCAGCTTTGTCTCCATGAAGACAGTGTGTATGTTGGGTTGTATCATGGGAGTTCATGGCAAGCAAGTTTCAGAAATCATCTTTGAGGGTTCTAGAAATAGTTAGCCTTTACCTGTGAAGGAGGAGTGGCAGAAAGAAAATATGCCTACGATTGGTTAGGTGTGAGATTCATGTTTATACTTTTTGCTCTGAAATTGTGGTATTTCTGCCTGTTTGGAATATGATTTTTTTTTTTCCTGTGTTGCTATAATGCATTGTGTGATCTATGTGACCACAACCATTAAATCCACAAATTACTACTTTTTGCTATTGAGTAGTTAGAATGAGACCTATAGGGCAAAACAGTACACTAAATGGAGGATGAAAACCATATGTAAGTGGAAAAAGTTTTCCTTATTGTTACAGAACTTAAATAATGGACTTGTTGATGACTTAAAAATTGTGGCAGAGCTCACTATCAGTTTATAAAATGGTTTTCTTCCATATACCAGCTTTAGTTATTTATTTGGGAAACGTATGTGGTATATGGAATGGCCCCTCGTGAAGGTTGTATTTTTGCCTTGGTTACCTCAAAGAAGTGTTAGACATTGTTTATTAGAACACATACTTTTTACATGTGTCCACAAATTTTTTTTGTTATTCGCGCTCTCAACATCTAATTAAGGTTTATCATTATCATCATACCTGCCTACCTGGAAAATAAGTAACTACTTCCTGAGAGCCTTTCAAGGTAATAAGCAGAAAGGGCAAAAGCTTAATATGAATATAGGGATTACTGATAAAAAGAGATGGAACTAATGAACCTTTGGAACGGCAACTTGTTGAATAAATACATCTGTTCATATCTATAGTGATGGAGTTTAAGTACAACCTTGTTAGCTGAGTAGCTGACAGAGGAGTTCTACGATTTACCCCAACAGTATTACTACAAAGAATTTGACTTGATGCATTTTGAGGAAGTTAGTAGAAATAACTTGTTGGGTTTATTTCATTCCTGTGTCTTTTATATAAGAATTGAGAGGAATGTGAATGACAGTCAGGGGGAGAGAGATGGCAGAAATACTGGCACTGGGGAACTGTATTTTTCTAATATATGTGAATTTGACTTATTTCACAAATAACATTTGTAGTATGTCACTGAAATGCAAAAAAAAGAAACCAGCTAACACCGAGACCTTTATATATCCCCATAGTATCGAGGGGTTAGGACCCAGGGCTGTGTAGTAGAGAATTAGTAAGAGTATGGTCCAGTTTGGAGACCACCATGGTTGTAGCTCCTGTTGTATCACCAACAGAAACTTGAATTTAAAAAAAAACAAACAAACTGATGCTGGAGAGGTTTGCTCTCCAACACCTATGGGATTAGACTCCGTAAGAGTATGAATAATTGCCCTGTTATGAAGAGCCAGAGGAAGGAGACTTTGCTTGGGTTATGCTCTAGGAAAGGTGTGAGGTGCTTTCTGTGTCCTGTATACCTCTGGCTAATCCTATAAAGTCGGTAGTACTGGACTCTGCAGATGATGAAATAGAGAGGTGCAAAGTTAATTCCCTTGTCCGAGGCCACAGAATGATCAGATGATGCATTGGGGTGCAAATTAAGTCCTAGTCTGTGCTCTTTCTAGATGAACGTAGCTGTGCCAAATTTTTCCAGCTGTTTTGTCAGTTTGTCAGTAGATGTCCCAGGAAAAAATTAGTGTTTGTAATCACATTTGTAATTCTATAGTTGTGCATTTCTAGTAACTGGGTTAAGTAATTGCATGGATAAATGAAATTCTTAGGAATCCTACATCATTGTGTTTAACTTTCTAGAACCATTTAATAAAATGCAATCTTCTTGCAAACTGCTGTATTTCCTGCCTTAAGGTGGACAGCAGTGAAGTAGCCTTTCCAAGTACTGCCAGTAGAAAAAAGAAGATATGGTTCCATGCCTAAAATTAAGAAGGAAAAGCAAATAAGGGTATGTCTATCCTCATCCTCAGAGTACGTGTTCCTCAAAACTTGTGGAAGAACGTCATGTTGTCTTTTTGTGTAGCATAGTGGTCCATTGGGGTCCTTGAGGCGAACTGCCTTGGTTCAAACTCTGGCTCCATCTCCTTACTATCTATGAAACCTTAGGGGAGTAAGTGTCTCTTGGGTTGTTTCCTCTTCTGCGTCATGGGGACTGTCCACTTCTCTGAAGTTGAGAAGATTGAGAGAATTGTATGTGTAAGGTGTTGAGATTAGTACTTGACATACAAGTGTCATGGAAATGTAAGCTATTGAAGACGATGTTGGGTTTGGATTTGAAGTTTGCTTCTTTGTATTACATTTTCTTTGTTTTTTATTTTAGTGGGGGCATGCCATAGAAAATATTTGGTAGTTTTGTTTCCTGATAAAATACTTGAAATAAACGTAATGTATTTGCTCTTCAAGTTGTGATTAAACACTTACCTTGAAGAATGAGATTTGATTTTAAAACCAGGAACAGTGTTAAGCTACATTGTGTAGTGACAGTGCTAGTGCTGTTTTGTTGTTGTTGTTGTTTTTTATTTGAGAATGAGGGTGTGTGCATGTGCACCCAAGCTGGGGAGGGGTAGAGGAAGAGAGAGAATCTTAAGCAGTCTCCACACTCAGTGACAGGCAGACTTGGGACTCCATCTCCTGACCCTGGGATCATGACCTGAGCTGAAATCAAGAGCCAGATGTTTGAGTCGCGGAGGTGCCCCCAGTGTTGGGTGTTGGGTCTTTTGCATGACTTTTGTTGCTGTTCTTTTGTTACTTGGGGTTGGACTTTTTAAATCTCCCACCATTTGAAACATTTTCCAACTCTTTAAAAAAAGGAATTTCGTTTTTCAGGGCTGGGTCTGGCAGTACCTAGGATCTCCTTTTTAGATTGGCGTGATGGCTTTAAGTAGATCATTGTTTTCTGCAGCCTTGACCTTTCACCTGTGTTCTTGTTCCATATTTTCAGCTGCTGTCAAGACGATTCTATTTGGAAGTTCTCTTGCTCTGAAATATCTCTTAAGCATTGTCTTATTTTCACTTCCCATTTTTACTATTTTTAATTCAGCAGTGATGTTAACTACTAATAGAATTTATGTGTCAAGACCACACAGCTGCTTTGACAGGGACTTTGACAATCTGAGTGGTTGATACTGTGATTTTAAGTTAGGAAGCCAAGGCTCGCTAGTAAGGGGCACACAGAGGGGTTTAGGCCCAGTGTGATTGTATGCCAGTGTTCTTAGCTAGCAGTCTATGGCGTCACAGTGAATGAATGAAAGACTGAATGAATGGTTTTAGGTCCGGATTATTGCATTAATTTTCTAGTAGTTTTCTCTGATCAGCCTTTCTTCTCCATTCTGTCTTCTGTAACTACTTGGGAGTGTAATTTATTTAAAATACTGGTTTCATCATGTCAGTTCCTTTGCTGGAGAACCCATAATGGCTTCCCTTTGCCAACTGGATAGGGCTCATAAGCTTCAGTTTGGCTTTTAAGGCTCTATTTTACCTATTCAGCTATATTTTCCTATCTTCCCCCAAACTGATTTTGGCCTGCCTATCAGATACTGCAGTTTTGCCACACTCATTACTCTTCCGCTTCTACTCAGGCTCTTCCTTGCCTTTGTCCTTTTTATAGTCTAGTTTCAGTCCACCTTCCCTGAAGCTTTTTCTGGCCATCTTGACTCAGGATATTTCCTTAGTGAGATACTATTTGTGTTTAATGACTATCACAACCTTCGTAATTATTCATTATTTCATACGTTTGTGTCTCTTAGCCCCAACTACAAGTTATATTTCTTGAAGGAAAGGGCCTTTTTTTTCTTCTGGTATTAGCAGAATTTGTGATTTATGTACCATAGCATCTTCATGTTACAATGGATTGTTTCTGCAAGGGCCCATGGTAAAATACGCAGTGATGTGTCCTGTACTACTGTTGATGTGGCAGAAGCTTTTGTTTGAATTAGGCCTTCAAAGTTTAGGTGTACTGTAGCAGCACTTAACTGTTAACTTGAATTTTAATGCTACTAGTGTTGACAAGGAGGAAAAAAAAATCTTAGTCCTGGAATTGTAGTCATGATGTTGGTGAGGAACCTAGTCTAGTTGAGAATCCTGTCACACTCCATTGGCTTTATTTGGTTGTATTTGTGCCAGTTAGAAGGAAACTTAAGATTTTGAACTTTATTTTTTAAATCTGTGTGGCTTTCTTGCTCTTTATTTTCTCTGTAGTGTGCCTAAAATTGTGTTTTTAGCTCTGTGTGACAGCATCTTGACCACATTGGAGTCTCATTTGAGTCATTACTGTGAAGGTATTAACATTTCAGTATAGAGTGTGTTTATTATATAGCGTAAGTGGCTTCAGTCTACCAGAAGAAAGTTATCATAACCGTCTCTTCAGTAGGTTTTTATGCTAAGGTTATGTGCCATGTTAGTTCTTCACAACCTGGGTGATTTCTTCTAATACAACTAATTTGGTATTACATTCTTTGGAATTTTTTAATATTTAAAGTATGAGCTTTTCAGCATGATTTTATTTGTACCAAACAAAATGAGTTGCTTGTCACCCTGCTTTCTAAGAGCTTATATTCTTTAAATTAATACAAACTGCAGAGGTCATGTTGAAAGATCAACAATTAAATTTCAGTAAATACAAAGAGTGTCTGGATTAAAGAAAGATTTATGTGAAATGAACACTTTGAAGAATAAATGAGGAAGAATAGGTAGTGAACGTTTAAACTAAGGAGTTTGCCATCTGTTTTCCTCTTAAGCTATTGTAAGTTTCTTTCATGAGGCAGAACAGAGGAGAACATGGAAAGCAAGGGTCAGAGATGGTCCTTCCAGGATCTTAATAGAATAATTGTTTATCATTTAAAATTGTAGTCTGGACTCTCAAACTTTTATTTTCTTCTTTTTTAATGAGGTGTTAAAAATTTTTAAATACCTTAAAAGTAGTGAATAATTTTTACTTTTTAGGAACTAGGTGTCTGTGTACTTCTTGATAACTAACTTACTTTTTCTGAGTTCAAAGGTGGTATCCGTGGTTTTCTTTTTTTCATTGTGTCCTTTCCAGCACGTTGTGTGATAGGATATTGTAATGAGATAATCAATTGTTAAGTTTATGTTTGCTTTTTTGTTGTTATTTACCCATTGTAATGAGATAATCCATTGTTAAGTTTATGTTTGCTTTTTTGTTGTTATTATGTACCCACTTGAATGGTGGGTCATATTTTAATATGGATTCAGTATTAGGCAAATGAATTTTTATCATTTTTTGCAAAGCCATAGTTACATGGATAAATCATTTAGTTTTTAGAAATGCAACTTAGGTTCATATGAAGTATTATGTAAAGCTAGTTCATCCTTTCGAGCAATACTTGTATAGTCAATTCCTGTCTTAAAATCTGGAGATTCTGTCATTTATGTAATTTTTTGAGCGAGGTCTACGTGGAAAATTTGTTTAATTCAGAGTAAAGGCTAAAAATCTATAGCCTTATATAGAATAATAGAAAGCATTTGGCATTAGCATAAGCAAACCCCTCCAGAGAAGTTACAGTAATAGTATATTTTGTTAGTTACCTTCAACTGCTAATAGAATACAGTTTATGGGTTAGGGAGAGGTGTTTTATGCTTTCCTCTTAATTTGAACAAGCTAATTGGGTAGAGTGTATACTAATTTTGTTCCATTTCTATTTTTCGGCTATCAGATATCATTAACTCACAGTATAAGGCAATTGGGTCATCTGCTTTGGGTTTCTGAAATAAGGTAATGGAAATAGATCATGAATGAATTTCCTTAATGTCTTTTTTTCTGTGTAATTGTTCTTTTATGGGATAGAATTTATCATATATGCGTGGATTTTAAGATGCTATTTGTAGCATAGTTGTAATATAGTTCTTAGGCACCTTTTTTTACTTAAATTTTCTCCCACTAAAGTGATGGGTTTTCTTTAAATCATCTTTCACTGTCTTTTTTAGTAAATCGCGTACCTTTGTGAGATCCTAGACTGAGGTTAGGATTGCAGCCTGTTACTGTGTCAAGGAACTAGTTTTCCTATTCTGTGAAAACTAACATGGCCTCATGGTTGGGGTATTACTTCTTTGACCTTGGCCTTCCTTTTGTCCTGCTAGCAGAGGCTACCAGTTTTAACATCTGGTGAGAGATGTTTTGTGTGAAGTGTTCCTTTACAGATTTGCTTAGAATTAATGTTTAAAACTTTCTTGTTAGTATTTACAGGTTCTCAAAGATAAATTTAAGTGACAAAACAGAGGCAGAGGTTGTCGTAGTCTGCTGCCATCTTAGCTTGCAAAGGGGGAGATGGGTGGTAAAGGAGGACACAGACATGATAGGAGAATTGATGAGTTGTGTGCATTTATGTTTGTTTTGTGTGTTTAGGGAGACTGCAGATAGATACACCAGAGACTAGTAACAGTGATTTTAGGGGGTGAGGTTGGGATCGGGAGACCATGTGGTCAGATGTGGAAGAAGCTTGTATAACCTTTTGGACTGTTAGACTCTTGCTGTTAGTATTACTACCATTTTTTAAAAAAGTATTGATTGTGAAAAATCAAGGCATCCAGTTAAGAATTCTTAATCTTTCTATTTTTTTTCAATTTGGACAGTCAGAAGAAGAGGGAAAATTTAATTTTTCGTGTGCTTTTCAGACAGTTCTTGAAGAGCTGGAATTGTGTATATTTCTTCAAACACTTAATTTCTCAGATTTGTTGGCAAAGTTAGAGATGCTGAGTATGATTAAAAAGTGTTGGTCTGTTCCATGATTGGGTCAGTGGACCACTTGAACTATTTAGTAATAGTGACGTGGTGATTTTCAAGTCTTATCCAAGGTTGATAATTAGAAATTAACTCAGTGCAAGTATTATAGAAAGAGATATTGGTTGAACAGATGTATGTAGGTGTTGTCTGATTTCAAAGGCATTTTGTTGAGGGTTTGGACATCAGGTGAAATTTCTATTTCTCAGTTTAGTAGTTGATTTTTAATAGTTGTGATAGATCTTGGTATAATGGGATTTGTGGAACTGTAGGTTTTGATATTACATGGATCCTGCCACAACTTGGGAATTAAGATGTATGTATAAGTTGGTGTCACTTGTAATTGTTCACTGGCTGCTGAGTTTAAAGGGTCTTCTAGTTGTGCTCCTCATTTTTCAACTTAAGCTGGAAGGTCTCAGAGAAAGGTGGCACCTGTTTTTGTACCTTTAATTCTGCTTCACTGTGACTTGACAGTGTGACCTGCTTCCCTGAGAGCAGTGCCTCTCTTTAGTGATAAGAGAGCTAGGCGGGGTATGTGTCTGATCTTAGGCAGTTAACTCTTAACTGTAGTATGTCACTGTGGCGAAGAGCTCCGTTTCTGAAGCCTGATGTACCTGGTTTCTCACCCCTACTTCTTAGTTGTATGCCTCCGGAAAGTTATGTAATCATTCCATTTGTTTCCACTCTAAAAAATGGAAATCAGGAGTAATTAATACATGTCTCATAGGGCACTTGTGTGGATTCAAATGTGAATCTATGTAAAGCAGTTACCATAGGACGTGACACATGGGAAGTAATTCTCCCTACTATTTGGTGGCTTTGTTAAGTGCAGCAGTAACAGCTGTAGAGAGAGGCAGGAAAGTGACGCTCCCCCTGTAAACATGTCAGGGCTTCCTCTGGGAACTGCAGAGAACTGGATGGCCAGAATTCCCAATTCAGAGGGCTACGACTGCATTTCGCGACTGAGCTTTTGTGGCTCACCCAAAAATGAGAATGTGGGGGGTGCCTGGCTGCCTCAGTTGGAGGAACATATGACTTGATCTAAGGGTCTTGAGTTCCAGCCCTGTGTTGGGTGTGAAGATTACTTAAATAAAAATAAAACTTGAAAAAATAAAAAGAGAATGTGTACTGTGTACCTTTGTTATGCCTCATATATATATATTTTTTTCTTTTTTTAACGTTTATTTTGAGAGAGACAGACAGCATGAGCGGGGGAGGGGTAGAGAATCCAAAGCAGGCTCTGTGCTGTCATTGCAGAGCCGATCGTGGGATCAAGGAATTCTGAGATCATGACCTGAGCTGAAACCAAGAGTTGGATGCTCTACTGACCGAGCCATCCAGGCATCCCTATATGTTGTTTTACAGTAATTTTTAAATATTTTTGGTCACCTCTTGATATTTTAAGAAAGAATAAGTTACTGCTTTTCTTAAAAAAATAGTCTTTTTGCTTTCTGGAATGGACTCTCCACTCCTTTTCTCTGGTCTCTGGGAAATAAAACTCTTCTCTGGCTCCCCAGTGGATGCTGCTTGTATGGGTCAGCAATTTTATTTTATTTATTTTTTTTAATGTTTTATTTATTTCTAGGAGAGGGAGAGAGACAGCGTGAGCAGGGGAGGGTCAGAGAGAGAGGGAGTCACAGACTGAAACAGGCTCCAGGCTCTGAGCTGGCAGTCAGCACAGAGCCCGACGCAGGGCTCGAACCCACGAACTGCGAGATCATGACCTAAGCGAAAATTGGACGCTTAACCGACTAAGCCACCCAGGCGCCCCTGGGTCAGCAGTTTTAAATATGTGTGTTGCAAGTTATGTAGAGTTGGACTTGGACTTTCACTGAGATGTGTATATGACATAACAGGATATTTATATGTGCAAAAATACTGAAGTTTTAAGGAAATAATTGCTTTAATAGCCAGTACAGTCATTTTTTGTAATCTTTCACTTAAAAACATGCTTTTATAAACTTCTGAATTGAAAATTTCATTTACCAAATTTAAAAAATAGTGGCTTAAGTAGTGTAGAGTTATAATTCTCTTAAATTTTATCAGTACTCAAAATTAGAATCAAATCATCATTCTGAATGGTACAGCATAGGTAAGTCACAGTTATTGGTGTTAATTTCTTTAGGTAGTTTTCTGAGGCTCTATTAGGTTTCTGAAGTTCTCATCCCCTAAAGTGTGCATTCAAAGTAAGATACAAGAATAAGGACATTTGATTGCTAATAAATGTGAATATAAGATATTTTTGGAGGAGTAATCTGCCAATAGCTCTGGATTAAGAACCCTGAATGCTTCTCATAAAGAATAGTAACAAAAGAAGAACCGTCATACTAAGATGTTTCTGTTTAATTAGAGAAGAAGTTTGTATAGATTGTCTTCTACTGTTTAAAAACTGACGTTCCACAACATTTTGGCTGAATGAAGTTACACCATCTGATTGAGGATCAAGCTTCTTTCTGTGACACTCTTAAGTTGACATCCTGGCCTGTGACCACTAATCATCTGCTTCTAGCACAGACCTCTTTGTGACTGAGTTATTTGTTGAGTCCTGTCTAAGCCTTCTTTGAGAACAGTTGTGTTTCACCCATTTTTATCCTTAAGCATCTGGTACAATGCTTGACACAGTGATTTCAGTAATACTTTAATATTTGTATTTATAAATGTTTTATAATTCATCAGCAGATTTAAAAAGTTACCAAGGGTGGTGCATTTAAAAGGTAATATTTTTACTTTTCTTTGAGTGTTGTTAAAACAGGCAGGGTATTATGAAGTGAAAAGAACAGAAAATTTACTTTAGAAGCTTTTGTGTTTTTTTACCCTTTGTTTACTTGTCTATAGAAGAGTATTTTTTATTTAAGTAGATAATTTATTCTTTTGTATCCATGGACCCTCTGCTTTTTGAATGTGGGTATGTTTTCTAATTTGGTGCTTCTCTACTTGTTTTGCTACCTTTTTTGGGTCCTATACTCATGAATAACTGCCTGATTTCATCTAGTCTCATTTGCCCTTCTTGCATTTTCCTCTAGATGACTCATGTATGTTCTGTAGTAGATAACTGGTTGGTTCATTTGGTCTGACAAATCAACGTAGAGGAGACTTCCTATAAGTGAGACTGTAGTAACAAGAAAAGTGACTTTTTTTTTTTATCGTAACAGCATACAAATAACTTTTGATAAATATGATTAAATGCACATAGTATAGTTTACACAAATGCATCTATTGTTTTATAGAATACATAGTGGAAACATTCCTATATGCCATTTACTTTGGCATTGTAAAAGATGCTCACTAAATGTGGGTTTCCTTCCCTATTCCATATTATATGGGTTTTTCGTCACACTCAGTGTGAAATCCAAAAGTCCTTCCTTAGCTTGTGAGGAGCCCCCCACCACATAATCTGCTCTGTGACCACCTCAAAAGGCTCATCCTATTTCACATTACCCTTCTTCCCCATGTTCACTGTGCCGGCCATACCAGCTCCACTCCCACTGAACAAGCTTGTTCCTGTCTCAGTGCTTTAATTGCTTTGCTCTCTGCCTCAGGCTTTGCCCTGAGATTGTCATATGGCTAATTCTTTTATGTCATTTAGATTTCAATTCCAGTGCCACCACCTGAGAGGTCCCACTGAAATGCTGCTCACTCCTTAGCCTTTTTCAGTTGCAAGACCCTCGCATTTTCCTCATAACACTTAAACTCTCTCTCTCCCTCTCTCAAATAGGCTTGATCGTTGTTTCTTTTTGTTTGTTTGTTTTATTCACCTCTGGAATTTACACTCCATGAGAACAGGGATGGGTTCTGTCTTGTCACTCCAGGACACAGAACAGGACTGGTAGGTGTTCAGTAAATATTTGAGTGAATTGTTTGCTCAGAAATGCTTTGGTAACCAGCTGATAGCTTTAACTTGTTTCATCTTTATAGTAGAATCTTGGAAATAATTCATTAAAAGTCAGCAGTTAGGGGAGGGTTGAAAGAGGCTTTATTGCATTTACTATTTGGAGTCCAGGGGTATATGTGAGTGCTGGATGCTTTTCTTGGAGGAATTACTACAGATGGTATTTGAATCAATCTGAAAAAAACAGGTTAATGGATAATTGATGAGCAAATTTAAATATGTGCTTCTGTTGTCATAAATGTTAGAATTTGAGCTGTTAACACTTTATTTTTAAGTTAAAATACATATTTCATTCAAGTTACATGATGAGAGCTAGATACTCCAATTTTTGTTTTATACAAGTTAAGGAGATTCTGTAATTTGCTTTTAGTTCCATTTACCTGTGCTATTCTGTTGTGATTAATCTTGGCTAACTTTGGCAAGTTGGTATATGAATTAGAACTCGTAGGTGTAAGAGTAGAAATTGAGTTCAAGTTAGTTTAAGCCGAAAGGAGGGACTCGTTGGCACCAGAATCCCAAAATGGATTGAATGTTGACAGAATGTGTGTGTGTGTGTGTGTGTATGTGTATGAGTGTGTGTGGTTAGTTGGTAGGTTAGTTTCTTTCAGAAGATTAACTTTCTTAACGTGGTGGAAAATGTAACTTGTCAGTGCCAGAGTTTTTATCCTTTGTTTCCCCTGCTCTAGAGTAGGGGCTACCTCTTTATTTCATTTGGAAAGATCTTAAAGTAGTGATGAGTTTGGTTTGGGAAGGTGCCCACCATGGCCAGAGGCCATTTAGAAACTATGGCTGTTTCCAGTAGAGCAGTGGGAATGACACTGGAGTAAACTGGGGAGCTGCTGGCCAGATAGCCTCCTTTCCCCTCCCCCCACCAAAATGTGTATCCGTTTATAGTTGGTTGGGAAGGTTATGCATTTAATCCATGATGGATTGTCACATAAAATTCTCTTTCAACCGAACTGGCATATACTTTGTTGTTCTTGACATTTTAAATACGTACTGTTTTTTAAATTGAGAAGTTGGGATTCCTCATGTGGTAGTAATTGTAATTTTATGTATGCTGTCTATAACTAATACGGGTGTTCAAATGAATTTATCTTAAAATGAGTTACATACTAAGAACATTGATGCTATTTATTTTGGTTTTGTTTTAATGTTATTTCTGCTAATTTAACAGCTAATGGAAGTCTGAAGTTGAGGGCAACTATTAGAAAATTATCAACAGGTTAATTATATGTATTTAGGGGATATTTTAAACCTTGAAGAAGATAACTACCCTTGTCCTAACCAGATATTCAAGTAATTTTAGCATATAGCAAAATTAATGAGTGGCATATTCTGAAGTTATTTTGAGCAATACTTCATCAGTTCACTAAAATAAGAATAGTTAGCCTTGTAGACCAAGCATTTTTGTGAACCCAAGAGATATTAATTTTTGTGGACTCAGTTGCATCACCTTTAGAATGTTGAACTGGGTCTCTGAGGTCTCTTCTGCATCTAATTTTTGACCCTGTGATTGCACATATAATTTAAAAATTAAGTTAGGGACCTGGGTGGTTCAGTCGATTAAGCCTCAGACTTCGGCTCAGAGCATGATCTCGTGGTTTGTGAGTTCGAGACTGGCATTAGGTTCTCAGCTGTCAGTGCAGAGCCTGCTTCTGATCTTCTGCTTCCCTATCTGTCCCTCCCCCACTCATGTGTTCATTCTCTCTCTCTCTCTCTCAAAAATAAATAAAAATTAAGTTCATCTTCAGTCAAGTTAAGTGGGGGAAATACATAGTATTGCTTTTTTTCAAGTTAATATCTGAATTGGTTTTTTCTAAAGAAAACATTTACATTTCTCTGACACCTTCTCAATTTTGAACAGATTTTTCTCGGAGAAAATATTTTTTAGATATCTGGGAAAGAAATGTCTGTTTTTATCCATTAATTAGTGAGTTTAGGTGCATTTGTTACATCCCATTTCACTGTAGTGAAAACTAAAAAGAAATAGCAACAAGCATACTTATGACAGTTTTTCTTTCTTTAATGCCCTTAAATTGTATGATTGCTGAATGTCCTAGTCGATAAATTTTTAGCAGGTTAGGTTTTATCTTTGTGTGCTACACATTTCTGAAGTTGTACTAAATGTATGTCTCTGAAGTAGAATGAGAAAATGCTGTGTTTTGAGTAATTTTTTAACTACTGAAATACATTTCACGTATTGCCCATATTAACTACTAATTGAGAATCTGTGTATGTTAAAAAAAATTTACAGTGGAAATTGGATATGTGAGTGGAGGGCATAAACAAGTTGTCTTTTCTGGAAAAGTTTTGTTTACGTGTAGCATATGGTTTGTAAATTGTAGAGTGGTGAGAACAGAACGAACAGGAAAGGAAAGTAGGGGTCATATCATTAAGTGACTTGTTTGCTCTGTTAAGGGGTTTGGACAGTCTTCTGTGACAGGAAACTTGTGAAGGACTTTAAGGAGAAGAGCAGCATATTTCAGCCCTGGATGATGTTGTGCATGAGCGGTGAGGTGATGGTTTGGGAGGGAAAGGGGCTGAGCTCTGGATGGGAGAAAGTTGAGCTGCTAGTATGACAGGTGAGAATGACACCGTAATTCCGAGACATACATAATTCCGAGAGTGTTGCAAACTAGACCGCATTTCTGAATTCTGAAAGGAAGCATTTGGAAATTCAGGAGAGAGTGATCTAAAGAGAGCTAAGCATCCAAATTGTTTTCTCTCTGGCTTGCTCCTCCTCTTGTGGAGAACCTTGGTATGAAGAAAGGGGGTCTGTGGAGATGGGGAATTAACTTGACAGCCCAAATAGCTAATGGACAAAAGCTGGAGGGCAACACAAGGAGGGGGAAATTGCTGCATGGGAACGGGGAATCCCCCTGTCATCATGACACCTTAACCAAGGGATAGTTAAATTAGATGCTTATTTGAGAATAGTCAGGAAAATGGATTGGTATAGTGTAACTAGTTAGTTCATAGTTTCTAGTGGGTGTAATTTTTATGGCGTTCTAGGTTAATCGGTATGTGATTCATAATCACTTTATAGGTAAAAACTTTTCTAAGGATTTTACATCAATATAAAACTCATTAGAATCTTGGTTTGATAATTTCAGAAAGTTGATCTGAAGTGCTATTTAGTTAATTACAAATACATAAATAGTTGCTTTTCAAAAAATCAGCTATTTTAAAATATTTAGAGTTGCAAAGATAGTACAAAATTGCTGTGTACCCTTCATTCTTAAAATCCTATGTAATAAGATTATATATGGTACATTTAGCAAATGTAAGAAATTAACATTGATATAATATTAAACTAAACTACAGACTTTATTTTGATATTCGCAACTTTTCCCATTAATATATATATTTTTTCTGTTCAGTATCCAATCCAGGATCCTACATTGCATTTAGTTGTTTTGTTAATCTCTGATCTATGACAGTTCATCAGTCTTCCTTGTTTTTCATGACCTTGAAGAATACTGGTTTGTATATTTTTAATGGTGGACTGAAGTTATGGATACTTGGCAGAATAGTGCCACACAGGTGATGTATGTTCCTGTCTCGTATCATTCAAAGGCCCTTGTCTGTTTACATCCAATAATACTGTCACTTACTACTGGTGGTGTTAATCTTTGTCATTTATTTAAGTCATGTCTGGTAGATTTCTTTTACTGTTAAATTACTGTTTTTTCATTTTCCATATTCTTTACATTAGAAGTAAGTCCATAATTTCAATCCTCATTCAGGGTGAGGGACATTTAGTTCCATCTCCCAGGTGTAAATGTATCCAAGAGTTTGTGGACATATGTTAAAGTTACCACAGTAATAAGTATTTTGGGGAGGGCCGCCTGGGTGGCTCAGTTAGTTAAGCCTCTGACTCTTGATTTCAACTCCAGTCATGATCTCCCTGCTCAGCCCACTAAGGAGTCTCTGTTTCCCACTCTGCCCCTCTCCCTGGGTGTGCATGTGCCTGTGCATGACACTCTCTCAAGTAAATAAACTTTAAAAAATTCATAAAAGAATACTTTCGGGAGATACTCTGAGGCTGTGTAGGTTTCTTTAAGGTTTTACCCCGTAATTTTAGCATTCATTAGTGGGATCTTGTTTGCAGCAGTGACTCTTGTGGTGGTCTAATGGGGATTGTCTAGTTCCTTCACGTCTTCTTCATGTATTAATTGAACTTTTTTCCATGCAGATTTGTTCCTTTTTCCTCATTTTTCAGTTATTTATGTTAATTGTGGACTTGTGGATTTTTATTTTGTTCTTGCTCAAGTTGTTCCACATTGGCAACTGGGAGTTCATTCCGGCTCTTGTGCCCTTCTAACATGACCTATCCTTTGTGTTTTGAATCATGTTCTTTCTGATACACAAGATGCTCGACTCTTGCATTTTTCCCTTTCTTAGCCTTGGAATAAGCCACTTCTCCAAGAAGCCCTGGCTTTGTTTTATTAAAATCACAACAACATTTTTTTCTAATGTGGGAAGTAATGTCTTTAAAAATTTTTTTATGTTTATTTTTGAGAGAGAGAGAGCCTGAGCGTAAGGGGGGATGGGGGAAGGGCAGAGAAAGAGGGAGACAATCTGAAGCAGGCTCCAGGCTCTGAGCTGTCAGCACAGAGCCTGACATGGGGCTGGAACTCACAAACTGATGACCTGAGATGCTAACTGACTAGGCCACCCAGACACCCCGGAAGTAATGTCTTTATACATATTTTACAAAATATCCATATTGGCTTGCGATTCTACAACAAAAATTTCTTAAGGCTTCTGAACCCCATATACTCATTTCGCAAACTTCTAAAGGTGTGTACGTGCCAGCATTCTTAGACGCATAAGACAACCTTTGATACCAAGGAGTCTAGATAGATATAAGAAAGATTTCTTCTCACTCCCAGCATACTTTATTGAGTGCTTATTATATGCCAAATACTGTGCACAACTCCACAGGGAATAATAAGAACTCAATCAAGAGTACACAGATTGTTTTTAGAAGCATATGGGAGGGAGCGCTTAACCCACTATTGGGCCAGGTAGAGTATGGAGTGAGTCTTGAAGAATGACTATATCTTAGATAGATGGGAGGTTGAGTGGGGAGGTAGAGGAAGGGAGGAAGGGAAGCCGGTCAATAAGGAGGAATAGCAGTGCAAAGACAACTAGGATTAATAATTTATGAATTAGATCTATAGCTAGATGCTTGACTCTGCGGGGTGGTGGTGGAGGGGATGGAAGGAAGTGGTGGCAGTATTCATATCATGAGAGTCTTGTGGGTAAGCCAAGGCTTTGGAAAGTTGAGGGACCTTTAGAACTTCCAACTTCGAGTTGGAAGGTAATGTAATCAAGCCATCTTGACAGCACCTTGGAGGGTATGTTGACTTTCAAGAGGCTATTGCTATGACAGAGGTGAGAAGTGAAAGTCTTAATTAAGAACTGTGACATTGGTTCTCAGACTTTATGTGGATCACCAGGAGAGCTTATTAACATGTTCTAACATTGCTCAACTCCACCCCCAGAGCTTCTGATTCATTAGATCTGAGTTGGAGCCTGAGAATTTGCATTCCTAGTAGATTCCTAGGTGATACTGATGCTGATATTGCTGGTTTGGAGACCACACTTGGCATTCACTGACTGGGCTGTGATAAAGAGAATGAAGGAAAGTGAATAGGTGGAGGGATTTGAGGAGGTGATCACTACATATTTACACCTCCTGATCTTTTTGTTCACTGCTCATTTGCAATCTTGATCTTAGTCTCTTACATCTTTTAGAGCTGCTGGCTCTTTTGACTAGTGAGGAAAGGGCCAGGATTAGTTTTTGGAAACAAATATGTAGATATAGGTTCTGAATTTTACCAACTGAAAAGTTTTATGCTCACTCCATTACTGGAGATGTGTGTCCTTTCTCTGTCAATGTCCAATTAGAATAGCTGCTGGTTTTACAGTGGTGCTGCATTGTGTATACGCAGGGTGTAGTTTCCAAGATGTTTTAATGTCGGAGAATTGGTTTCTTACAGGTTTTTATTCAGCATATATACATGACTCTTTAGGTTTGGCTCTTTAATGATATTTCATGGAGAAATGTAACTGAAAGGTGAATTTGGTGTTTTTAAAAATAACTATTAATCTGAACATGTCAAAATACTGTTTTTTAAAGCATGAATAGTTGTAAGGTTTAGAGATTTAGCAATTTTTTGGTTGTAGGGTAGATGTAATTATTTTTTAGACTGATGATTATATAAGGCATTAACTTTAGATTTAAAGTCTTTAAGAAAATTCCTGTCCATGAGAGTCGGTCCTTACTGATGTTTGAACATACTGAAGTGAGAAATCCCCATTTTTTTCTCTGTTGATTAATGATCAGTATTCTCTATGAAAATAATAAAATATAAATACCATCACTGCATTAACAACTGAAATAGAGCTTTCATTTTTTTAAAAGGGCATATATAATGTGTATATATGTAAACATGCATTTGAGTTTCAGGGATTCAGTAAGGGAAACTAATAAGGGAAAATAAATTGTTTGGAAGGTCAGAGGACAGAATGATAAAAAGCTAATTGATTAGTTTTAAGATGATTAACTGGTTATGGAGATAGTTGGGCTTATGTTTTTATAGATGTATGTCTTACACGTATACGTCTTTTTCAGGCTTGGACAAAGTAATGCTGAATATTTACTGTTCAGTTGTAATAACTTCAATTCAGGCTATTGATACTTTTTAAAAGTGTTTTAAATTTTCAGTGTTTATTATTTTTGAGAGAAAGAGAGAGAGTGAGCTCAAGTGGAGGGATGGGCAGAGAGAGAGGGAGAAACAGAGTCTGAAGCAGGTTCCAGGCTCCCAGGTGTCCACACAGAGCTGGACGTGGGGCTTGAACTCATGAACTGTGAGATCGTAAGCTGGGCTGAAGTCAGATGCTCAACTACTGAGCCATCCAGGGACCCCTGTATGGATATACCATAATTGAACTGGTTTTCCCAGTTGATGGATACTCAGGTTGTTTCAGTCTGTTGCTGTCACAGTGTTGCAGTGAATCACCTTGGTACATTTATCATTGTGTATGCGTGCAAGGATATCTGATGATAAATCACAAGAAGTGGAACTGCTGGATCAAAGGATGTGTACATTTGCACGTAGGATAACTACTGCCAGACGGACCTCACAGAGGCTGCCCCAGTTTATATACCTGCTCCCAACTCGAGTCTCTTTGCCCACACTCTTGTCAACATAGTGTTGCCAGATGTTTTGCTCTTCCTTAATCTGATGGTAAAGATGGTATTTTAGCATCTTTCTAAAAGTATTTTTTAACTAAACTCCGTGCCCAACCTGGGGCTAGAACTTAACAACCCTGAGGTTAGGAATCGCATACTCCACTGAACCAGCCAGGCTCCCTTATTTTTTTATTTTGATTGAGGTTGAGTAATTTGAGTCATTTCTTCTGTTGAACTATTTTTTTTTAATGTTTTTTATTTATTTCTAGGAGAGAGAGAGAGAGAGAGAGACAGCGTGAGCAGGGGAGGGTCAGAGAGAGAGGGAGTCACAGACTGAAACAGGCTCCAGGCTCTGAGCTGGCAGTCAGCACAGAGCCCGACGCGGGGCTCGAACCCACGAACTGCGAGATCATGACCTAAGCAAAAGTCGGACGCTTAACCGACTAAGCCACCCAGGCGCCCCTCTGTTGAACTATTTTTGGATTCTTCTACCATTTTTTTTATTGTGGCATAAGCGACATAAGGTAAGGCACATACAATAAAAAAGTTTGTTTTAACATTTATTTATTTTTGAGAGAGAGAGTGCACGCGAACTGGGGAGGGACAGAGAGAGAGGGAGTCACAGAATCCAAAGCCGGCTCCAGGCTCTGAGCTGTCAGCAGAGCCCCACGCAGGGCTCAAACTCACAAACTGGGAGATCATGATCTGAGCCAAAGTTGGATACTTAACCAACTGAGCCACCCAGGCACCCCAAGTATATACATTTTAAATGTGTAACTCTGTAAACTTTCTTTTAGTTGAAGTATAATACTTTCAATAGAAAGAACAGATTTTAAGTGTACAGTTTTGGTGAGTTTTGACAGCTTTATATGATAATATAATTCATCCCGGTAAAGATTTAGAGCATTTCTATCACCTGGAAAGAAGTTCCTTCAGGCCCCCACGCCCCCTTCACTCAGTATTCCCTTCTCCCCACTTGAGGTAATCACTTTTATGATTTCTCTTACCATAAATTGGTCATGTCCATGAATTTGTATTGGGGTATACATGCATGTCGTACCATGACGATGAAGATATCAAACATTTCCTGCCACTCGGCAGACATCTTTGTCCTCTCTTCCAGTCTGTTTCCCACCAAAAGGAACCAATCTGTTGACTTGTAGTCACCATACAGAATAGTTTAGTAAAGCTGTGCGCATCATATCTGCGTGTCGAGCAGTAGGGTTTTTTTTTTTTTTAACCTATTGCTATGTATATGGATATAACACTATTATTTTTTGTGGAAGAACCGACGTTTGGGTTTTTCACCTTTGGGCTGTTTTGAATAAAATGGCAGTTAATATTCTTGTGTATGTGTTTTGGAAGATCTGAATACCTGCATCTTTCTGGTATATTAGAAATAGAATTGATGGGATATAAGGTATAGGTATATGTCTCTTTAATTTTAGTAGATACTGAAAAACCATTCCCCAAAGTGATTGTATGAATCTCTACTTCCAGTAGTTGTGTTCGAGACTTGTAATGACTCTGTATTTTTGCTATCACTTCATATCTGTTAGTCCTTTTAAGTTTTAGCCATTCTGGTGGGAGTATAGTGGCATGTCATTGTGGTTATAGTTTGACTTTTCTTGGTGACAAATCATGTTGAGTTTACTGTTGATCCACATTCTTTAACTGGGTGAGGGGTCTTAGAATGATTTGTAGGAGCTTTCTTTTTTTATGTTTATTTTGAGAGAGAGAGAGAGCGAGCCCTCGTGCATGTGTGAAAGCAGAGTAGAGAAAGCAGAGTAGAGACATTGTGGGGGATGGAGAGAGAATCCCAAGCAGGCTCTGCACCAGCAGCGCAGAGCCTGATGCAGGGCTTGAACTCAGGAACCATGAGATCCTGACCTTAGCTGAAACCTATAGTTGGATGCTGAACTGACTGGACCACCGAGGAATTTTTTTAAAAAATATATTGTGATATGCCTATTGTGATAAGAGTTTGCTGTTTTGTTTTTTTTAAGGTTTTATTTTAAAGTAATCCCTATATCCAACGTGGGGCTCTAATCTGTAACCCCAAGATCAGGAGTTGCATGCTCTACTGACTGAGCCAGCCAGGTGCCCCACAGATGTTTATTGATTTGCAATGTGTTTTTTGATGTCCTGGGCTAAAATTCAAACAAGTGGACTTTATTATTTTTTATGTTTATTTATTTTGAGAGAGAGCATGTGTACACACTAGCAGGGAATGGGCAGAAAGAGAGAGAGGGAGGGAGAGAGAAAATCCCAAGCAGGTTCTGAGGTGTCACCACAGAGCCTGATGTGGTGGTGTTCAGTCTTTATGAACTGAGATTGTAACTTGAGCTGAAATCAAGATTCAGACACTGACTGAGACACCCAGGTGCCCCAAAATAAGCATACTTTAAAGAAAAATTTTTGATCAAGATTTTCATGGTTTCCAAATTGTTTTTGAGTTTTGTGGTGTGCTTTGAAAGGTCTTGCGTGTTCATTCTGAGGTTACCATATTTCAGTGACTCTAATGTGCCACCAAATGTAAGATATTCTGTTACTCTGTATACTCCCAAAATATGGGAAAAATATTGTTAAACTGACACCGATTTTTTTTTTTTAACCATTCAGCATCTTTATCTTAAACTTGGAGCTTTAGTTTTTTCTATCACATACTACCAGATAAATGAGTAGGGAAATATAGATGAAATAAATTGGTTAAAGTATTCCCTCTAATTTTTCGCATTTTGAATAGGACTTCTGGGTCACTTTTTGACTTAGTGTGTTTTTCTATTATCTTCTTTGCCTGAAGAATGTTAGTGGGGAACCTTTTTTTTTAAAGTTTTTATATAAATTAGTTAACCTACAGTGTAATATTAATTTCAGGTGTGCAATATAGTGAGTGATTTAACACATCTGTATGGCACCTGGCACCGGTGCTCATCATAGCAAGTGCCCTCTGTAATCCCCATCACCTATTTTACACATCTCCCCACCCACCTCCCTTTTGGTCACTATCAGTTTATTCTCTGTAGTTAAGGTCTGTTTCTTGGTTTGCCTCTCTCTCATTTTTCCTTATTTATCTGCTCATTTGTTCTGTTTCTTAAATTCTGCATATGAGTGAAATTATACAGTATTTATCTTTCTCTGATTTATCTTGCTTAGCATAGTACTCGATCCATATCATTGCACATGGCAAGATTTCATTTGTTTTTTATGGCTAATAAGCTGAATAATACTCCATGGTGTGTGTGTGTTTGTGTGTGTGTGTGTGTGTGTATACATGCATGTGTAAAATTTAGTTCCAAAGAGGGGAAAATAGAGGCGACTGGGTGGCTCAGTTGGTTAAGCATTGGACTCTTGGTTTGGCTCAGGTTATGATTTCAAGGTTGTTGAGTTCTAGCCCCACATTCGGGCCCTGGGCTGACGATGTGGAGCCTGCTTGGGATCTGCTCCCTGCTCGCACTCCTCTGCTCCCCCTCTGCCACTTCTCCCCTTCCCAGCTTGTGCTGTCTCTCTCAAAACAAACAAACCAAAAAAACCCAAGAAACAAAAATCCTTAAAAAGAGAAGGGAAAATAAACTGCTATATGTTGCTGAACTGTTGACTCTCTTTTGGATATTCATGGCCATGCCCAGTGGAGCTTGGGGGAATCAATCTGGTGCTGATGGTCGTTTTACAATAATTATCTCTTATGAAAGTTTATGCATGCTTACTACTGAATCCAAAGTCTTTGACTTTTATTTTATTAATTGAAAATGGAATTAACCCAACATGTTCATAAGGTACATGTGAAGTGGATACAGGAGGTAATGTTTGCCCACTGCTTGTAGATATTTCTCTCCAGCAAGGGTTTTGGGGAAAAGAAAACCTTAAAGGGTACATAGACTAGCGAAAATAACCACATGAAAAGTGAGAAAGGCAGGAACTGGTTTTGGGTTATCGAGATAATAGGAAGGAAGAACAGAAAAACAGCAAAGCATAACTTAGAATATAGCAAATGGAAAATTATGGTGTTAAATAAACATTTATCAAAGTAAAAAAAATACCTAGATGGGTTTGTGTGTATGTATGTATGTAAGATTTTTGTTTAACTGTCTTAAATTGTTTATTTGGTACTTAATTATATACATGTATAATTTTAAGGATTCTAGAATGTTGTAGACTTTAGACTTGTTTGACTTCAGACTCTTGAGTTGTAAATAAAACCCAGTACTTGAGAGGTAATGAAAAAGGAGAGTTTATTGGAAAGTATCTCATGAAATTTCGTGCAGGGACAGAGCCTGGAATTAGAGACTCCGTGGGAAATAGGGACTCAGTGGAGTCTGTGCTGGACGTTGTTTCATTCTCCTTTCTCTCTGGAGACCACATAATCATCACCTGGTCCACAGATCCTTAAACAAGGCTTCCAGCAACTTTTTAATTAAAAAAAAAATTTTTTCATGATTTTACTTCATTTTTGAGAGAGAGAGACACACACACAAACAGAGTGCAAGTGGAGAAGGGGCAGAGAGAGGGAGACACGGAATCTGAAACAGGCTGCATGCTCTGAGTTGTCAGCGCAGAGCCCCACGTGGGGCTTGAACTCAGGACTGTGAGATCATGACCTGAGCTGAAGTCGGACACTCAATGAACTGAGCCACCCAGGTGCCCTGTAACTTTTTAATTTACGTGTTATTTGTCTAAGCCCCTCAGAAAAGCACTGTTTTTGTTCCTCCCCTCTTCATATTTTTTTAAATCTTTCTCAGGTTAAGTAATGTACTCAGGATCACATGCAAATATGGCTCTCTAGCCAGCTCTTAACCACTACTTCATATTATTGAGTTACGTTAGATCTAAACTGTGAGGTTAGACATGTGAACCCATGGGGTAATATCAATGACTTTGACCACTGATAAAGAGATAAACATGCTAACTTTTACAGAAACAAAATATTGAGTTCTTATGAAGATATGTAACTTGTGTCTTTGCAACTCAGCAGTACAGGCAGCTGAGTTTGTGGCAGCATAGTTTGTAAAAGCATGAATGGACATCATCAATCTGTGCCAAGCCCTCTACCCCAAGGTGGCTGCACGAGTGTTAATTGCTTTGCGAGGACTTTCTTGGTATCTCAGGAGCTGATACTTTTTCTTAATATTTACCACTGATTATAATTCTGTATTTACCTGGGTGACTTTTTCTTTTCTCCTTTTCCTACTAGAATGTTAAGGACTAATGTACCTTTGTGCTTGGAAGGGGTGTTATAAACGCGTATTTTAAGAAAGAGAGTGGATGTAAGAATTCATGCTGCTAAGATGTGATGAGAATTTTATGTCCTCATGTTTTCAAGAAGTTATTTTGATCAGACTTGTCATTTATATGTGTGTAAATTATATATATTGACTTTATATAGTTTTTCTTAATAAATCATGCAATTCTCATAACAGTATTGAACGTGCTCTATTTTAAAATAGAGGGTCCTTAATTTTCATAAATTGGTGCTCTAAATTGTACTGTGAGTGGTAAATTACTTACCATTTTAGAGGGAATCTTTTTAGCATTAGAGAATTGATATAATTTCAAGAAGCTTGTTCATTCAGTTTTGGAAGTGAGCTGTTTACTTTCCTCAGTAGCAGGAATCAGGCCTAGCATTTTAAACCCATGATGGAAACGGATTTCTCTTTATTTTCCCTTTGAGAAAATCCAACGGAGTGCCACATAACTAAAATCATCCTTGTCACTACAGGAATTAAAAAAGAATTTTTCCTTTTGTTTCTACATTTTAGAATCAGAGCTCTAACAGGATATCTCTACATTGAGGCTTTTTGATGTTAATAATTTTAGAGATGATTTTGTATTTTTACAGTTTTGGAGGTGGTGAGGTAAATCCTTTTAGTGATCTCAGTAGTTTAAGTGTGGCCCTTAGGATGGGTGTTCCTGTTCATGATTTATACTATGTAGAAGAATAATATTAATTTGGTATTAAGTTAGGTTATTTTGGGGGGTTGATGTAACCTTGAAGTTGTTAGTTGCTGTCTAATTTTCCTTAAATGAGTGGTGTTCCACTGAAGTGTTTGAAGTGCTGCACACCATTTCCTCATGACACCTGCACACAGGTTAGTTGGTTTCTTAGCTTCTGTTACTGCTTCTGAACTGTCTCTTGGAAGCAACACCATAGCAACACACAGGTTTCTGAGTCCTCAATCTATAATAGTTAATTTAGGAATTTATCACTGCCAGAGTTGTGGCCTTGTTGTAAATTNTTTTTTTTGTTTTTTGTTTTTTTTTTTTTTTTTAGAAATAACATACAAAAAGTCTTTAGTTCTCTAGTGATAAATATTACTTCTTCCCTAGTCATATAGAGTGTTTTACTGAACAGTGCCATGGTGGGAACGTCAGGTATATGAGAAAGAAAGGTTAGAGAATTGAGGTTATGGGTAAACCTGTTAAAGCCTATGAGGTGCAGGTGGGTGGCAACGTAACTGAAATAAAACAAAATACCTTGTATACCATATTATTTATGGCTTAAAAAAATTTTTTTTAACGTTTTTATTTTATTTCTAGGAGAGAGAGAGAGAGCGAGTGAGCGCATGAGCAGGGGAGGGTCAGAGAGAGGGAGTCACAGACTCTGAAACAGGCTCTGAGCTGGCAGTCAGCACAGAGCCCGACGCGGGGCTCAAACCCACGAACCGCGAGATCATGACCTAAGCGAAAGTCGGATGCTCAACCGACTAAGCCACCCAGGCGCCCCTATGGCTTTTGAAATAAACTGTGTTGAGGTACACTTTATATACAATAACGTATACTAATTTGAAATGGTTAGTTCACAGTTTTGATAAATAACGTATACCTGTACAACCACCACAATTCAAGCCAAGGCACGTGTTCATTACAGAAAATGTTTCCTTATCCCCAGCTACAGTCATTTCCACTCTTCCCCCTTATCCCAGGCAACCACTGATGTGCTTTTCAATGCTCCAGGTTAGCTGTGCTGCTTTTAAAATTTTGTATAAATGGAATCATGGTAGGCAGAATACAAACCCCTGAAAGATATCCATACTCTAATCCCTAGAATCTGTGAATATTTTACTTTACATGGCAAAAGGGATTTTGCAGATGTGATTAAGGGCTTTGAGATGGGGAGATTATACAGGTGGGTCCAGTGTAAATTATTTGAGTCCTTAAAGACCATGGTCTGAGAGATGATGAAGGCTGAAGAATGGTCAGAGGGTTGGTTTAGCAGAAAAGTAAGGCTGCCTCTGTTAGCTGAAAGGATCAAAGAAATTAACTCCTTTGTAAGCCTCCAAAGAGGAATATGGTCCTGCTCTTACACAGTGAGACCTGCGTCAGACTTCTGCAGAATTTGGCATAATAAATTTGTGTTGTTTTAAGCTACTCACTTTGTGCTAATTTGTTGTAGCAGCAGTAAAAAGGAATATTCTATGCTGTTTTCTTTTGTGCCTTTTGTTTTTAAAGATTCATTATGCTTTTGCCTGTATTAGTAATTAGTTCCTTTTTTCTTATCAGTATTGTCCCTTGTATGGATATATCACACTTTTTTTTTTTAATGTACGCGTCTACTGATGGCCATTTGGATTGTTTCCAGTTTTGAGCTATTAGAAATGAAGCTACTTGTGAATATTTGGGTTTGGGTCTTTGTATGGACTTGATGTTTTCACTTCTTTTTACCTTTGAATGGAGTTGCTAGGTCAAGTGGGAAGCATACAGTCAGTTTTATAAGAAAGTGCCAACTGTTTTCCAGGTACCAGTTTACATTCTCATCACTAATTTCTCCACCCTGGAATTCTTAGCCTTTTATTCATTTTGTTTCCTTTTTCATTTTTGTGTTAGAGCATGCAAGCGAGGGGGAATGTGGGGGAGGGAGGTGGAGAGAATTTTAAGCAGATTTTACACCCAGCTGAGCCACCCAGGTGCACCCATTTAGCCTTTTTAAATCTTAGCCATTGTAATGGATGTGTAGTGGTATATTGTATTTTAATTTTTGTTGGTGATGACATTCATATATTTTATGTGAATGGTTTAAATATTTAGCTAATTTATTTGGGTTTTATGTCTTTATGTAATTGTGGTAGCTTTGGTTATATATTCTGGATACAAGTACTTTGTCAGAACTGCAGAGAATATTTTTTTTTCTAGCATATAGCTTGTTTTTTTATTCCTTACATGATTATTTTGTAGAATGGAAGTTTTTAAATTTGATCAAGTCTAGATTATACATTTTCTTCTTTCATAATCTGTGTTTTTTGTGTCCTAAGGACATTTATTCTGTGTTGTGTTTTAGATGTTTTGGGATGTTAGCTTTTACTTTTAGGTCTGTGATCAAACATTAAAATACTTTGATTTAATTTTTGTGTATGGCATGAGATAAGTTCATCTCTTTCTCCATGTGAATACCCAATTCCTTTCAGTACTACTTGTTGAAGAAGAATATCTTTTCACCATTAATGACCTTATTAGCATCTCTGTCAAAAATCAGGTTTTTGGTGGTTAGGGGGTAGATTTCTTATGATCTTCTGTGTATGTGATCATGTTAACTCTGAATAAAGATGATTTATTCTTCTTTTTGATCTGTATGCCTTTGTTTCTTGCTTTATTTCAGTTGGGTAGGGTCTCTAGGACAGTGTTGCATAGGTAGGTGTTGGTGAGAATAGGACATTTATGCCTTGTTCTCAATTTTAAGGGCAAAGCGTTCTTTAACCATAAATTATGTTAGCGGCAGTTTTTTCATAGATACTCTTTATCACATTAACCATGTTTTCTTCTATTAGTACTTTGCTTAGAATTTTTTTGTGAATGGGTATTAGATTTTGTCAGGTTTTTTCTGCATCTACTATATAATCGCATGTGTTTTCTCCTCCGTTTTATTAGTGTAATGAATAATGTTGATTTAACATTTGAAAATTTCCTTCCTTGCGTTCCAGAGTCATGATGTACTATTCCTTTTTATATATTATTAATTTGATTTTCTAATATTTTATTACGGTTTTGCTCATTTGTCTTTATTAGGGATTGATTTTTTTTTTGGCTATAGTCTTCGTCTGGTTTTGGTATTGGGGTAATGCTCATTTCAGGATATGAGAAGTGTTTACCTTCTGTATTTTTTCAAAGAGTTTATATAGATTTTTTTCCCCTTAAATATGTGATACAATTCATCAGAAAAGTCATCTGGACCTGTAGTTTTCTTTGTGGGAAGGTTTTTAGTAACATATCTGATTTCTTTTTTAGATACAGGGCAGTGTAGATTTTTTCTCTTTTCTTGAATCCTTTTGGTAATTGGTATGTTTCAAGATTTTTTTCTTTTAATTTCAGAGCTTAGTAGCTTAATATCTTTGCTCTTTCAAGGAGTATGGAATCTGGTTAAATAACCTTTATCATTGGTCATGATTAGCAGGCATGTATCTTAATCAGTTTAGGGAGACTGACTTACTCAAACACTGGTTTCGCTGGTCTTTCTCTATAGTATGTCCATTGTCTTTTACATTGATTTCCACTTTATTTCTTTCTATCTACTGAGTTTATTTTCTTTTTATAGCTTAAAATAAGATCTGTGATACCAAGTGCCAGCTCTTTTGTAATACAAAGTATTAAGTGCTATAAATGTCCCTTTAAAGAGTTGTTTTAGCTGCATCCCATATTTTCATTTAATTATGAGTTCTAATTTTCTTTGTGATTTTTTTTAAAGAGCTGTTTGACAAATACGTTTTATTTTTGGTTTCTCATTTTTAAATGTTTGTTTATTTTTGAGAGAGAGAGACAGAGCATGAGTGGGGAGGTGCAAAGAGAGGGTAGACACAGAACCTGAAGCAGGCTCCAGTCTCTGAGCTGCTGCAGCACTGAGTCTGATGCGGGGCGTGAACTCGGGAACTGTGAGATCATGATCTGAGCCGAAGTTGGAAGTTGGATTCCCACCCAGGCGCCCCTCTTTGTGGATTTTTTTTTTCTTTTTACCTATTAGTTACTTTAGGCATATGCTTTTGTTTTCTAAATATTTGAGAACTTTGTACGTGTCCTTTCTTTATGGTTAGTGAAAATACTCTTATGTGACTCAAGTCTTAGATTTGTATCTGCTTTGTAGCACTGCATATGTCTATTTTGGTCATGTTACTGTTTGCACTTTGTTTCTGTTGGATGGTGCTTTTAGAAATACCAATTCAAGTCAAGTTAGTTAGGTGTTCAGAACTTCTATATTCTTATGATTTTTATGTTTGTTTTTATTATTTATGGAGTGAAAAGTGTTGATCTGTAACTCCAGATGTAATTTATTTGTTTCTCCTTTAAGCTCTCTCAGGTTTCATATATTTCCAAGTTGTGTGCCCATTTAAGATTTATATGACCTTCTGATAGATGGGTTAACCCCTTTCTCATTATTAAACGTTCCTAGCCTTTTTCACAAAAGCATCTTGTTTGATTTTACTGTAACCACCATAGCTTATACCTAATGTTTTCATGTTGTTTTTTCCTTTTTTTTTTTTTTAACCTTTGATCTGTATATTTTTACAGTTACGGTGGATTTTTTTTAAGCAGTGTGTAATTGGGTCTTTTTTTAAAAACTAGGTTGACAATTTGTCTTCGAATTGGATTTAGATCATTTACGTTTAATGTAAATCCTAATGTGGTAGAAGAATTTAAGTATGCTACATTGCTTTATGTGTCATTTTTTTCTTTCTACTTGTTTATTTGGTAGTTTTTAATGTTTCTTTTTGTTTCCATACCTCTTTGTTTACTTTTCTTTCCTTGTTACTCTGTGGTTTATTTTTTGCATACTTTCAGTTTGTCTTCAAGTAAAATTCTAGCACTCCACGAACAATGTTAGAATATTCTTCTTTCCTCCCTTTTTTCCACTGTTATACTCTTAGGTTTTATTTTCAGAGGTGTTACAAATTTGAGGATATATTATTTCTGCTTTGAACAGATACATTTAAAAATTTTTTTGAGGCAGTCCATGTGCTTGTGTGCTTGTGGGGGAGGGGTAGAGAGAGAGAGAGAATCTTAAGCAGCCTCCACACCCAGCTTGGAACCCAAGGGCTTGATCTCATGACTGTGAGATTATGACTTGAGTTGAAATCAAGAGTTGGACACTTTAACAGCTGAGCCACCCAGGTGCCCCTGAGCAGTTTACATTTTAGTGGAAACTGTAATAAAGAAAAGTTCATTTTATATTTGCACACATATTTATCAGTTCTGGCATTTATTTTGGGTAGATCAAAGTGTTTACTTGTCTGTGTTGTTTTCTTTCTGCTTAAGAACTTTTTCAACATTTTTGCTCCTCAGATCTGTTGGTAAGGAATTCTGTCAACTTTAGTTTGTCCGACAGTATTTCATATTCATTTTTGAGGAATATTGTCATCTTTTTACTTGAGCCCTTTAAAGACGTCTTTCCATTATCTTCTTCATTGCATAGTTTCTGATGAGAAGTCTATAGTTCTTTCTTTCTGTGTATTTAAATATGTTTTTTTCTGGCTGCTTTTATGATAATTCTTTTCAACACTGATTTTCAACAGTTTGATAATAGTGTATATAGCTTTCTGTGTATAATAATAATTGTGTAGTTTTCTCTTTATTTTGCTTGGGTTTATTTGAGCTTCTTAGATCTGTGGATATATATATTTTAATTAGAATTTCAAAAAACTTGGAGTTTTTTTTTTTCTTTTCCACCTTCTGCAACTTCACTTACATATCTGTTTGAGTGCTTGTTATCACACAGATCACTATAGCTTTACCCTACTTCAATCAAAAAATTATGTAACTTCTTTTAAAAATCAATTTAAATCTTGCAAGAATTGTGGCTTCTGATGCTGAGTATCACTGTTATTCTCCTCAAATTTAAAATATTTTGTGTAGTGTTTGAGAATTCACTCTGGTACTCTAGTGTGCTGTAGTAGCTCAATTGGGAACTGTGAGCCTGTATCTGTGTTCAGAAATTTATGAAGCTCTTGAGATCTACTACTCACATGTGTTAAGGACCTCCTATATGTAAATTTTATATTATTGGATATGCGGTTTGTTATGTACCAGTGTCCTTTCTATAAGGATTTATGACAGAAATGTCATCATGGTTTTAGGAACAGGCAGTTGATATGCACTCTTCTTGTGGCTGTGAACTTTTGAACCGTTTAGCACATGTAGATTCTTCTGCTAGAAAACTTGTTTTTTTGTAGTAAAATAAACAATATAAAATTTACCATTTTAACGAGTTTTTAAGTATACAATTCATGGCATTTGGTAAAATCACAGTGTTGTGAATCATGACCATTATCCATTTCTATAACTGTTTCATCATCTTAAACTGAAAGTATGTACCCATTAAAGAATAATTCCTCTTTCTCCTTTATCCCCAGCCTTAGATAACCCTTATTATACTATATTTTTATCTGTAAAAATTTACCTATTCTAGGTACTTTACATAAATGGAGTCCTGCTATTTTTCTTTCAGTGTCTGACTTATTTTATGTAATGTCCTCATGGTTCATCTTAAATATTGTAGCATAAATTAGAATTTCATTGCTCTAGTTTTTAAAAAAAATTTCCCCCAGCTTTATTGATATATAATTGGCTTAGTATTGTATTAGTGTAAGATGTACAACATGATGACATAATATGTATACATAGTATATATAGTATACACATAATATGTATAGTAAAATTGTTACTACAGTAAGTTAATGTCCATTGCTTTGCATAATTACAAATGTGTTTTTTTCTTACGGGGAGAACTTTTAAGGTCTGCTCTCTTAACAGTTTTCAAAAGTACAATTCAGTATTCTCATTTATAGTCATCATGTTGTATGTTTCATCCCCAGAACTTATTTATCTTTTAACTGGAAGCTTATTGATCATCAGTGAAAAAAGTATTTCATTTCTTCTTATGGCTGAATAATACTTCATTGTATGTGTATATACCACATTTGTGTGTCCATTTTTTTGCTGATAAACACGTGTTATTTTCACCATTTGGTTATTGTGAATAATGCTTCTTTCAAAATTTGTGTACAAATATCTGTCTGAGTCCCTGTTTTCACTTCTTTTTAAAAATTTTTTTTTTGTTTTCAATTGCTTTGAGTACATACTCAGAATTGCTGGATCAAATGGTAAGTCAGTATTTATGTAGTATGTCTTTATGTTTTCCACAATTCGTCTGCCATTTTACATTCTCAGTGTTTAAGGGTTCCACTGAACCACATCCTCACTGACGCTTGTTTTCTGTTTTTTTAACTTTTAAAATTACTTTTGTTATGGTAAAATGTAAAATTCATTGTGTGTACTGTTTAAGTATACCTTTTAGTCATGTTAAGTAAATTTACATGGTTGTGCAGTCAATCTCCAGAACTCTTTTCATCTGCAGAATTGAAACTCTACATCCATTAAATAACAGTTCTCTTATTTCCCCTCTCTCTCTAGTCCATGGCAACCACACTTTTTGTTTTTGTTTCTGTGAATTTGAGTACTCTAGATACCTTATAAGTGGCATTACCTGGTTTGTCTTTTTGTGATTGGCTTCTCTCATGTAGTATGATCTTCTTTAAGGTTCATCTTTATTGTAGCATGTGTCAAAATTTTCTTCCTTTTTTAAGGCTGAATAGCATTCCACTGTGTGTATAGAGTATGTTTTGTTTATCCATTCATCCTTTGATGGACATGTGCGTTACTTCCACCTTTTGGCTATTGTGAATAATGCTGCCATGAACATGACTGTACAGATTCCTTTTAAAGTCCCTGCTTTCAGTTTTTTCACATCCAACAGTGGAATTGCTGGAACATATAGTAGTTCTATTTTAAATTTTTTGTGAAACCACCATACTGTTTTCCATAAGGACTACACCATTTTACATACCAAAAGTGCACAAAGTTTTCAGTTTCTCCACCTCTTAGCAAGCATTATTAGTAGTAGTATTGTTATTAGATGATGGACATCTTAATGGATGTGAAGTGATAATGTGGTTTTGGCTTAGAATTGCCTAATGATTAGTGATATTAAATCTTTCCATATGCTTGTTTTCCATTTATTTATCATATTTGTAGAAATATCTATTTCAGGCTTTTGTCCATTTAAAAATCAGATGATTTGTTTTTTGTTGTTGTTGTTATTGAGGTGTAGGAGTTCTTTATTATGGATGTCGATCTCTTATCAGACATGAGTTGCAAATGTTTTCTCCCGTTCCCTATGTTGCCTTTTCCCTCTGGTATAATTTGATGCACAGATTTCTTTTTTGCTTATTTGATAACAGCCATCCTAACAGGTGAGGTGTTATCTCACTGTGGTTTTGATTTACAGTTCCCTAATGATACATATCGTTTTTGGGAAAACTTAAGATTTGAGCAAGTGTTTTTGTGCACCAGTTTCATTCCTGCTTCCATTTACTTTTTTGTTTCCTTTTGTATTATGCATTAGTTTAATTTTTATTTATTTAATGTTCTATTCTTCTGTTCTTCTGTAAATTATTTTTGAAACCATGCTTATATAATTTTTGGTAACATGAATTCTTGGTGAAGAATTGTACTGTATTAGACCTTGATCTTGCCATTGATCAAATATGAGGCACTGGACAGGTCAGTGAACTTTTCTCTGGGTCCATAAAAAGTAATGCCAGTAAAGACTTGCAAACCAAGCCTTCAGGTAGTGTGGTTCTGCAGGGTAGTAACAGCTGAATAGGAATGTGAGAGTGGGGATTGTAAACAGCAAGAGCTGAACAGACTTGTCTGAACAGATGTATGGAAAACAGAGGGAGATAGAAGCAGCAGTAGTTCAATTTGCTCTAACCAGGAGCAGAATAAATGGGATATCTGGCTCTGACGAGGCTCTGTAAATGATGGCCACAGAGATCTACATAGGAAATAGACAAATATATAGAACCAGGGTCAACATTGCCTGAATAGGTGAGGGAAATTAAATATGGTTAAGGTTTCTAAGTTTTCTGCAAAAGCTTAGAGTAGAATGGGGCTCAGATTAATCGTTTGCCTCTGGAGAAACCAAAGAGAGGAGGGATAGTGGCCTCGAAATGAGAAGGAAGATGTATCATTGAGAGTTGAGTATAGCAACTTAGGTTTTGTAGACTGAAAAGAGGAGGATGACAGCCGGGAGCATCTTTGGAAGAAATTTTGCAACGCAGCCAGGCCACTTGAATTGAGTAACCTATAAATAAGAACAAACTTTTATTTGCTATAATTGTATTTTTATTCTTAAAATTTTCCCATACTGTTACCTATTTGAATCAACTTGAAATAAATTGTATTTAATAGTACTTAGGAGAAAAAAAATATGGTATCTAATGGGAAAACTCCTTTTAGGTGGTAAATAATTATTCTGAGATTTCACCATAGCTGACACTGGGAATATACCACAGGTGTTCTGGGGTATAGTTGGTTTCATGCTCAGCCAGTTTATTACTTTATGTAAACTACTAGCTAAGATAATGTAATGCAGTTTTTTTTTAATACTGTTTCTGAGACCCACTGATAAAGTTAAGCTATATTGAGACATATGTACTTAAAGTATTTCAGAAGAGGATAGTGTAATCTGAAAATGCATGGTTTTAAGAGTCCCTGCTTTGATTTTAAATATCTGGGCAAGTGACCTAATTTTCTTTTCACCATAGCTGTATTAGCTGTAAAGTAAAGGAGTTGAGCAGCATCTTTAATCAGCGCATCTGATTCTGTGATCCTATTTTGTTTGTATTATTATTATTCCTTGTATTATTAGTGTTTTTGTCATCATCATCATGATGGCTTTTCTGAGCTACCTTAGAAACAAGTACATTATGTATAATCTTATTTCTAGGACAGAATGAGTTTTAAGTTCTCTGCAACCAACTCACAGTCCAAATCTTCCTTCAGTGGTGAAGTCAAATCTGGATTCTCACAAATTGTCAATTTTGTGTCCTAATTAAAAAAATTTTTTTTAAATGTTTTTGTTTGTGAGAGAGAGACACATACACACACAGCGTGAGCAGGGGAGGGTCAGAGAGAGAGGGAGATACAGAATCTGAAGTAGGCTCCACGCTCTGAGCTGTCAGCACAGAGCCTGACGCGGGACTTGAACCCACATACCATGAGATCATGATCTGAGCTGAAGTTGGATGCTTAATCGACTGAGCCACCCAGACGCCCCAAGTGTCCTAATTTCTAAAGTGAAGGTAAAATGTGACTGCTTTGAGTGTTTCTCCTTATTTATTAATACCTTTCCCTACTCCATTGTCAGCCTGCTATAACTAGGATTATCTCAAAGAATCCTTACACAATTATTTTGTTGGTTGTTTTCCTCGTGGCACTTGAACAAAGACTTCCATACGGCCTATATTTTACACACAGATCCAGTCGTTTTGGGGGTTGTGGGTATCAGATAGAGCTGGGAATATTACCGGTAAATGGGAAAATATTTTTTCTGAAACATTTTTTAAGCTATACAACAGGTAAAAACAGGGTCTGAATCTGAGTACTTCTTAGGGTCAAATGAATTTTTTTTTTTTTTTTTTTTTGGCTAGTTAACTATAGCTCCTGAAAAAGGAAGAAAGAATCGGAAATGGTCAGTTTTCAATTTTAGCAACCTAGTGACTTTTGAACTCTGGATTTTGGTATGCAGAAAAGGTACCCTGCTGTGATCATTTCCTGACAGATGTGTGTTACGGTCCTTTATCTGTGAGTTTCCTCTTCTTTTGGCTCATTTTGCCACGATTTAAGGAATTGAGGAGTTTTTAACCCCTGCTTGAAATGTCAGTCCCTTTGACACTACACTTTTTTCTCCTTTCCTGAATTATGCCAGCCTGCTACCCGCTAAAAAGAAAGCTCAATTATTTAAAAAATAAAAATAAAAAAATCTCTCCTGCTTCAGGGCTCCCCTCCCAAGCCCCCGCCCAACTTCTAAAAGAGATGAATAGTCAGGTACATTGGCTCTTGGTTACCTGCTTGTCCTGAAAATAGCCTTTGTGACACTAACTTTAGTCTCATGTTTACCCTTGCAATGGAAGAGATAGGTGAGAGAGAAAACAATGGGATTTTCTGGTTTAACTTTAATTATGGGGTAAATTGTGCAGTGCTACATGTCTCATGTTCTCAACGTAGGTAGTCGATGATAGAAAAGCATATATACCTATTTTAAGATTTGTCTACATTGGTATTTCCTCAGTTATTTATAATAATTTAGCAGAAATTGGCATTCTGTTTCTTTCTGTAAAGGGTCAGCTAGTAAATATTCTGGGCAACTGCTCAAGTCACTTGTTTGCAGTGCCATAGATATATGTAAATGAATGGACAGTAAGATTTTACTTATGATAGACACTGAAATTTGAAGTTCATAGAATTTTTACATTCTTTTCCTTCACAAACCGTTAAAAAATGTAAAAATTATTCTTACCTTGTGGATTGTACAAAAAGCAGGTTGGATTTGGCTGTTGGGCTATGGTTTGATAAGTCATGTTTTAGAAGAATGATAAGTTTGTTTCAGTTGATGTCCTGAACTGTTTAAGTAATTGTAGAATTAGTATAGTATGAAGTTAGTAAAATAACTAAGAAATCTGTTACCAGCATATTACCCACTCATCTTAAGCTTTAGTTTCCTTATATATGAAATAGGAAAAACATAAGTATTATAAGTTAGTTCTTTATTATGAACAGTGACCCACCCTGGCTGTTACTAGCAGAGTAAGGACTTACTAAAGAATATTAGGTAGCTTGCAAAATCATTGGGGAATGGAGAGGTACAGACTTGATTCCAAGCTTCTGGGAAACTTTTCTAAAGCTGTAAAGCAGAACTAGGTTTGAAAGTCACTGACGGTGAGCAGTAAATGTTAGGTGCTCACCTTGATTAAAGATGCTATTATTATTGGCTCTGTTGCTTTTTCAGTGACAGGAACTTTCCTGTTGCAATTGGTTGGAAATGGTTGGTTTGCTGCTGCCACCGTCAAAACCCAAGCCTGCTCATGCTTTGGTCATGAGCAAAATTGGAAGTTGTATGCATTGCTTACTTCCAAGTCAAAATTTCTTGGAGATTTAGATGTTAGAGATAGAATGACATATTCTGTCTCTTTGGGAATTTTAAACTCTGATTTCTGCATTAAAATTGAATTAGTAAATTAGACATTACACTAATTGATTAGATGGTAGACCATAAAATGTAGAAATATCCACAAATTAAAAGTCTGTTTAGACTTTTAGTACTGATGAATATGATGGATGTCTGCAACAGTAGGCACTTTAACTGTCTCCCGTTAGAATGCACATACACCTCCATTTGTCCTTAAATTTCAAAAAACTACAACAAGCTCTTTGCTAAAACCTATAATTTATGAAAGGTTTGTCTTCTCGGTGTGTGTGTTGGTTATTTAGAGTTATTTTCCCTTCAAAACAAGAAGGTTCTAGATAATGGACTTGTTTCCAGTGTATTTCCTGAGAGTTTCAGGTTGCTCTACTACTAGGTGGCAAGTTTCACTATTGTGAGGTGTGGCGGTAAGAGGCACTGAGTTACTGCTTACTGTAGGTTGTATTATGCAAAAAAAAACACTTGCTTCTCTTCTCTAGTGGGTTCTCTCTGTAGAGTCCCTACCTAATAGGAGGAGTGCTTCTTCCCATTGACCCCAGGCTTAGCCATGGGTCTTGCTTTGGTTAATGCAAGATAAGAAGGGAGATTTGCTATGTTTAAGCAGAAGCTTTAGGAGCCATTTTGTGAATTGATTTTTGTTTATTTTCCTCTGCTGTAAGAAAAACAGGTGCCAGATAAAGGCTGTTTCTTTTGCCAGGATCCCAGAATGGAAAAGATACCTGTAGCCAACCCAAAGCCAACTGAACAAAAATGAGAAATACATTTTTGTTCTAGTAAAACAGTAGTTCTCAAAGTGCTCCTATTGAACCCAAGATCTTTAAATACTATTTTAATAATACTAGGTCTCTTTTTACTGTGCTGACCTTGCATTATGGTTAAGTGACAGTGGGGAAAACTGCTGGTGCCTTAGGAAAGATCAGTAGTTGCTTCAAACGGTACCTTTTATTACCAGATTTTTATAGTAAACAAAGTTTACTTCTTTGATGAAGCAGTAAAAGTTATTAATGAAAAAAACCTTGATCCTGAGTATGTGTCTTTTTACAAGTCTCTGATGAAAGAAGAAATGTCCAAGAAGCACTTGTGCATGCTGCAGTGTGCTGGTTGTCACAGAGGAAAGCCCTTGTGCAGTTGAGTTAGGAGCTGGACTAGTCACTGATGGAATATCATTTACCCTTGAAACATTGCTTCACTAACATGAGCATTTAACAGACATTTTCTCAGGTGAACAAAATGAGCCTTTTACTTTGAGGAGAAGAATTGGCAGTATTTGTTGCCAGTAATAAAAACTGAAATTTCATGTGAAAACTAAAGTTTTGGAAAATTCTGAGATATGTGAGCTTGATAGCCCCCAGGTACTTAGGCTTTTTCTGATGAGCTTGGTAATGATAGTAGTAAATATAATTTTAAAAAAAATTGGTGATGCATAATGAAATGCCAACATTTGGGAGATCTGCCTAACTCAGTGGACCAATATTTATGATTGATGAATGATATTATAAAATTATGCATGGATAAAAAATCCATTCATAATGCCAGACCAGTGGATTTTAATGTAACAGTACTGCAAAGGTCATTGAGAAGGTTGAGGATTCACACTTCAGTGAATTTTCAAGACACTATTACTTGTTGAGATTTGGTGTGGAATCAAATAATATTCGTAACTTTGAGTCTACACCAAAGCTCATTTAAAAAAGCTGTGTAATATTCCTTTTTCAACTGCATATCTATTTGAGAGTGAGGTTGGATTTTCTTCATATATTTCAATCAAAATGACATTGCTGCTGATTGGGTACAGAAGCGTGTATGATAACCCGTATGGTTTCTTAAGGCAGACCTTAAAGAGATTTGTTAAAAGCTAATGCTTCTCCTAGAATTTTTACTTCTTCTAAAAAATGTAGTTGATTTTAAATAAATACAAACACAAATTTTAAAAGTTCTTCGTTTTAATTTCTAATATAGTATATGTAGCTAAATTCATATAAAGTTTTTTGAGATCTTCCATTTTTAATAGTAGAAAGAGGCTGTAAGTCCAAAACATTTAAGAACTACTGTTGTAAATGATTAAGATTTATAAGGATTGTTTGTTACATCATAACCTAATACATTGGAAATATGGTTAAGTTGGCAGTGTGGTTAAATCAGTCTTATTGAGAAATACAAGTTGCTACAATTTGTTAACCTTCTGTTTTGTTAGTATGGCTTAAATTTTTTTTTAAATTGGTTTCTGATCTTTATTATTTCCTCTTTAAAAATTTTTTAAAAATGTTTATTCATTTTTGAGAGAGATCGCACTTTCCAGGGAGGGGCAGGGAGAGAGGGAGACACAGAATTCAAAACATGCTCCAGGCTCTGAGCTGTCATCACAGAGCCTGACTTGGGGCTCAAACTCACGGACCACAAGATTGTGATCTGAGCTGAAGTCAGATGCTTAACAGCTTAGCTGACTGAGGCACCCAGGTGCCCCAGGAGTAATTTTTTTTCAATGTTTATTTTTGTGAGAGACAGAGCTTGAGCATGAAGTGGGGCTCGAACTCCTGAGCCGTGAGGGCGTGACCTGAGCTGAAGTCAGACACCTAACCAACTGAGCCACCTTGGCACCTCTGCTACGGGTGCCATAGTAAAAAAAAAAAAAAAATTGTGGAAAAAAAAAAGTCTTCTCTATAGCAGTGACTTGTGGTGAGACTTCACCTGGGACAGAAGTATTTTCACGCTTGGTCAGTCCATCCATACAGCTCTTCCTTAAATTACTCTGCATACCTGTTTCTTGTGAGGACCTGACATGGAAATCTAAGCATATGAAACTCATTTAAGAATTGGTATGCATTGGGGTGCCTGGGTGGCTCAGTCAGTTAAGCGTCCAACTTCGGCTCAGGTCATGATCTCACGGTTCGTGGGTTCGAGCCCCGTATCCAGCTCTGTGCTGACAGCCGGCTCAGAGCCTGGAATCTATTTCAGATTCTGTGTCTCCCTCTCTCTCTGACCTTCCCCTGCTCATGCTGTGTCTCTCTCTCAGAGATAAATAAAACAATAAAGAAAAAAAAAAGAATTGGTATGCATCTCACTTTGTTTCCCTTTCTTGACAATGCAGACAATGAAGTGTATTACCCAGTGGAGAATTTCTCTTTTTAACTTTCCTTAAGAAGTATTTCAGATGGTTGAAAGAATCCATTTCTGGGTGATAGCCAGCATATAATGCAAAGTCATGTGTAATCTAGGCTTATGCATTTTTTCTCTCAATTAGCTAGTCATAGAGAATCTCCTATGTAGTGAATAGACCTTGTTTGAGGAAGAAATAGCAGTGAGTGAGGAGTTAGTCGCACAGAATATGAACCATCTGCTTATGCCTCACGAGCATCCTGAATCTTGTTGGTATGTACTACATACAACAAGTTGATGATGGAGGATTTCTGTCACATCAGCTTTGACTTTGTGGATCAGATGAAGATAATTATTGATGGGTAGCTCAGGTTTCATAGTTACCTTGGCTAGATGTTCATTCTCACCAGTATAAAAAGTACAGGAATTATTTTCAAAAGAGAATCTTGGTTTGATGAAGATGGTATTTTTTTGCCCTAGAAAGTCTTAGAGGTTTCTGCTCTGATTGTCCCAGAGGGGTTTGCCCATAGCTTCTTATGACATTGATCTGTTGACACTCTGAGCACCAGTGCAGTCAGAGTTTCATTACAGTCAGCTGGCAGTTACTTGCACTTGCATACTGGATTGGCTAGAGACTTTTTCTCTTCCTCAGGGCCATACTTAAAACTGCTGGATTTCAGAGCACTCCCGATCACTCCGTAAACAGAGCCGTGCACATCTATTGTTTCCAGTGAGGCCTACCAAGGTTTCTGCTTCTTTCTTTGTTGTAGGAAGTACAGGGTTTTCATTTTGGAGGGAATATTCTGGCTTGCCACACTCTGTTGGCTTCTACAACTAAATTGTGGTGGCGGGACCCAAGTTTTTCTTGGGACTTTTTTTAATTGATCTTTTGGCACCCGTGTTTTGTTAGGACATCCAGAGTACTGGCTATTTCCTCCTCACCAGGTGTTACTGACTTGATTTTATCAGTGTAGTGGACCAGTGTGATGTGTAGTTGTGTGGTGAAACAATTAAGGTCATATGAAAGCTAGAAACCTGACTTAGCTAGAGGCAGTATAGTCACTATGTATTACTGTCCCATCCAAATGAAAACAAATTACTTCTGGAATTCTGTTTGTAGAAATAGAGAAACTGTTTGTCAAAACTATAGCTGCATGTCAGGTACTATGCTAAAGAGATCAAATTTGGATTACCAGGTATACTTCTAATCATTACATTTAGAATACACTCATTCTCTGTGAACATTTGTATGTTCTGCATTAGTCAAACAGTTGTATTAAATGAATATCTGCTAGGGATTGCAACCCTTGCATCTTTTAATTCTTTGATAATTCCCACCCTGCCCCCGTGTCACCCCCACCTCCCTGCCAATGCAATATTTTGTTTGGAGGGAGTGCTTCAGGGGTCTGTGTCTGAACTTTCCTGATCCAGTGTAACCCCATTATTTCTTTTGTCATGGCATCATTGTGGGATTTTGTAAGTTGGTAGTCCACTGTCACTACCTTTTTCAGCTATATATTCAGCACCCACGGAAATACCAGTAGGATGGGGCGATTGATCCACTCTTTAAATGGGCTTGGGCCAAAACTTAATATATTATTTGAATACCATAATCCTTTTTCCTGACACATACTTCACAGTGGTGCTATCTAAGAGGTCCTCAGGGATTAGTTTAAGAGTTAGATTTTATAGTCCCAAGAATTTGGGTCAGGGAATTTTATTTCCCTTTCCCAAGTACATAGTTACCCTGTTAAGTGGCGGCTGTTCTTCCATGGAAAATAACGGTACTTGTGATCTAATCATAGAGCTTTGAAGGATTCTTTGCTTTACCTTCATTCTAGAGGCTCTGGGTCTAGGAACTCTGAGAGGCTGTGATTTCCCATTTTGGTGGCTTATGTCCCCTTTGTCAGCCTCTGTGTGTCATACCTAGAGTTGTTTATTTGTGTAGGTTTAGGGACCAGCAAACTTTCCCTTTTTTCAGCCCATGTATTAAATGTTTTAGGGTTTGTATGCACCCAACTCCGCCATCATAGTGCTAAAGCAGCCATAGTTAACACATAAATAAATGGGCATCTCTGTGTTACTATCAGACTTCATTTTCAAAAACACAGTGGGTTAAATTTAGACTGCAGGTTGTAATTTCTGTGCCTCTAGTACAGATCTTATAGGATTATGATGGGATGTCCTAATATTATGATTTTAGGGATTTTTCTTGCAGACAAACCACTTTGATAACCACTACGTTCCTGTTTCTTTGACCTTGTTTGGTACTACTTGATGTTATAATTAAGCAGTCAACAAAATCAGACCGTGCATTTTGGTCATAACAGCTCTGGAGGAGGGGTTGGCAAACTATAGTCCACAGGCCAGAAGTGGTCTGCACTTGTTTTGTTGATCCACAAGCTAAAAATGTTTTTCACATTTTTAATTGATTGAAAAAAAATAAAAGATAATGTTCTATAAGTGAAAATTATATGAAATTCAAATCTTCGTGTCACGTCTGAGGATTTACTGGAACACAGCCACATTAGCTTGTTTATTACATTTACATATAGTTTATGGCTGCCCTCACTTCACAGCAACAGAATAGGCTAGTTGTGACAGAGACATCGTGGCCTTAAAATAATGTGCTATCTGCCCTTCATAGAAAAACAAAACAAAGCAAAAACCATTTACTGATCCCTGCTCTAAGATTGGAGGAAAAACTCTTTTGTGTCATGCTCAGTAACTGATTGCTCTTTGTCAGTGCCTTGACTCAATAATTTACACTGTGAATATGTTGCTTTCTGTATTTGAACTCTCCAGTTAGAAGCCATTTCCTACTCTACTGTTCTTGTGTATCCACCTCATGCCTTTCACAGCTTCACGCTACTGTCTCTGCTTGGTCCCCAAAGCCTTGTTTTAAAGCACTTTATTACCGATGACCGCAGTTGGTAATTTAATTTTGCCATAGTCTGAATATAAACTATCAGAGACCTATCTTATGTGATTGTTTCCTTAATGCATTCAACCTCAGCTAGATTAGATAACATCCTCAGATTTCCATTACCTTGAAGATTCTCCCAGATTCTCATCACCTCAGTGATTTCAGAATTTAATGATATTAATAATATTAGCCAATATTTTATTCAACTTTTATTGTGTGCATGCACTGAGCTAAGTACTTTTCACACAGGAGTGCTTACTTAGTATGGTGTCTGGCACAAAAGTATTCAAAAAAGGTTAGCCGACATTTAGTTATTTTTTCATTTAGATGTAAATACCCCTCCCCCCATACTTCATGTATGATTAAAAAAAAAAACTCCTTGGTCTTTAAAATTTTAAAAATCACATTAAGGTTAATTTGGAGTGAGTGACATAAATTAACAACATTTTTTGCCTATAATGTTTTTCCTTTTTAAAAATTTATAGATCTATACAGTAGGTTCTCATTATTCACAGTAGTTATGCTTATAAGGTTGTTGTGAACACTGAATTAGTATGTAATGAACCATTGCTCCTAGGAAAAATGCACGATTAGGTTCCTGTGAATCTCTGGTCACATTTTCATCAAGTGATCAGTGATAACCTTGTTTTGTGTATTTCTGTTTAAAGTCCCCTTGTTTATATATATATTGTTGATTCATTAACATTTCTTTTTTTTTTTTTTTAATGTTTTATTTATTTCTAGGTGAGAGAGAGACAGCGTGAGCAGGGGAGGGTCAGAGAGAGAGGGAATCACAGACTCTGAAACAGGCTCCAGGCTCTGAGCTGGCAGTCAGCACAGAGCTCGACGCAGGGCTCGAACCCACGAACTGCGAGATCATGACCCAAGCGAAAGTCGGATGCTTAACCGACTAAGCCCCCCAGGCGCCCCGATTCATTAACATTTTATTAATGGCCAACAGCATTATAACTCCTCAATGAATGAAGCCCATCTATCACACATTTCCTCCATAAGGCATGTCACAGTCAGGAACACTAGACGCAACGTCANTATTTGTTTATAGAATGAGAGCTAAAACAAGAAGGCAGAATGCCATGTCATTTGCTGGGTGTGTACAACAGGTGACACAAGTTTTTCACTGTTTTGTACAGGACTGAAGGTTACAAAGGCACTACAAGTATTGATGCTGGGGTTACATATAAATTTTAGCAAGTAGGCAGATTTCACAAATACGGGATCCATGAATAATGAGGATTGACACTGTCTCCTCAGATGCCATAATTTTTTATTTTAATTTTTATCTTTTTTTAAAAAACATTTTTATTTCTAGGAGAGAGAGAGAGACCGTGTGAGCAGGGAAGGGTCAGAGAGAGAGGGAGACACAGACTCTGAAATAGGCTCCAGGCTCTGAGCTGGCTGTCAGCACAGAGCCTGACGCGGGGCTCGAACCCACGAACCGCTAGATCACGACCTAAGCGAAAGTCGGACGCTTAACCGACTAAGCCACCCAGGCGCCCCTATCTTTTATATTTTAATTGTTTTACTCTTTAAACTTATTTATTTTTAAATAGTGTTAAGATACATATAACCTGTGATAATTGAGTTGTGTTAACTATATTCACATGGTTGTGCCACCAATCTCCAGAACTCTTCATGCTCATTAAACAACTCCCTGTTTCCCTCTCCCTCCATTCCCTGGCAACTACCATTGTACTTTCTGTATTTATGAATTTAAGTACACTGGATACCTCATACAAGTGGCACTATAGTATTTTTCTGTGACTGGCTTCTTTCACTTAGCAGTACATCCTCAAGGTTTGTCTCTGTTGTAGCATGTGTCAAACTTTCCTTTTTAAGGCTGAATAATAATCCATTGTATATATAGACCCCATTTTGTTTTTCCGTTCATCCTTTGATGGACACTTGGGTTGCATCCACCATTTGGCTATTGTGAATACTGTGCCTATAAACACAGGTGTGTAGATATCTCTTTGAGACCCTGCTTTCTTTCAACCATGGTTTATCTCTTAATATGTCACACACATATATTGCAAAAACGAATGAGCTAACAACAGATGTTTATTACAAAGCAACAGGTAAAAGTTGTCAGTTTGACCTTATCCCATTCACCAGTGACATCTCTTATTTACAGTTTCGTATGTATTCTTTCATATGCACACAATTTAAGCATATATATAAGATGTGAAAACTATTTAATATGACTTATTAACATTTATAGTTAAGTATAATTTAGTAGCAGTTAGGATCACATGAATACTGTTCTATATATTGTTGATATTTCATGTAAATACATATATATCTTAGTCTTAAATACTATCTAGTATTGTAATTTCTGTTGTACCATACTTTTAAAAAATCAAAATCAGGTTTTAAATTTATAAGTAATGAATACATATGTTAGAAAACTCTCCAAACAGAATAGAATGGTGTGAAGAAGACTAACAATATCTGGCCTTCCTTTATTTTTTCTTATTCCCTCCCAATCTTCCTGGAGGCAGGCACTGTTTGCTATAGTAACTTTAAATAATAAATTATACTGAAAGATTCTTATTTCTTGATATATTAACGATGAGGCACATCTAATATGAAAGTTTTGAGGAAATTAGCGCATTTGCTCTTCCTTACACTTCCTCTCTCCAACTTTTTAAATATTCTTGCAGAGTACAGATTAGAGCTTGCAACTACTTCTATACCTCTTTTTTTGCTATGCGATGTTTTCAGAAACTGAAAAATGAGTTATTTTTATGATCATTACTTATTATGTAATATTTATGAGAAAGAAACATAATACTGTGTTATTAAATTTCTATTCAAGGAGAATCTCCCACTATCCGTGATGAGTATCCTTTTTTGTTTTTGTATTTGTTATTTTTAGGTCATACTTAGCTGCTACTGTTTTTTTTTTCTAATCTCATTTTGTGTTTTATCAGGTTCCTTTTTTGCTTTGCCCCTGTACCGTTTCAGTTTTTTCATATAAGTAAAATTTAAGTTTTTATTTTGACTCTTGATGGAAAATCTGACTGGTGAGAGCAGTGCTTTTACCAACCTTTTATGTCATGATATGTATATAGAAAATGATACTATTTGATGGGTGGAGCTGCCTACAGCAGAGGCCTCTGATAACCCATTTATTTGTAGCCTGCGTGATGGGGAAACCCTGGGTTATTTATTATAGGAGTCCAGTTTCTACATATTTTTCTCCTAGAACTTGGAAGACACTGCTCTGCTGTCTTCTGTCATCCAATATTTCTGATAAGAAGATGAATATTAGGTTCTTGATTCTTTTGACAGCTTTCTTTGTATTCTGGAATTTTACTAGTACGAGTCTGTCTAGTCATGGGTCTTATTTCATTTGTTGTGTTATTTTTGTTTTGTTGAGTCTTTTCATTTTGAAGTCTGAATCTTCCTCTCTTGGAAAGCTTAACATGTTCCCCTCAACCCACCACCCACTTTTGAGAATTAATTTTCCTTCACCTCTGTTCTCCAATGTGGGATGTTTCGTATAAGCAGACCTTGGACCCCTTAGATCTTAATTCATTTTAATTTTCTTAGAGCTTTCACTCTAGTGTTTGTGGGGATTTGTTTTTCTTTTTTTAAAGTTTATTTATTTTGAGAGAGAGAGGGAGCGTGCACGCCCGTGTGTGCAGGGGCGAGGGGTTGGGGGGAGTGAGAATCTGAAGCAGGCTTCATGCTCTCAGTGTGGAGCCTGACGTGGGGCTCCATCCCACGAACCATGAGATCATGACTTGAGCTGAAGTCGGGCGCTTAACCAACTGAGCCCCCCAGGCCACCCGTAAATAATTTGGTGTTTAATCATGCCTTTTTTTCTCCTGGATTTCCGTTTTCTCTGCTAACAGTTCTGTTTATCTTGTTCTTCTTTCATGCTGTTAGGTTTCTCCATGTGGTTAGTGGATCTTAGTATTGACAGTTGAAGTGTTTGCTGTAATATGTAGTTCTTTACCAGGGCCTCTGTTTTGAATGGTAGTTTTGGTGTGATAGGTTCTGTGAAGTTGGATTAGGTGTGGACCAGCAGACCAGGCTTCCTTCCAGGGAAGGTGTGTGTGTGGGTGAAGTGGCACCATTCTAACTTAGGTTAATTGTGGTGTCTTTAAATACTGCAGGTAGGGAGTGCTTTGGTATATTTCACTTGGCTAGTATTAAAAAATTGATCCCTTTCCCCCTCTATTTTTTCCTGCTCAACCCTCCCCTTTTATTTCACTCTGTGTTAGAGGTCTGATGTGCCTGCCAGCTTTCTGCTCTGCTTTTCTCTCAAGCCTGGCTACTCTCCCAGTAAGACTAACCTAGGCAGAAATGCCTACTTCATAGAGGATCAGCTCTTTGGCTTTATCCTAAAGGGAAAAGCTGCCACCACCATTGCTCTGATCACCAGTCAGAGGAGGAGGGAGTCCTCTATCCCCAGTAAGGTAATGCAGCACCCTGATGAAGCACCCTAGCTGTTTCCTCCTCCTTGTGGTTGTGATTAGTTTGACTGGTACTTAGAACCTCTCTAGCATGTCCTTGAAAAGATTTTGGTGTCTTATATATGTGATTTCCTCTTTTTTTCCTCCATTAATCTAGTCTTTCCTACTTTCTATCTGCCCATATTCCTTAAAATTTATGATTGTTCAATGACATCTTTTCTTGTTTTGCAACAGTGCTATCAATTCATTTTAATATAAATCTTTCCCTGCCATTTCAGGGGGACTTTGGGACGAGAGAGAGACAGAGAGAGAGAGACAGAAATTTATTTAGTCTGCTACCTTGAGATATAATTGACTAATTTGTGACTGATTTTAAAAGGTACATAAGTTCTCAAACACCTCTTTCTTCTTTTGTGCCTTAGAATAATAAGTCATCATCTTTCCTCCTTGTAACCGCATTGTAATTTTCAGTCTATGCCATATAATGCTTACTGCTGTTCCTGGAAATATGGCTTCTTGTAGAAGAGAGCATGAATAAGCATAGTGACACTGCTGGCCATCCCCTTCTGGTTGGGTCTTCTGTGTATATGGTGGCATGTGTGAGTGAAGTCCCCCCTTTTAAAAAAACCGTATATATTGGGTAATAATTTATTCAGTCACTCATAAAAAAGATCAGAAAACTGATAAAATTGGGTTGTTACCTCTAGTGAAGCATAGCAAAGCAGAGAAACAGTTTTGAAAATGATTTAGTAAAAGCCTGGGGGAAGAGAGTGAGAGAGCAGCTAGATCATCTTTGTGCTTTTCCATCTTCTCTGGATGTGCAGTGTAGCTTTAGCACAGACTTTGCTGGAGGGGGGAACACACGGCACTTATGTCCCAAATACCTTTTTCACTCACAACCTTGTAAACCTTGTTTGTTTTGTTTTTATAATGTCCTGGGGATATTAGGTGAAGGGTTTTCCTGCCTAAATGTTTTTAAACTTTAGGCCTTTGAAAAATTGAGAAGATATGTCAGTGCATATAACTGTAGTAAAGGCAGTGTTTATGTACGTGGCTTTCAAAGTTTTTTGGTCTGTATCCACAGTAAGACATACATTTACATTGCTGCCTTGTACATGTGTGTACATGACACTGAAATCAGAGTTTCGTGGAATAGTATTTTCCCCTCAGAGGATACACTTGTATTGTCTATTTCATTAACAGAAAGGGTATGAGCCACTAACTTTGTTTTATAATCTAATAGGTTGTGACCTGCAGTTTAAAAACCCCTGATTTAAATCCTTATCTGTTAGAATAGTGAGAAAAGGGAAGGATTTGAATTCAGAAGACCTAGGTGGTTCTAGCGTTACAGCCTTGGGTGTAATTTCTTTGTTTGAGTTTGTTTTTACAAATGAAAAATGGGAATAATAATATCTTGTTAACTTGATAATGAGGATTGAAAATAATTGCAAAGTGCCTAGCAGTGCTAGGGATAATGTAGATATTTAAAAATCAGAAGGTTTTTATCATCTTCGTTAGTTTTACTATTGCCACCTGTCATGTTGAATAGGCACTGAGATTCAAACGTTCTTGCCTTTAGGGAGGTAGGTAACGTTTTATCAGTACAGAGAGATGTAGACATAACTGCCTTACTGGTGAAAAAGGTTAGTAGAGTATTCAAGAGGAATGGTAACCTAATAGAGGAAGTTAGAGTTGGGCAAGTGCAGGGCTACCTTTTTTTTTTTTTTTTAAAGTTTCAAGGAGCAGGGTCCCTCAAATTACTTCTAGCTAAATGGGGTTTTACGTTAAGGCTACATAAGGGAGGTAAGGAAAAACAAATTATTTAAACCTGCAGAAATAGATATTTCAGAGAATTGCAGTACTGCTTTGCCCATAACTAACTTTTCACTTTGTGACTTCATGGATAATTGGCGGACCTTCTGGAATGTAACGCATTCTCCTGTGTTTCTTCAGTAGCAGCAGTACTGGGTCCAGTTTTCTGTTGTCATAACTCAGTTCTGTCTCTCACAAGCTCAGATCCTGCTCTTCTTTGCTTTATGATTTCTGCTGGAGTGTGACTTCTGCTGACCTCTGTCACACACTCAGGTTTTTGTGACTCCTGGTATTTTAATTATAAGCAACAGAAGTAGATTATAGATAGCTGAAGCTAAACAGAGGAAAAATTGGTTCAAAATAAAAATGAACAAGAGATCTAGGACATAAAAATCAGTGAGCTGACTTGGCAGTGGTTAATAATCCATTCAAATTATTTTCCTGTATGATTTTTCTCTTTATATTCAGGTATCTAGGAGGGACTCTGATTTGCATAGCGTGAGTTACATTTCCTTCCTTTGGCCAGGGGAGGAGAGGACACTGTCGTTTAAATTCCAACCAGAAGTCTGCACTAGAAGTTGTATTGAGTGTTGCTCCAGAAGGGACTAGGTACCGGCAGCCAGCAGCATGTCCAGTGCAGTATGACTGTATGTTGTGTTTGGGGAGGGATGTGTGTGTTTTTCTCCAGAAAGCCAGTATGTCTGGTCCTTAATCATTATCCTGTATAGAGTGTGTTAGTGGACACACATCTGGTCTAAAAAGTGAAAGAACTTTGTAACAGTATGTGACTAGGGCTTAGGGCACATATTTTGAAGTTATGTGATATGAGAAGAGAGATAATAAAGATAATGTCATCTCAGGGATTTCTGATTCATTTATTTTAAGCTGTGAAATTATATGACTGTATTTATCTTTTAGAAAGTTTACTCCGGAGGCATTACAAAAGCTGAAGTTATGGTGACTCTGCTCTTTGTGAGCAGATAGAGGCAGCAAGGCCAGTAGGAAAGCTGTCGAATTAGTTGAAATCCAGATTTATAAGGCCCTTTCTGATCTGGTCCCATTTACTGCTCTGATTTAATTTTCTGCCATTTGTCTTTGCTTACCACTCCCTAGCCATACTTATCTTTTGATCCAGTCAAATTTGTTCTCTCCTCAGAGCCTGTATACTTGCTTGGAATTCTCTTAACTCCGGTTGACATTTGCTTGGGTTCTTCTCCTATATACCTCAGCTCATAATGTCCGTTCTTTCCTGGCTGTATTCTCTGATCCCATTGCCTGTATGTTTTTCCACTTTCAGATTATTCTGTTTTATTTTCTCCATAGCAGTTACTTACCATTTTCCCCCCACTTGTTCTGCTAACAGTAGCAGGGAGGTAGGGTTTGGTTACTAAAGGAGACTCCTAAGACCCCCAGACACAGTGCTGTTCAGTCTGATTCATTGCTGAAAAAGGATGCAGTACAGCAAGTGCCGTGAAGTAAGGTTATGCATCACAACCAAAGCTTGCCTCCCAGCAGTGGACCTGAAGAGGTTGAATGTGAACTCCATTTGTCTTCCCTCTGTAGGGTCATACTGGACATGTTTCTGCTCCCTGACCATGATCACTGCTGTGTGCAAAAAAACACCTTGCTGAGAGCCCATAGTGAAGTCTCACCGGGTACTTCTTATATTCTGCTGGACACATAGGCTTTTGATAGAGAATTCTGGGGAGGGGGGTGCGGGGGGNACCAGGTGCAAACCATCAGTCTCACTGTTAACAATCATCAGTGCTGACAAGCTGGTACAAACAGCCCAAACTCATTGGACCCATGGTTTCAAAGCAACCTTATTAATTAGTATGTTTTGTTTGTTTTTAAAGTTTATTTATTTTGAGAGGGAGACAGCATGAGGGGAAGGGCAGAGAGAGGTAGATAGAGAATCCCAAGCAGCCTCTGTGTTGCAGAGAGCCCAATGTGGAGCTCAAACTCGCAAAAGCATAAGATTGTGACCTGAGCTGAAACCAAGAACTGGACACTTAGCCAACTGAGCCATCCAGGGGCCCCATTAATCAGAATGTTTTGTGCTTTGATAAGGTGTCTGTCTATGCCATGAAGGTGGTACTGCTATTTCGATGCTTGACTCTGGCTATTTCCAGGCCTGCTGGAATTTACTCTCAGTCAGAGTGCTTTTTGTTTACATGTTTATCTTTCTCTACCGCTAGAAAGTAAATGTCAGTAGAGCAGGAATCTTGTCTGTGTTGGAAGATATCAACGATTTTGTTAATGTGTGTGAGATTTAGCAATGGATATCAGAATGACCAAAAGTATCTTTCCTATTTAGGGTCTTTCTTTGTCTGTCTGTCTTTCTTTTCTTTTCTTTTCTCTCTTTCTCTCTTTCAACTTTTAGGTTTGGAAGGACCAGGTTCTTTATGCAGTGTTGAGGTTAGGAGGCACTAAATGTTCCCCTTCTTGTTACGCCTTCATTTTTCCTTAAGTCTCCTGTAAAGGTCTTTATGATTAGACAAATGAGGTCGTTTCCCTTTTTTGGTATGTTGCCATGTATCGTTGAGAAGGAGTTACACATACAAAAAATTCTCTCTGAGCTGTCCCCTATAAAAAGGACTAAGTATTTTTATAAACAGGTGAGGAAATAATAGCTACTTTTAAAAAAAAATTTTTTTTGCCCGTTTTATTTTATTTCTGAGCAGGGGAGGGTCAGAGAGGGAGACACAGAATCTGGAACAGGCTCCAGGCTCTGAGCTGGCTGTCAGCACAGAGCCCGATGTGGGGCTCGAACCCACGAACCGTGAGATCATGACCTGAGCTGAAGTCAGATGCTTAACCGACTGAGTCACCCAGGCGCCCTGACTTCTAGAATAGCTACGTTTTTTTGAGTGTCTTTATTCATCAAACATTGTGCTAAGCTTTTGTAAAAAATTTTTTTACATACATTATTTGTAATCCTTATGAGGACACTACAAGGTGGACACTAATATCCCTGTTTTGAAGAAATGTAATCTGAGGCCTAAAAATTTAAGTACTATGCTTAAGGCTTTTCTTGGTAATAACTTGGAAGAGGTAGATGTGGACCAATGTTTTTAGAGCTCCAAAACCAGAGTTCTTCTCATTATACCATGTAGTTGAAGTAGAAGATGACAAGAACCTTACAGTAAATGCTAGTGAGATAACTTTTCAACATATGGTAGAAATGAAGATGAGAAAATGTCAAAATTCTGCCCATTACTGCTTGCTGATTCCATGTTAACCATAACTTCCAGTGCTTTGTCTTGTCTGTTTCTGTTTCACTTAAGTATTTAGAACTCTCTCATCTCTTTTATTGGATTCATGTCAAATTGATATCTTCAAATGGATGCCCCTGATGTGCCAAATAACTTTTGCCTGTTATATTCTCTGAAATGTAGTCTTCTGTTGCTCCTCTGTTACCGACCACACAGTAAGCCTCAGCAATTTAACTGATTTTATGGTATATCCAAATCCCAAATATTTTGGCCTTTTAAAACGTTTCTAGATTGTTCTCCTCTGAGAGATTGTAAGCATTTTTATAAATCTAGGACTGATCACCTCTTTATGGGTCTCTAATTTTGATTTCAGGTGATTATTTTTTAACTCATTGTTTTGAACATTTGAACATCTTACATGGCTTAAAGCTTAGAATGTTACAAAAGTATTATACATTGAAAAATCTCATATCTGCCCGCTACTTTGTTTGTTCTTCTCCCTGGAGCATTCAGTATTATCTCTTTTCTTTTATATTCTCCCAGAGATGATATTATTGTATGTAAACAAATAATATGTTTTCTCCCAACTTTTCCCCTTCCCCAATACTACATATTATACATACTGTTTTGTCTTTTTCTCCCCTTTGACTTTTAACTTAGCAGTACATCATGGTGATCATGCCCTTATGAGTACCTGAAGAATTTATTCTTTTTTTTTTGATGGGATGTCACTATAACAGTCTTCTATTGATAGACAGTAGTTTGTTTCATTGATTTTGGGAATGCTGCAAGAATAGCTTTGCATGTAAGTTATTTTGCATGTATACAATCCTGTTTTGAAGAATAAATTCTCCACAGTGGGATTTTGGGATCAAAGAATATGTGCATTTTGGCATTTCACTGCCAGATTGTTTCCATGGAGTTTGTAGTAATGGACACTCATACCAGTCGTGTTTGAGTATAACACTGTGAAGTGTTATAGCACTGTTTTTTTTTTTTTAATTTAGACTTTTTATCTTTACCAAACTAGTAGATGAAAATTTAAAAAATTTAAAAAAATGTTTATTTATTTTGAGAGAGATCATGCATCGGAGGGGCAGAGAGAGAAGGAGAGAGTTCCAAGCAAGGTCCATGCTGTTAGTACATAGCCCGATGTGGGGCTCAATCTTACAAATTGTGGTAATCATGACCTGAGCCTAAATCAACTATATTGTATTTTTTAAAGGTTTGGTTTTCATTGTAAAATAACAGATAAAAATACATAAAAAGGCACAAAATATAGCATGATGAATTTCATAAATTGAACACACTGGTTTAACCACTAACCCAGGCATTGTTCAATTCCCAACTTCTGGAAAGATAACTATTATCCTGACTTACATCATTGATTATTTATTTTTGTATTTCACATAAATCATACAATATGGGTCCTTATTTATGGCTTCTTTGCTTAGCGTAGTATCTTCTGTTCATCCAAGTTGTATCGGAAATTCTCAGTGAAATCTTAATTTGCACACTTCTAAGGAGAGAAAGAATCTTCTCATGTTTCAAGCTTTAAAATTTTTATTTTCTATAAGCTATATATTTTCTGTATCCATGGGTAGATGGATGATTACTTTCTTATGGATCTCTTTATATAAAGATTCTATATATAAATCCTTTTATATAAAGGAAGTTAATCCTTTACATGGGATATGAGTTGTACCTGTTTTCCAAAGTGGGTCATGCGTTTTGATTTAGCATATAATTGTTCTTACATGAAGATTTTTTTAAATGATGTAGTTTTTTGTGGCCATTAAGATTTTTTTCCCATTAATGTTGTTTTATGTTTAATGTTAAATGTAAATGGGGTATAAGAAAAGGTGCCTGTAAGAAGATACTGCCACTGTCGAAGAGACTCTAGGTATATGCAGCCAAAGGAGTTTAACAAACTGTATGCACAAATGAGGAAAGTGGTTGTGTGAAAAGGATGATGTTCGAGAGGAAGTGATGCTGACAAAAAATTTCCCACTAATGGAACTCTCAGAGATCCTCCATGACATTGAAAGTGTAAGGGCTAAAATGTTAGAAGCTGTATGACAATTCCCCACAGTGTATGAAATATAAAAGATGCTCTGTACTCTAAGTTATACCATGAGAGAAGACAGATGTCAAACTACTTGGTAAGTTATTTACAAAGAAATAAAGCACTTTAATTCACGATGGTTTTCATTTAAAAAATTACAGTGTATTAAAAATATTAGTTTTAGTGTATTTTTATTTTCTTATATAACAGTTGTTAATGTTTTGATAATTTTAAATGTACAGAACAGGTAGGTCCCACTGAAGACGGTCACTTTGCTTGGTTTCATCTGACATGATCATTTCTATGACCACACTACCATACAAAATGAAGACTGCCTGTGTGTGTGTTTAAACTAACAACCCACCCCCAGCTCCTTAAATTGACCTGATAGTTTTAGAAAATGATCTCTTGTCTATTCTGACCTTGGAGTCCATCATAGATTAAGTACAATTGCGAAAATGGTATGTTTTTCACGTACTTAAGGACTTGGGTTCTTGGAGGTGCTCTGGATTTCATTTCTTCCCTAAATTGCCAAGTATGGGTCTTACTAGTCTCATGAGCTTTGTGAAAAGGAGTATGCAAGATCATGAAGGACAACAGTGGTTTTGTGTGTGTATTCAGCACCTGTTCTGTACTAGGCACTGTGTAAAGGATGTGCAGATAGCTGAAAGATAACATGATGGAGTTGTGTACAAGTATAGAAGAATTAAAGTTCATGATATGGAAACATTTTTAATATTTTTACAGTATTGTTGAATTCCCAGCTATGTTTTGTGATGTTGGTGATGCCACAAGAGTGATTGTTGTTTTCAAGGAAATTGGTGGGAAACCTGTATACAAATTGAACATCTTTATATAGGTCAGAAGGCAGCATGTCTGATACATGCCATAAAGCAGATGTTTTAATGTTAATAATACATTATAGAAATAATTGTACTTGGGCATCAAGTCCCATACTAGTTGTAATCTGTCTATGGCAGATTAATGTTTAAAACTAATAGCCTAATTTTGGATTGTGAACACATGTCATGAGCAGAATAAGTTAATTGATCAACTCAAGGCTTATATTGTAAATTATTCTTGATGCTAGGTTTTGAACCTCTGTTCTAGTGTTCTTAGGCCAAAAAACCTGAACCCAAATTGTTAAATATTCTAACTTAATATATGCATAGTTATTTAAAAAGGATTTGATTTTGACTTCATTTCTCTGTAAAAGCTTGATTTTTTTTTTTTTTTTTTGGTAGGGAGGATGAAATGAAAATTACTGATCCTAATTATTTATGGAACACATTTTTACTCCATATTTTTGGAAGGTCTGTCCCAGAGGTCTGAAGGATATGAAAATATCTGGTTGTTGGCTACGATGAAACTTTAGTAGGTGAGATCAGTCTTAAATACAAAGAGCTAAACAATGCAAACTGACAGTCACTGTCTTATTGGTGGTACAAATGAGGACTTAAGTCAAAGGAGTAAGTAGTTATTTCCAGCTAGGGTAGTCAGAGCAGGCTTCATACAGCTCTTCAAGGGCTTGAATAATACCTGTGGGCATGTTTTTTTTTTTTTTAAGTTTTTAAATTTTTATTTATTCTTTTTAATGTTTATTTTTGAGAGAGAGCTCGAGAGGAGTGGGGGAGAGGCAGAGAGAGAGGGACACAGAGGACTCCAAGTGGGCTCTGTGCTGATAGCAGAGAGGGTGATGCAGGGCTCGAAACCACGAACCATCAGAGCATTACCTGAGCCAAAGTCAGTTAGTTGCTTAACAAACTGAGCCACCTGGGTTGCCCTTTAAAGTTATTATTATTTTTTAATGTTTATTTTTGAGAGAGAGAGGGAGAGGCCAGGGAATGGGCAGACAGAGAGGGAGACAGAGGACTTGATACCTGCTCTGTGCTGACAGTAGAGAGCCTGATGCAGAGCTTGAACTCAGGAATAGTGAGATGATGACCTGAGCCAAAGTTGGGGGCTTAACCTACTATGCGACCCAGGTGCCCCTCTCCTGGGAATGTTAACAGAAGCATGTACCAACCAGTTGGAGCAGACAACGCTAGGAAAGTCTTAAAGATAAAAACCCTTCCATAACCTGTCTTAGTTTTATTTCATAACTCAGTTTGGTTAATGATGTTTGACAGGTGATTGTTGGATTATTAATATTACGAATTTTTCTCAAAAGAATGCTGCTATATATTTCAGGATTATTGTATAATTTAGCAGGTCTCAGTGTGATCTCATTGTAACCTGTTAGCATTCTTAAATCCTTGGCTCCACCCCAGACCTAGTTGTTGGATCAGAAAGAACAGGAGTGGGACCTAGCAATCTGCTTTAACAAGTCCTACCTCATTTTGAGAGACTAGGTGTTTATAATTCATTGTTACCCATTGAAAAAATTTGTATCATTTTTATTTGATAGAGCTTGCTTTTTTTGTGCGTGATCTTTCCTAGAAGCTATTAATGATTAATCGCCCGTTTGGTAACTTTGATTAAAAGTCATTGCTTGGAGGGGCGCCTGGGTGGCTTAGTCGGTTGAGCGTCCAACTTTCGCTTAGGTCATGATCTCGCGGTTCGTGGGTTTGAGCCCCGCGTCGGGCTCTGTGCTGACTGCCAGCTCAGAGCCTAGAGCGTGTTTCAGAGTCTGTGACTCCCTCTCTTTCTGACCCTCCCTTGCTCACGCTGTCTCTCTCTTAGAAATAAATAAAAAATATTAAAAAAAAAGTCATTGCTTGGGCACCTGGGTGGCACAGTCAGTTGAGCCTCGGACTCTTGGTTTCAGCTCAGGTCATGATCCCAGGGTTGTGGGATCCAGCCCTGTGTTGGGCTTGCAGGTGTGCACTTGTGTGCTTTCTCTCTCTCTCTCTCTTTCTCTCTTTCTCGGTCTCTGTCTAAAGTCCTTGCTCTGCAACTTAAAATCTGGAAATTATTTAGGAGACTGTTTTGTCAGTGGTAATTATAAAGAAAATTGCTAGTACATCTCCTTGGCACATCAAATATACTTCCTGTTTTATTGTCACCCAGAATATTTAAAACTGAGGCATTGTGGTCATTGGATATATAGAAAGGAAACCTTTCCTAATACAATTTTTGACTTCTATGAAATCTTTTAATGACACCTGTCAGTTTTATACTAATTTGTTTTGAAATTGTAATAATTCATTATTTCTAATTAAATTCTACTAATTGAGGAACTGCTAGGCTTTTCCAAAAGGGCTGCATTTGACATTCTGACCAGCAGTGTTTGAGGGTTCCAATTTGTCCACATCCTCAACAACCATTATTACTGTCCTTTTGTTTTGATCGCCTTCCTTGTGGATGTGAAGTGGTATCTCATTGTGATTTTGATTTGCATTTCCCTGATGGCTAGTGATGTTGAAGGTATTTTCATGTGCTTATTGGGCATTTGTATATTGTTTTTGGTGGAATATCTGTTCAGATATCTAAAAATCTTACTGTTGGCTATAATTATAGTTTGCCTTCTTATCATTGAGTTGTACTATTCATATAGTCTAGACACAAGTCTCTAAATTATTTTTTGCAAAATTTCTTTTCTATTTTGTGTGTTTTCTCTTCCTTGATGGTGGCCTTTGAAGGGAAAGAGTTTTAAATTTTGAGGATAGCAGGTTTTTGTTGTTTTTGTTTGTATTTTAGGTATCCTAGCTAACCATTGCTTGATCCAGAGTTACTTAGGTCTTTGATCCATTTTAATTTTTTTATATGGTATGAAGTAGGTTCCATTTTCCTTCTTTTGCATGTGGATAGCCAGTTGTCCCAGCACCCGTTTCTTAGAGTGACAGATTTTTGTGGATTTTTATCTCTACTTTCTAGATCTTTTTTTTGCACTTGAAGAGATTCTGAGTTTTACTGTCTACACCCACCCTATTGTCCAAAAAAGAATAAATTTACTGACTATTGAAAAGACACTGTGAATAAAGCACTGTGTTCTGTTTTGGGATTCCTATTTTTAGAAGGATATAAAATGAAGCAGGTTTTTTTAAATTGTTATGTCATAAATTTTTAAAATGGGAAATAGAAAACTTGGGAGTGAGAGACTGGGAGAAAGTCCTTCCAGTAGCTAACTAGTTTCATTTAAAGTAGAGTTAACTTGTTTTGTATAGTTCCAGAAGCTCTGAGTAGGAATTACAGATAAATACATTTGAATTCTAGAGAAGAAAGAACTTTGAAAACAATTAGAGCTGTCTGATAATGTAGTTAAAGCATCTTTATGCAAAAGCACTCAACATAGGAAGAGCTCAAGCAGAGGTTGAATGATGGGTCATTTTGTCATTAACATTACGGAATGGGTTGTTTGTGTCTGACTTCAGCTCAGGTCATTATCTCTTGGTTTGGGAGTGCCAGCCCCACATCAGGCTCTCTGCTGTCAGCACAGAGCCTGCTTCAGATCCTCTGTCCTTTTCTCTCTCTCTCTTTCAAAAATAAAACCGTTAAGGAATGTTTTCAAAAATGTTTTTATTTATTTTATTTTTTAAAATTTTTTATAGTTTTTATTTTTGAGACAGAGAGAGACAGAACATGAGCAGAGGAGGGGCAGAGAGAGAGGGAGACACAGAATCCGAAACAGGCTCCAGGCTCTGAGCTGCTAGCACAAAACCCGATGTGGGGCTTGAACCCACGAACCGCGAGATCGTGACCTGAGCAGAAGTCGGACGCTTAACTGACTGAGCCACCCAGGTGCCCCTATTTATTTTTTGAGAGAGAGAGAGCAACAAGAGGGAGAGGGGCAGAAAGAGAGAAAGACAGAGCATTGGAAACAGTCTCCAGTCTCTGAGCAGTCAGTACAGAGCCCAACTTGGGGCTTGAACTTGGGAACCGCGAGATCATGACCTGAGCCAAGTTGGATGCCTAACCGACTGAGCCACCCAGGTGCTCCCAAAATAAAACATTTAAAAAACACATTAAAAAAAATTACAGAATGGGTTTCTTCATGGAACAAAGTTTGTTGAAGGTTTTATATTTCCCATTGTAGTTTTCTTTCACAGTTGAGAAGGGTTTTCTCTTCAGGGTTCATCCTTTTCCAGACTTCTGTCAAATATGGGAGTGAGGGTGAGTGAAAATAGACAATATTGTCTTGAAGGATTAAATGATAGAAATACTCTAGTTTTTGACCAGCTAACGTTGTTGTCCATTATCCTGAAAGTTAGTCTCACTGTATGAGTAAAGGTGTGTTTTTGTATATGCATGTGTATGCACACACGCGTGCCTCTAACCTTGTTGGAACACATAGTGAACAGTGGGGGTGAGGCACTGTAGCAGGAGGGAAAGTTGAGATGAAAACTAATAAAGTATTAGTCTAAGGTCAAATTTAGGCATGGTTGTGGACTGTGCAATGAAGAAAAGCTGACATAAATGCAGGGAAATGTAAGCTGTGATAGTATAAACTTTCCTTCAGTTAATTACCCTTCCCAACTCAGGGAATTTTGCTCTTCATAAATGATCTCTTAGAAGAGTACATATTGTTAAAAGGAGAAAATGTGCTAGTATATATTTATCCTTTTGTGATAGGCATATTTAAATCATGTATTTTAGGGTCTGGGAAAAAAACCCTGATCATTATGTCAGCTGATTGAAACAAATGAATTTGAATACCTGGCCTTTTGGCAAAATAATTTAAGAACCCTTAATGGTAAGACTCATACCATGTGCTCAAATTAGAACTGGGAACATGAAAAAAAATCTGATGCCTTAATTTCTTTGAAGTGAGATTTTGGAATGAACTTTAGAGAAAAATTTCTGAGCTTAGCCTGTTCCATGTTTTAAATATGTTCCATGTTTATTTTGTTTCCTCAGTGTGTGTTTTGTTTCCTTTAGGTGTGTGTGTGTGTGTGTGTGTGTGTGTGTGGTGTGTTTCACCTACCCACCCAACAAGGGGTTTGAACTTGGCCCTAAGATCAAGAGTCACATGCTCTACTGACCGATCCATCCAGGTACCCTATTATTTTAAAGATTATTTCAAAATCTCACTTTGAGTATACCCTGGAATCTTGGTTGGGAATGATTGGCTTCAAACAAAAGCTTGGCTTCAAACAAAAACTTTTTTTTTTCTTTCCTGTGATGTTGGTATAGTTCTGCCTTAGTGAGCAGTAGGTATAAATGGATTAAAATAAAAATGTCTTTCTGTAATTGTAGCTTTTTAAGGCTTGAATTTAAAATGTTAATGTGTGTATTCTTTTATGCTTAAGAATGTAAAAAGAGTGTTTTTAGTGTATATGAATTTTCCTTCTAAGTTACTATACATTTTAAAAAAAGTATATGAAAGTATATATCAAGATTTTCTTTACTTTTGCCTGTTTTTGAATGTATCACCTAAAGATTGCTAATGTTCACAAGTCTCTTTCCATGACTCTACTAGAAGTTAGTAAAGGACTTCACTTCTTTTCTTGGTTAATAGATATAAGAAATGTATGAAGAAAGAAAACACATGAACATAGGGGAAAGGAAGAAAAAATTAAAAGAAGATAAAAAATGAGAGGGAGGCAAGGCATAAGAGACTCTTAAATATTGAGTACAAATTAGGGTTGATGGAGGGATTTGGGGAGGGAGGTAGGCATTAAGGAGAGCAGTGGGTGTTATATGTAAGTGATGAATCACTAAATTCTGTTGAAACCAGTAATACGCTATATGTTAACTAACCTGAATCTGGGGGGGAGGGGAAGACATGTATGTGCAGTACTGGATAGAATGTGGGGGAAAATATTGCACAACATGGTATTTTCCTATGGCTTTTGCTTATAATGTTTAATAGCTTTATTCAAATTCAGGTAGGGATTCCTTGTATTAAAAAGTACCCCACATTCGACTAGTATAAGCTGTATAGTAATTTTAAAAAATGCTATTGGAGTTGGAAGATGAAGAAAGACATTGTGCTAATTATGTGGTCTTTGCATGAGCCTGAAAAGACTATGTGACCACCAGTCCTTTTACTACATATGTGACAATCTGTGCTTCGATTCGCAGCTATCCCCACTGTTTAAAGAACTTGTTGCTCTTTGCATATTTAGCTCTGTCAGCCAGAAGCCATTAATTCATGAGCTTTGCTTTTCTTTAAACTTGACCATAATAGCTGTTTGAAAGCTATTCTAGCAAATTTGAATTTCCAGGAGTGTCCCTTCCTTCTTGGTGGACTTGCAGTATTTTAGGTCAGAGGTCTTGTCTTCTTCAAGAGCACAAGAATTCAAATCAGTATTTATAGAGCCACATTTGACATTAGTGCTTGAGGCAGATGTTATGACAATATTAAGGACTTTGAGTCAATACTTGGCAATTTTCATGTTATGTGCTAAACTTTTGATGCCATCCTCTCTTGTTCTGTCATCTCACCTCTTCTGTTCCCCCAACTTGGAGTGATACTCTGTGCATTTCTAGATGCTTTGACACAGGCTTACAGTGTTTAGCACATCTATCTTGTATAGCAGTTCTGTGTCTTTAGATGTCTTATTTTAAAAAAAAATTTATAGTTTGTTTATTTTTGAGACAGAGAGAGACAGAGCACAAGTGGGGGAGGGGTAAAGAGAGAAGGAGACACAGAATCTGAAACAGGCTCCCGGCTCAGAGCTGGCTGTCAGCACAGAGCCCGACACGGGGCCCGAATCCACAAACCGTGAGATCATGACCTGGTCAAAGTCAGACACTTAACCAACTGAGCCACCCAGGCGCCCCTAGATGTCTTATTTTAGAGAAGGAAATATTTAAATTCTTGTAACCTGTAGCACCAAATAGAATGTATTTCACTTAAGTAGACTTGGTATTGTGGAATAAGTAAATTTGACAGTTGTGCCCAGGAGCAGAATTTTGGTGAATTTGTCAACACAAATATATTGTGATTTAAGTATATCTTCTATTAATAGAAAAAAAGCTTAGTGTATTAATATTCCTTTAGTTTCTAATGCACTTCACAATTTTGACTTCAGATTGATAAATGAGAATTAAATGGAATGTTGGGATTACCTGCATTTTTTTTTGTGGGATTGGAATTGGAGGTAGTTTTTAGAATTCCTTCAAGCCCTATCTCATTCTACATTTCCAGTAATCTGTGACTCATCATTACTTGCAACTTCCATGGATTTTACTTGGCTTAGCTACCAGAAAAAAGTCTTATGAAATCTAAAGGTAAATCAGATATGATGTCTGCTTTACCAAGCTTTACAGGCTTGCCTTCCTTATATCTCACAAAAAAAAGGCTCAGTGAGGTTGTGGGAGTTTCACTTCTCACAGTGCCAAATGCCAAAGAGGGACTTGAATTCAGAGCCAATGATAAGAGGTGTTGCATAATCTTGTTAACGCCAAGTACCAGATAAGACCCTTTCCCTCAGGGAGTCAAGAGTTTAAAAGAAAGTAAATGCCTGTGGCTTATATGACTTTAGTCTGGTTGAAAAAACTGCACATTGTTTGGAAGTAAAAGATAATGGTTGAAAGAAGAAGGATGTGTAAAAGTCAAATTGGGACTTTTTTAAAAAAAATTTTTTAAATGTTTTATTTATTTCTAGGAGAGCGCGCACGCGCGCGCGCGCGAGACAGCGGGAGCAGGGGAGGGTCAGAGAGAGGGAGACACAGAATCTGAAGCAGGCTTCAGGCTCTGAGCTGGCAGTCAGCACAGAGCCCGACGCCGGGCTCGAACTCAGGAACCGCGAGATCATGTTCTAAGCGAAAGTCGGACGCTTAACCGACTAAGCCACCCAGGCGCCCCGGGACTTTTTTTGGAGGAGAGTGGCTATGGAAGTGAAGAAAGAGATTGACATATATGAAGATTTCTAAGTGAAGTTTTATTTTTAAACTCTGTTTATGAAAAATTTCAAAATACATAAAAGAGAAGAATGTAATGAATTCTCACGTTCCTGTTGTTTAACACCCAGTTTTTATTAGCTCATAGTCAGTCCTTTTTTAATCTGTAAAGGGTCAGCAAACTAAGGCCTGGTTTTTGATAAATACAGTGTTTTGGAACATACCAAATCCATTCATTATATAACCGTCTATAGGCTGTCTTTGTGCTACAGTGGCAGCATTGAGTGGATGAGAAGACTGTGAGGTCCCCCAAACCTACAATATTTACTTCCTGGCTCTTTGCAGAAAATATTTGCCAGTCCCTGATATATATGCTTCCCCATTCCTTTCAACAGTGTATTTTTTTCTCCTTTTCCATAAATTTGAACTTTCACATCCTTTCAAGTAGTTTTTCAATTTTTGATATTTTTCACAGTTGCTTTATGTAGAATTTATATATATTACATATAGAAATTATTCTTGTCATTTTTTTCTCATAATTATTTTAGTTGAGCCATTTAAGAATAAGTTGTACACATTATGATCATTTAGCCTTTAAATACTTGGGTGTATCCCTTAAGAACAAGGATATTCTGTTACATAACAGTGCAGTCAGTGGTCACATTTAGGGATATTTAAGTCAGTATTGATACAGTATAGTATTTAATATATTGCATATTAAAATTTTGCCAGTTGTCCTATTAATCATGTGAGCAATTGATTTTCTCTAATTCAGGATCATACATTGAGTAATCTTTAATCTGGCATAGTTCTTCAGCCTTTCTTTGTGTTTTATTACTTTGACATTGACAGTTTTAAAAAATGTTCTTCAGTTTGAGTTCGTTTCCTCAGGAACAGATTCAGGGTATATTAACTGGTTTTAAAGTAATGAAAAGTATGGAGTCATATAACAAGAAGCTATAGGCTATAATTTAAGTAATTCTAGGCCAAGTATCAAAAAATTCAGTATGCTATATTTAAAGAGCATAGACTTTGAAGGTGGTGACATAGTTTTAAATCCCAACTATATTGTGAGAAATTGTATAAAGGTAAGCAATTAATGTCTTAGGGCCCTTTGTACAATATGGGTAATGCATTTCTCCCTTTTAAAGATGTTTGGAGGAGTAAGTAAGATAATACATGCAAAGTAGAAGGATGCCATGCTGTGTGTTATTTATTAAAATACAGTAAATTTGGAAAGGATGAAATCAGTATGAATTAGAACTGTCAAAGGATTTGAGTGGAGAAGATTGCACTTTACCTGTGATTTGAAGGATGAGTTGGCTTTGGATAAACTATGTAGGTGTGAAGAATCCATTGGAAAGTTACATGTGTGAAGGGGATAAGTTCAGATTAGTGTAGGAAATAATGTTAGAGTGAGGATAGTGGTAATAACATAAACCTTGGAGTTTGAGTTTGAAGGTCTATATTATAGTCCAGCTGTTGCCACTGGCTTTTGAGGTACATTATTTGCTGTGTCTGGACTGTGTTTTCCAGCACTGTAAAATGACATATTACCAGCAATTTTCAGAAAGGAAGACCATCCCTGATAGGTTGAAGTAGTAAGGTAAGGCTGTCAGCAGGAAGGAGTTAAGATGAGTCTTGAAAAATAGGTAGGCTCTGGATAGGAGAAGGAAAGGGAAAGTCATTAGACAAGCATGTTAAATTAAAGAAGGCACTATTGGAGACAAACCTATCATATCACAGGTTAAAGAGTGGTGCGTGTTGGAAAGTAATGAGAAATTAAGATGATCACTTCTGACCCCTATAAGTAGGGTCTTTATAATTATGTATAGCATTTAGAGTTGGAGTAGAAAAATGGGCCTCTTATTTAGATAAAGGTTGGTGAGACACATATTGGAATAGAATTAAATTCACTTTAAGCAGTTTTGGGGGATGATAGTTTTTGCATAGTTTGTTTAGGGAGCCTGAGAGCTTTTCATTGGAGAGGATGATACCTCAAACGCTCTTCTGCCAGAAATTTAAGAAATACTAAGACTTAGTGGAAATGGAGGACAACCGTAGTACTGCAATAAAATGACCTTGAAGAAAATGGGTGAAGTTGAAATATAGGCTAGAGATTGAGTATATAGGCCTGAAGAGTCTTTGGAATGTTTCTACATGTCAGTTGATTCTGGAGCTTCCGTAGACCCAGCCATCCAAGTATGGCAGTTGATCTTGGAGGAAAGTGTGGAAGTGTAAACTAAAACAATTTGTAGAACTGGTAGCCAGTGCTGCCGCCTGGACCCAGGATCTAGGCCAACAGGGTCTCATAATGTAGTAGAAAATCTAGACCGTTGTCTGTCGAGAGTAAATTTCAACAGTCCTATCATGTGGCTGCACAGAAAGACAGTGTACAAATAACTGTTCTTGTTCTTGCTGCCTCCAGATTAATAACCTTACTTCTGGCAATCATCCGTATCTATTTGCCTATCTATTTATAACATCAGTGGAAGTCCTAATTATATATGAGTCTAGCTACTCCTTGAAGAAATAAGCGAGATGGGACCATATTTGACCACAAGTTATTGAAAGAGGTTCTGGGAACAAACTTAATTGGGTAGAGTAGGTGTATTCCTGATCCATAGAACTGCTGTTGTTTTCTTTTTCTTTCTTTGAAAACCTGGTGGCTCAGGTTTTTGTGCTGGTTTCAGTAAATCCTGTTTTCTGGATTTGATTTTTAGTATTTCCAGTCAGTGAACCTGAATGGTTATAGTGCTAAAACCTGAGTATCTCTTGGTTTTATAAAAGCTAGGTTAAAAAACTGAGATGAGGCAGCCCCCATTTATTAGAATGTACTCATTTTGTTTATCTGTCCTCTCCCACTAGAATATAAACTTCAAGGAGTTTCCGGGGCGCTTGGGTGGCTTAGTCGGTTAAGCGTCCGACTTTGGCTTAGGTCATGATCTCCGCGGTTCGTGGGTTCGAGCCCCGCGTCGGGCTTTGTGCTGACTGCCAGCTCAGAGCCTGGAGCCTGTTTCAGAGTCTGTGACTCCCTTTCTCTCTGACCCTCCCCTGCTCGCGCTGTTGCTCGCTCACTCTCTCCTAGAAAAAAAAAAAACTTCAAGGAGTTTCCTTACTGCTCTTTCCTTATTAGCATCGGAAATGCTGCAGGTTTTTCCTAAAGATTTTATTCTTACTACCTTTCCCTTCCCCCATTGTTTATGGGCTTTGTTTCAATCAGTGAAAGGAGTCAGTATGACAAACTACATTTTAATTTTGTGTAGGAACCTTAGTCATGCCTCTGGGTGACCATGGCCAGATTTTTAGCCTTCTGTGGAAAGGATACTTAACATCCTTTAACAGGATAAAACCAGCAATTTAAAAATTTGTTTTGTACTAGTGATTACTTAAAATTTAAATCTTCTTTAATATTATCCCATACTTAAAGATTTGCTGCCTAAAAGTTATATTAAATCTTATTAAATTACCAAAGATACACTGAGTGATGGGGGTGTGCAAAGGCAGAGTTTGTTATCTGCATAAAGGAAATTTCTTTCCTGGCCTTGGGTTACCTAGGAAATCAGAAAGCTCAGTTCTTTTTTTTTTAAATACCATGGACGTAATGAATACATACAATAAAATGGAAAAAAAAAATGAAGCTTCTTTACTAGGTCTACCCTCAGGAGAAAACTGTGTTTAAGAACTTGTATTTTGGTACTTCTGTTGGTTCTCATTAACATATTTGTTAATGTCTTTATCTGTTAGTTTGAGACACAGTTTATTTTCTGTCTTCAACTTCTAAATGTCTTTGATAATGTCTTAGTGAAATATGTGTTTTAGAATAATATCTGGGGAGAAAAGATTGTTTTAGAATGACATAGAACATGAGAGTGCAAGAAAAGGTTTATTGGGTAGGAGAAATACTGGGAACTGTCAGGAAAAACATTCCTGCGTTTTCCTTTACTCAGACACACAATACTTCTGACACTTTTGATCACCAAATGTGTGGTAATTTTTTTCACATCAAGCAATTCTCTTCAACACCAGCTGGGTGTCTTGTAATTCAACTCAGTTCTGACACTGTCTGCCTGGAGTTAGCATGAGATTTCACAGGGTAGGGGCTCAGTCCCACAAGACTGCCTCCACTTCAGATGCTAGTTGGCAAGTCCCAGGTTGTTGCTTCTGAGTGACTGGCTATGAGTCAGAGTCCCCTGACTCCTTCCTTGGGTTTGATAATTTGCTACAGTGGTACATAGAACTCAGGGACCCACTTAACATTAACCAATTTATTATAAAACGGTTTGGTAAATGAACAAACATTCAGGTGGACGAGATGGGTGTGGCAAAGTATAGGTGGAGGAGCACAGCACTGCCATGCTCTAGTCCTTGCCGTGCGTACTACCCTCACAGTACCTCCATGTTTTCAGCAATCTGGAAGCTCTCTGAACTTCATACTTTTTTAGGTTTTTATGGAGGGTTCATCATGTGGGTGTGATCAATCATGAACTCAGTCACCAGTCTTCCCCTTCCTGAAGGGTGAGGGAGAGGGGCTGAAAGTTCCAAGCTTTGATAAATCCTGGCTGGGTCTTCTTGATGATCAGTTCTCATCCCGATGTAGAGTCCTTATCATCCAGCAAATTCGAAGGCATTTAAGAGCTCTGTGTGAGAAACCAGGGTCAAACACCAAATATTTGTTCTAAAGATATTTCTAGTGTTCTTGGCTTTAGGAAATTCTAAGTTTTGGGAGCTCTTTGCTAGGGTCAGAGATCTATACAGATGTGCAAATATATATATATATTTATATACACACACACATATATATGTATTTGTGTGTGTATTCCCTATTATTTCATAGCAACAAATGGATCAAGTTACTATTCTAGATAGACTTTGAGCAAAAGTCTAGTATTTCTCTGCGTCCTCCTTGTATACGTAATTTTAGTCTAGGAATACATCTCTGCCTAAAGTTGGACTTCAGGGAGATTTAGCCTCTGCCAAATCATTTTCCACTCCATTCAGAGAATTCCTTGGGGACTTAGAGTTTGAAGCAATTCTAAAAGTTTATTTTTGCATGTATAGTATGGTTATAACCACACTGTTCTTTCCCCCTTTATATGTAGAGTCCATGATCCTTATACAGGCTCTGAATGAATGAAAGGACATCAAGAACACATGAGACTTTGAAAAGGTTGGGTGGTTTTGGAAGAAAAGGCCTTCTCTATTCAGTTTTTTAGAATGTGGCTTAGTAGTAGTCCTCGTTTGCACATTCTACAGTTATGTCCTGAGTTTCGGGCTGAGACATGGATAAAATAAAGGAGGGGAAAAATTAAAAATTTATATACTGTGTAATAAGAAATGTATAAAAGTCCATTGGCCCTAGACTTCTGGTTTCTGACTGCTTAATACTTTGCACAGTATGAAAAATAGCAAATTGATGGGTTTAGTGTTCTTGGTTGATAATTCACCTTAGGCCGAACTCATTCTGCTCTTCAGTACTGCTTCTCTGTCCTTTGAATGAAATAGCTAGTTTTACTTTATATTTCTCCCAATCAATGACATGGAAATAAAGTGGAATTTATTAAAGCTCCAAGTGGGATTTGCTGACTTATTTCAAATTAGAAAATTAGTCACTGTACTAGTGGAATTTGAAGTTAGACTGACTTAAATTCTTAATATCTTTATTACTACACTAGAGATGATGTATATTAATAGAACTTATAGAGTATGCTGAATTGTCCAGGGTAGTAAACATCAGGGAGAACCAAGAGCTTACATTGCCTATAACGAATTTCCTGGGATGGAAAACTGCATGTTATTTCCTATTAATGTTTTAAAATTATTTTGATATTTTATCTAGAAGGGAAATGACTCCAGACTACACAGATATTCAGTAGTGTATATGACATTCAAAACCAAAGTAAAAGTACTATTTTTAAATATGGTGTAATTATGTAGAAGGCTTAACGAAAGCCTTATTAAATTTACCCATTATTTGCTATCAACTGTAAGTATCCATCCCAGGAATTCAGTGCTACTCTTTAGGCAATAGTTTTTTTAGCTTCTCAGCTACTATTTAGAAGCCAAGGTACAGGAATAATAATATTAGACTGATATTTCTTTAAAACATGGATATTTGAGGGGTGCCTGAGTGGCTCAGTCAGTTAAGTAGTTAAGTGTCTGACGGATCAGGTCATGATCCCCAGGTTTGTGAGTTTGAGCCCTGCATTGAGCTCTGTGCTGACAGCTCAGAGTATGGAGCCTACTTCAGATTCTGTGTCTCCCTCTCTCTCTCCCTCCCCTGCTCGTGCTCTGTCTCTTATTGTCTCTCAAAAATAAATAAACATTAAAAAATTAAAAAAAAAATGGAGATGTGATTGATCCAATACTCGTGTAGATGATTGATTGCAGGGTTAATTGAAAAATGAGTATTGTTTTTTAGAGGCCAAAATTGACCCACTCCTGCTTCCGTGACCAGTACTACTCTTTTTTTCTTATTCTATATCCAATATTTAATCCAGAAATGATAGATTATTTTCAGAATGCTAGTAGGAGTGTGTTTAAAAATAAAGTTGCATTTTTGTTTTATGAAATAAACTGTTCATTAACATTCATGAAAACAAAGCATTCTAGACATTTAGATTGGGTATACTGAATACGTTTATTAAATCAAGACTGTGGTTCCATTAAAGGACAGCTCAGTGTGTCCTGTCACACACAAAAACTGGTAAAATAATGATTGCCATTAATTAAATGATTTTTATATTTCAGGTAAGATTACATGTTTGATATGCATTCCCTTATTTAGTTCTCAGAACAATAGCCCTCTGGGTGGATAGTGTTAAAATCCTTGTTTTACAGATGATGAAACAGGTTAAGAGAGATTAAATAAGCACCCTTGCATCTCATGTTCAGTAAGTGATGGAGTCACAGTTCTCTCGCAGTTTGTCCTGTTCTAGTTCTTTGTGTAGTTTCCTCTACCTTAATTCTTAGAATTTTGGAAAGAATGGATGAAGCTGTGGAACGGAAAGACGGTGTAAATATTTATTGAATAAGTGAATGCACTAATACAATTGAGTTATTGTAAAGAACCAGACATTTGTTTGTGACTATTGTATTTTGTGATGTTTACAAATGGAATGTCCTGGCACAGGATTATTGAATGAATGTGGGAAGAAGTAGAGGATTTGGTGTGATTAGAGGAGAACAAGGACATGAAATATTCAGGTTGTTACAAGAGGGGGAAAAGCAAATAGTAACTATGGTAGGAGGTATGAGATAGGGGTATAATTTCAGAGTAGCCACCGGTAAATCTAGAAGATCTGAAAATGCAGAAAGACTTCATTAGAGTAAACACGTAAGGGACATATATCAATATTCTTTCAGATGTTATTTCCTCCTGTGTTAGAATGCCAGTAGAACAGATTTTTCTTTCTTGTCTTTCTTCCCAGGACCTTGGGGTCAGAAACTAATGATGAACGGCATCCCTGCCTGTTGTAAGCTGATTTCTTGGAGTAGTCTTTCCATTTTTTGTCTGTAGAAGTGAGGGAAAATTAGCAAACCTTAAACCTTTCTCAGTGAACTTAACTTCAGCTGTTGATACTTTTTTCTGTTTATTCAGTAATCTTTTGCCTTCCCAGTTCCTCTACTCTGGCCTAAAGTAATCAGTGGGAATCAGAATACTCTAAAAAAGCAAAATTTAAGCCTTTTAAGAGCAACTGTTGTTTTTAATTTGAATGTACATTTTAAACAATAGTATAGCATTAAGATGTTTCATTCACCAAGATGTGATAATTATAATAAAGTGTTTAGGTTTCTAGTGATGGGAGATGCACATACAAAATAAATACCTGCAGTGGTGTTAGAGCTTAGGTGGGAGGTAGATCTAAAATTTAGCTAGAGAACATAGCATATCCAAAGTCATGAAGGCACAAGGAACTAAAAACATACTTGTGAATTAACACCATAGAGATGGAAAGTAATGGTGTTTGATGATGGATTGGTAGGTAGGGAGATAGGTGTAGGAGAAAAGAGAGGAGAAAAAAACCCATATTTCTAGTGTAGTGACTGGGAGGTTGGAGCCATACAAAGAAGTAGAGAATAGGAAGAGGAACAAGTTTAGGATGAGAGAGGAATTAAGTATATGCATAGTAAGTGTGAAATGCTTTGGGGACATCTGTGGGGAGAAGGATGTCCAGTTGGCTTCAAGTAACTTAAAATACCATTTTAAACAACCTAGATGCAGGAAGTTGCTATTTTTTATTCCCTTGCCCTTAGTGTAGGGAAGTCCATCAGATGTATTGCCTTCATTGACAAATGGCCACTGCTTCAGGAGGCGTCTGGTTTAAACATCTGCATCTGTTCTCTATTTTTAGGAAGACAAGATTTCCTAGCTGCCTGCCTTGCTCTGATGGCTCCCCTGCACCCACCCCTATTTCTGCTTAGATCTTATTAGCCAGGCTGTTTCACATGGCTACCTCTACAAGAAAGGCTGAGAAAGTGAATATTATGTGGATATATTGCTGCTTTCAACAAAATTGGCATTGTTAGCAGGGAGGCTGAGGGCAACTAATAGTTGTTATGTAAATAAACAGTGACCCAACAAAGAAATCCATTACTGCCTCTTTCACTTCAAAATGACAAAAAAAAAAAAACCAAACAAAAAAACTCCACAAACAATAACAACAGAACAACAACAACAACAAATCTGAATTTTCACATAATCAAGTGCTGTTCAGATATAAACTTTGAGATGCATGCCTATTAAATATAATTTTTTGCTTTGGATTTTACTAAAGTTGATGGGGAAGCAGAATGAGGAGTGTAGGCAGTGGGATTCAAGGAACCAGTAGGTATTGTAGGGATATTTAGGAAAAAGAATTGATCAAATTTAGTGATTGATATGGCTGACAAAGGAGACAGGAAAGAGTCAAGGATAATTTTCAGTCTTTTGATTTGGGTAATGAATATTAAGCCAAGAGCAACACAGTATTTGCTGCAGAAATGGCTGTATATAGTGTTTTTGGTATATACAGGACTTTTGGTAAACTTCCAAAAGTAGGAGATTTATGCATTTTAAAATTTCAGGCTCCCTTATGAATTCTGATATATAATAAATTCAACCTAACTCTCATGAATGAAATTCCTGATTTCAGTATGTATCTGTTTTTAAGCAGTTAAACCCACATAGTGTTTCAAAAACTAGTTAGTTGTATGAAACACTCTAAGTCCAAAGTATTTGGAAGCCGGGTAATGACAGGGGATGAAAAGTAGTATTTATTGGTGGGTGGATGTAAGTAAGCTGTCTTCTGGTGGGTGCCTGTGATCCTTGGCTGTACTGATTCTACCCTCCCTGTGACAATAAGAGATTATGGATATAGATCTCTTTCTTCTAAGTGATACTTTAAGCTTTCATGTTGGAGTAAAGGAAACTTTTTGGAAACAAAAGCTTTGAAAATAGATTCAGGAGATCTAGAAGAGGAGAGTGGTTAAGAATTTAACCTGACATCAGATGTCCACTTACTTGGCCTCTTATTAACTGTTGATCTTGGTCTAGGAACTGCTCTCAGCCTTAGTTAACCTGGTTTTGAAATAGATGCAATACTTCCTATACAGCTTGTTACGAGATTTAAAGGATACTGAGTGTGGAAGCAGTGCAGAACTTAATATTTTACCACTTCTGGGAAGAATATTTAACTTCTGGGCCTTAGTTTCCTTTTGAGCTAGACTGCTTTTCTTTAACTTTATTTTTAACCTTCATATCATCAAAAGAGATTTTCTGTGCTATTTATAAGATACCTTACAGTATGTTAGTTTGGTTTTCTGTCTGTGTTCCTATATTTCTCAATTCAATCCAGTCAAACCCAGTCATTGCTTATAGGAAGTGAATCAGTCTCTTAGAAGGTTTAAGTTACAGGTCCAAGACTGCTGACCTCCTAGAGGCAGAGATGAGGACCCATGTGTGTTGTGAGACAAGAGGTCACCAAATCTTTCTCTTTCTATAGATAAGTAACCTTGGTTCAGTTTTGGCTGTGTTTCATTTAAAACATAAAAGTGGAATGTCCAGCTGTATTACTGGCCAACATGGAGGCATGGCAGAGTGGTCCCTGACTTGTGAACTGCATCTGAACTGGGAGTACGTATGTGGAGGGAAGGTGTGACACATTTTTACAATTGAGCATATCCTCTGATGGGTTGGATCCCCAGGAAGCTAGGTCCCTGAAAATCTTACCCTCTGTGGAGCTTGCAGTTTTTAAGCCACGGTAGCTTCCATACCCTTTTGTGAATTCTTGCTCCCTCTTAACCTGAGCAGTGAAGTGATGGTGGTTAGGAGGAAGAGTTGCAAAGACCATTGCTCCTAGATTGTGTGTTCTGCTGACACGTATGGCCTGAAGCTATCTGATAGTCTTTTCCTATCCTGTATCCTTCCCAGTAAGCTCAGTGGCCTTCCTCTGTTTTGTGAGTTTGTCTAATCCAATCTGAGTCATCAGAATTCTCTTTATCTAATTGATTAGCCTTGACTTGAAATCAAGAGGCCAGTGAGCAGTCCTACGCAAAAGATTTTCATCCTCTTTGTAGGAAAGACATTTTCCTCATAGTATTCTTTAAAGAATTTCTGATTTATATTCCTTCTTAAGGAGAAGAGGTTGAGATTTAGTTGCCAGTCCCCTACCTGCACAGAGCCTCACCAGCCCCTTGTCATTTAATACTCCTTGGAATCTGTTTTAGGTCTGAAGTAGGCACAGTTATCGAGATAAATTAATTTTTTCCAGGAATTTACAGTTAAAGGTATTGAAGTAAATTCAGCTAACCTTTATAATTCTAGCTTTGTACATTTTCATAAACTAGTCTCACTGTCTCTTCTTTATTTTTCTCAAGAATGCTGAACACGGGGAAAATGACCAACAGTTCTTTTTTTTTTTTTTAAAGTTTATCTACTTATTTGAGAAAGAGCATGAGCAGGGGAGGGGCAGAGAGAGAGGAAGCAAGAGAGAATCCCATGCAGGCCCCACACTGCCATCTTGGAGCCCAGTGTGGGGCTCAGACCCACGAACTGTGAGATCATGACCTGAGCTGAAATCAGACGTTCAACCAACTGAGCAACCCAAGCCCCTCAAGACCAACACTTCTTAAGCATTTGAGGAAGTCTTGGTCTGTATCCACATTTGGGTTTTGTTACTTTTACCTAGTTCAGTATTTTGAGGTAGTGATGGCAGATAAAATATATGTAGTACCAGGCACAATGTAAACATTTGCTGGATATTTAAAAATTGAGCATGTGTGTAAACTGCAGTAGACCTTAGTGACTAGACATTCTGTTTCATTGGCGTTTTTTTCCTCTGGATTTTTTGTTTTTACATTTTGTATCTTGAAAAAGTTTGAAGCTTTTTGATGTTAACTGTGTAAGAATGCTTAGAAAAATAATTTGACTAAACAGACTGGACAACAATTACAAAAGTTTTTAAAAAATCTATCTTCTTTCTCATTTGATAATGTTTATGATGGCCTCCATAATATTATAGTGCTAAATACTTATTTATAATTTTTTTATTTAAAAAATTTTAAAAGTAATCTCTGTGCCCAACATGGGGTTCGAAGTCACAACCCTGAGATCAAGAGTCTCCTCCTGCTTTACTTAGCCAGCCAGGTGCCCCTACAATGCTAAAATATTTAGGTAAACTTGTCATTTTATAACGCCTAATGTCTACCCTAGAATTACAGCTTTATAATACACAGCAAATGTTGGCAAGAACAGGTAGCTCCGAGAAATAATTAAGAGTAATTGAAACGTAAATGACCTGTGTGGTAAATATGCATGTTCTAGGTGTGGCTTCCAACAAACATAAGCATTAAGGTAAAGCTCATCCTCATACATGATTGCCTGCACACAGAACATAGAACACAGAGGAGCTTCCCATCTTGCCAGCGCTCTCTTGAAATACAGACATCCTACTTACTCATTCAACCTGGGGGCCTCACCTCCTCCCCACAGAAAGCTCTGGAACCCCTCACCCTATGGGTGGTTTTTTTTGTTCATAGCTTGTCACCTCCTACATAACACTTAATCCTAAATTATGTTGGCATTTAAATTCTACCAGGGCAAGGATCTTTATTTATTGACATACATTAGTAAGTTTTGTTACATTGTCAGTAAACTTTTTTTTCAAAAGGCTAACTTTTTAAATTAACAGTGTTTAGGAGAGAGGTTAATAAAAATTTTCTTTCCCTTTGTTTTCTCCTCACAGTTCTATTGTCTATAGCCAGATAACTCTTAATAGTACAGACAACAGTAACAATGACAATTCTACCATCTAACATGGCTGAGAGAAAAAACCTAGGCATTAAATTCCATTGCTTCCTAATCTCCGGAAGGAGAATCTGGCTTCTCAGTTTCTGTTTTCTTGAGTAACTGATGCATCACTAATGGAGAGAGTTTACTTATAGTATGTAGTTCCTTTGTTGTTGATGGAATCTCTGGTTGCTTTGATATTAGAGAACTGGGAAAAGAAAAAATTGACATTGTTTTATTTATTTGTTTAAAATTTATTTATTTATTTTTAAATTTATGACATTTATTTTTGAGAGACAGAAACAGAGCACAAGCAGGGGAGGGGCAGAGAGAGAGGGAGACACAGAATCTGAAGCAGGCTCCAGGCTTCAAGCTGTCTGCACAGAGCTCAAAGCCGGCCTTGAACCCACCAACCGTGAGATCATGACCTGAGCAGAAGTCGGATTCTTAACTGACTGAGCTACCCAGGCACCCCTGACATTTTGTTTTAAATGCACTTCTGTCTATAGATAGTTTATGAAGTTGATTTAAAAAATAATTGCAACTATACAGTTTACTTGTTTGTTTTCTATGTTTATTTGTAAGTTATATTATGACTTAGAGTTGTTAAAAAATGTGGAAAATATCTTTGGCAGTGACATTTTAGTTCATCTTCTACAAGTGATTTTTGGTGTCCAGTTATCATTCAACCATGTCAAAGCTAAAATACAAGCTGATTTTCCTCTTACTTTAAAATATGCATAACTCACTTCTCACCTACTACTTAAATTTTTTTTAATGTTTATTTTTGAGAGAGAGAGACACACACAGAGCATGAGTGGGGGAGGGGCAGAGACAGGGGGAGACACAGAATCCAAAGCAGGCAAGAAGTATTAGATCATAACCTGAGCTGAAGTTGGACTGAGCCACCCAGGTGCCCCAGCTTTTCACTTTTTGCCTGATGAACATTAGCTAGTTTTGGCAAAACTTATGGCTAACGTGTTTTCCTGCTTTCATTTGCTGTGGTAAAGAGGATTCATTTCCAGGACCAGTCTGTTACTCTGTGCTTTCATTGTTCTTTCTTTCTTGTTTATTTTTAATACTTCCAGTTGATATTTTTTAATCTCATGGTTAAGTCATAAACAGGTTTGTTTTTTGTATTTTTGCTTAGAACTTAAGTTTTTTTTTTTTTTTTAAATCATTTAATACTGTGCTCTTCTTAACCCTGTTGTGGCCTTTTAAACTATATTAAGCAGTTAGAATTAGCTGCTAATATATTAGCATGCTGTGTGAAAACATCTTTAGGAACTTAGTACGATTGGTGTTCTTGTTTTTGTTATTTAAAACAAAATTTTTTAATGTTTATTTTTGAGAGAGAGAGTACAAGCAGGGGAAGTACAGGGAATGAAGGAGACACAGAATCTGAAGCAGGCTCCAGGCTCTGAGCTGTCTGGAGCAGCTTGGACTCAGGAACCACAAAGATCATGACCAGAGTGGAAGTCGGATGCTTAGCCGACTGAGCCACCCAGGCGCCCCTATTTTTATAGTTTCTTTTGAGTGAGAGAAAGCATGTGCACATGTGAGCAGGGGAGAGGCAGAGAGGGAGAGTGAGAATCCCAAGCAGGCTCTCTGCTGTCATGACAGTGCAGAGCCCGATGTGGGGCTGGATCTCACGATCTGTGAGATCATGATCTGAGCCAAAATCAGAGTGGACGCTTACTGACTGAGCCACCCAGGTGCCCCATGGTGCTTTTGTTTTTAAATCGTAGTCTTTTATTTATTTTTCAATTTTTAAACAGTAAACTGAACTCTGTTCATAATTGTTGTTGGGCTATCTAATATACTTTCTTTGCAGAGTATAGCATTATACAATAGCCTCAGTTTACAGAGGAGGACATGCTTGTGGTTATATGGATATGATAATAAAGGGCTGAACTTTTAAACAGAAAGAGTAGTTCTTTCCATTTTACTTCTGTCTTCTAAGTGTCTGAAGATCACAAAGAAATACTGAAGTTTCAGTCCTTTTTAAATTAAACCTCATTGTTCATTTGGTGTCATATAAGATAGTATTTGAATGCCTTAGAAAATTTCTTTGCCACTAAATGGTAGTAGTTTTGGTGGAGAAAGCTTGAATAATTTTTTCAAGTTTATTTATTTATTTTGAGAGAGAGAGAGTGCGAGCGAGAGTGCGAGCACAAAGTGGGGGAGGGACAGAGAGAGGGAAAGAGAAAGAATGCCAAGCAGGCTCTGCGCTGTCATTTCAGAGCCTGTTGCAAGGCTCGAATCACGAACCATGAGATCATGACCTGAGCTGAAGTCAAGCATTGGATGCTTAACTGAGCCAGCCAGGTGCCCCATGATTTTTATTTTTATTTTTTTGGTAACTTTCTGTTAGTTTGATTTTTAAAAATATATCTTAAAAAATGTTTATATATTTTTGAGAGGGAGGGAGAGAATCCCAAGCACACTCTACACTGTCAGCCCGGAGCCCAACATGGGGTTCAAACTCATAACCGCGTCCAAGAGTTGGACAGTTAACTGACCGAGCCATCCAGATGCCTCAGGATAGCCCTGGTTTCCTAAAGGACCATATTTCTGACTTTCTCTTTTTGGTAGAAACATGGTAGTTAAATAAGCTTGTTTTAATTTACTGAAGGCAAAGCATTTGTTGGTACTATCTAGATTATACCAATTTAAAAAAATATAAACTCAATGTAAGCAGTTTGAGTTTTTTCATGTGAAAATCTGTAAGGAAATAACTCTTAGTAAGGACACAAGAATGACTTACATCCTTTAGCAGTAGATGGAAATCAAACATTTTAAAATTCTGAACCTAATACCTATTTTAACACATGCATTTTTTCTCTGTGCTTACAAGACTTCAGAATGACAATTTTCATTTAAGTAATTATCTGCTGGCATGTTCTTAATTTTAAGCCTATCCCTTTCTTTAAAAAGTGAAAGTTGAAGATTTAGTTTTCACATGTGATGGTGAGACTCTGCTTCACTGAGAGGGTCAAGTGTGTTCATTTTGTCACTGTTGTCACATTTGTAAGGTGTGTTGTCACCGTGTGGTCACACAGGACAACTACCATGTTTGGGCACACTCCAGATCTGTTCTACTTCAAAAGTCTTATCCAAGACTAATTATTCTGAGTAGTAATGCTGTTAAATGAACTTATGAAAGACCTAGTGTAACTGGACTCTTGAGTCATGGTAGCCCATAGCCCAGCAGAATACCAGTGGGCAGTTTGTGTCTTGCATGAAGTGCATGCATGGCTAGGGGACAAGTGGGTGCTGACATCCAGGCCACACTGTCAGCCAAGCCATTTCTCTTATATGGGACTGTGTCCTTTCAGAGGGAAGGGCTCCTTTTCCATATATGTATTATTTAAAAATGGTTGCACATGACTCCTATGCCAGGCACTTTTGAGCACTGTATAAATACCAAGTTATTGAACTCATAACAACAATTTATTTTCCATATGAGGAAATAGGCACCAGGAGTTTAACTTGCCTTAGATGGGCTAGCATAACTACATTTCATAGCCTCAAGTCAAGTCTAATCTCTGTGGCTCCACAGTACAGGCTTACCTCCCTGTGCCACAATATGGCCTTTTTTGTCCTGCTAGAGTTTCATTTGCACAAAGGTACCACAGAGGCTACTGATGGCCCTGATAGCACATTTGAATGCCAGGATGAAAGGAATTGGACAGGGGCACATATGACACCCTCATCCCCACCCCGCCATCATGTGCCACTGTAGTAACTATCTTGCTAAGTGACAGTCAGGTTTTGACTTGTGTGGCTTTGACTTTTGTTTGACTTCAGTTGACTTGTGTGGCAGTTTTCCATTATATTGAGCAGAAAAACATACCCTTCTGTAATTTCTACCTGCTAACAGTTTTGTCACACATAGCTGTGTCTCAGGCTTTGTGTCTTTTTATCTAAATGTAGGTATCAGCATTGTTCCTTTTGTGCTTTTTTAATGGTAACTCCCCTGTTTTGTTCTTTTTCTGGGTTTCTTTCTAAGATGTTTTCACTATTGTCTTCCCTTTTCTAATAAGTTTTTGGAGAGAAGGGTTAAGTTTATCTTTTGTTCCTTACTGTTAATCTTGAAGTCAAATTAATAGAACTTTTACTTGATAGAGTGTGGTTCCCACTCTAATTCTGAGAACTACTCACTTTGCAGTACTGATATTTGAAAGAAGTGATCCCTCCATGCTCCCCCAAAATGCATTATTTATTAGACGCTGACTAGTAAAACTCCCATTGTGCCCTTTCCTGCCACAGAGTCCAGTGATTTTTAACCACTTAGTCCCCACTTAGAATCACCTGGGAGACCTTTTCATGCAGCTGATGGTGCATATTGTTACTCTAGACCAATTAAATCTGAATGAGGGACCCACTGTGTCTCACAATTAGGTTAGAATCTGGAAGGGCATTTCTGTAGGACACAGTTAATCAAAGACCCAGTATCCCTGGCAGAACCCTTTCATTTCTGCTGGGAATGTATTGTTCAGCAGAATGATTTTTGTGTTGTCCTAATTAGCTGTTCAGATTCTTGGTATCATGAATCAAATATTCAACCCTTGGGAAGAGTGAGGAACCTAATAAAATGTAGGAATTCTAATCAGTTTTTTTCTTCTAACTTTTTGAGAGCCTGGGTACTTATGTAGCTACCTGTGTGTGTGATCATAGGCAAATTTGGACTAGCAAAGTTTGGTTTTCCTTTTCATCCTGTTATTTATTAGACCCTGATACTATTCCTATTTCATCTTCTTTCTCCTTAAAAAATACGAAGTTGTGCTGTTATCAGCTTTGTGTTAAAAAGAAAACAAGTCAGATCTGTCATTTCTTTTTTTTCTTTTAAGTTTATTTATTTATTGAGAGAGAGGGAGAGCATGCACAGGCATGCACACAAGTGGAGGAGGACCATGGGGTGAGAGAGAGAGAATCCCAAACAGGTTCCATGATCATGACCTGAACTAAAATCAAGAGTTGGACACTTAACTGACCGAGTCACCCAGGCGTCCCCAGATTTGTCATATTTGTAAGGTATCATGAATTATAAAGTGCACCATTTATTTAGTAACATATTTTTAGAAAAGGAAATTATACTTAACTTTGTTGATATATTCACTTTTATTTTTAAAGTAGCTGATAATGTCTGTCTGTCCATATATCTTGATACCGTCTTTTGAGTATCATAACTCAAGTTTGAGTCTAAGCCTCTTCTCATTCATGTTCAGCTTCTCTTAGCATTTTAAATTAGTGAACTGGAAACTTTTGATGGGTAGATTGTAGTGCCTAAAAAATAAATTTAACTTTCATTAACATTCAAAACTGCCTAACCAAACTTTAATCTTAAAAACAGTGTGGTTTACTATAAAGAGAATTTCTAGTTTTTATTGTCTTTAATAGCATTGCTTACTCTCTGACAGGCAGATCTCAGGGTATGTGATAGCTCTTTGTCTTATTCTTGCCCAATAATTTTTTTCATGTAAATTTAATATAAAATGCTACCAATGAATTACCTGAAGTAATAGTAGCATGATTAGATACCAGTGCATGTTTAAATTGTTATTAATGTGGGTTTGTGGTACTGAGTGTATCTAATTTTTAGGAAATAGGGATCATAACACACAGCTTTTAAATTCATTTTTTCCTGGGGCGCCTGGGTGGCTTAGTCGGTTAAGTGTCCGACTTTCACTTAGGTCATGATCTCACGGTTCGTGGGTTCGAGCCCCGCGTCGGGCTCTGTGCTGACTGCCAGCTCAGAGCCTGGAGCCTGTTTCAGAGTCTGTGACTCCCTCTCTCTCTGACCCTCCCCTGCTCACGCTGTCTCTCTCTCTCTCTCTCTCTCCCCTAGAAATAAATAAAAACATTAAAAAAATTAAAAAAAAATTCATTTTTTTCTTGAGTCACCTAATCAACGAAGAGAAGTGGAAAATTAGAGTCAGTGATGGCAGAACTGTTTGATATGGACATTCTGTCTTTCAGTCTCCTCTCCGGGTTGGCTTCCTTGGGTTGGCTTCCTTGGATAGTCCTCTTGTTTCATCTCCTCCCCTCTCCCCTGCTTAATTGTCTGGGTGCCTTGAATACACCCTGTGTATGTGACAGGGTGGGAAATGAGAATGGGAAGAGGAGCGGTGCAGACCTCTAGATGCTTACAGGCCTTGATGAATGCTTAGTATGTTACTAGAAATTGCCATGTGGAGGAAGACAACTAATTAAGTCTTTTGTGAAATGGATCAGTGGAATTGAGAAGATTCAGTTGAAACACCTTGTTTTACAAGTATTTTTCTTTTTCTGTTTCCAGTTGCAGATAATCACCATTCATTTGTTGTGTTTTCAGTCATGTACTAAACAGTTTAACTTGTACTTTATCTGTGGCTCTTGTTAAGTCCTTTAATAAAACTTAATAAAAATCTTTCTGGGGCACCTGGGTGGCTTGGCGGGGTCAGTGTCCAACTTCGGCTCAGGTCATGATCTTGTAGTTTGTTAGTTTGAGGCCCACATCAGGCTCTGCATCGTCAGTGTAATTTGGGATTCCCTCTCCCCAGCCCCTGCCTCCACTTTATCTGCCCTCACCCCCTGCGCCACCCCCCTGCACTCTTTCCTTAATTCTCCCTAAATAAACTTAAAATCTTTCTAAGCAGATTGTTTGTTACCTTTTTCTTTTACTTCTTGGGCTGATTTTCCCAAATTCTGCAAAATTATAAATTCATTTGTTAATTTCTGCTTGTTAAGGATACCAGGTACAATTTCTTGAATTTGCTTCTGGCTATGAGGTTACAGATTAGATTATGTTGCTACTTTAAATTATAAGCAAATTTTTGTTTTGCTTGTACCTTTCCCTAGGGAGGGAACCCATAATCCATTAGCTTTTTAAGAAATCTGTAAATCAGGTAAATTTACTTCTAGAGACTGCAGGGCATTAATTTTGAAGATCAGTCAAAATATACTGTTGTGCTATTTTAAAGGATTTTTGCATCTTAAAAAAAATTCTAATTATATATAGGTGGTAGATTTTAGGAGAGATCTACTGAGTAGCAGTGTCCATTTCTTTTCTTTCCTTCCTTTCCTTCCTTTCCTTCCTTCCTTGTTTATTTCTTTTGAGAGAGAGACCTTTCTTCCTCCCTCCCTTCCTTCCTTTTCTTTTCAGAGAGAGACCGTGAGTGGGGAAGAGGCAGAGGAGAGAGAAAAACAATCCTAAATGTTCTCCATGCTCAACGCAGAGCCTGACCTGGGGCTGTATTCCATGACCCTGACTGAGATCATGACCTTAGCCAAAGTCAAGAGTCGGACGCTCACCAAAGTGAGCCATCCAGGCGCCCTAGCAGTGTCTATATTTGTGTTGAAAGCCTTTTCTAAAATTAATACTCCATTTATTTCAGGTAAAATGTTCTGAAATATAGATTATAAAAGCAAAGCTTTTTATTTGGATACAAAACCAAAACCTGCAAATATTTATTTCATTACAAGAAGTAAAGCAAATGGGTTTAGTTTATGTAGTATACAAAAATAGTTGGTAGTTTTACACTAATTTTATAATGTGATTGATCACATGCTCTTGAGTCTTCCTTAAGTGGCAAAATAATCAGCTTTTATTTGCCACTTCCTGGAAGTGGTACTGAAATTACTGGTTATAGCTGGGATCTCCTAGATATTTTTAGAATAAAAATCTACGGTTAAGTTCTTGACAGTATTATTTATTTGTGCTATAGTACAGTTTCTACTGTTTTACTTTCAAATACGGATGTACCTATTCCCACATTATATATGGATAATATGATGCTTGATAGTAAGGCACTACACGGCTGTAATAAAGGAGGCTCATTTTTATCTCCTTGAGTAGTAGTATGAGTAATCAAGAGAGGAAGCTGATTTGGGCTTGAACCTTGAAAGAGATGGGCTCACTTAGTGGCCAAAACCACCTAGTAGAAGGAAATTCCTGGTAGAGGAGGAGTAATGTCATGGCAGCCAAGGTATGCGGAAATAGAGACCTGTGATGTGCTGGTGAGAGTAAGGATGTTGGACAAGTGTGATTATATGTTTATTTATTTATTTTTGAGAGCGAGTGAGCAGGGGAAGGGCAGAGAGAGAGAGGGAGGGAGGGAGGAAGAGAGGATCTCAAGCATGCTCCACACTCTTGAGTATAGATCCCAACACAGGACTCAAACTCACAAACTGTGAGATTGTGACCAGAGCAGAAACCAGGAGTCGGGACACAACTGACTGAAGCCACTTAAGCATCCTGGGCAAGTGTGACTACAAAGGCAGGTGTAAAGGGTGCACTTTTTGGGTTTTTTGGACAGCTTGAATTACTTTGGTACAAATCAGTTTAATATACATTCTGTCAAATTATCTTAAATATACATTAGATTTTTATAATCCTGGAATGATCTAATTTAGTATTTTCCAAAGGTAGATCAGTTTGTATGAGTTTGTGTGTGGTATGTGTGTACACCCCCTGGTAGGGAAAACAAGTATCCATTGGGGTAGTCTATTTATGTTTGTTATAAATTTAAAAAATTAAATGTTACTAATATTTAACATAGGGGTTAAATTTGCACCCTTATTCAGCCCTGATGTCAGAAAGTACTTGCTAAAGTGGTGCATAAAGGGGGCTCCACAAGGCAGCTGTGGCACTCCCAGTCATTGGCTTTGTTTCTGGGAGTTGCCACGAGGCTGAGCTTACTATTGTAAGTTTACTTGTGTTTGATGATGTAGATTTAGGGAGTAATTTCCACTGAACCCTGCAAAACAAACAAATAATTCAAAGATTCTTGTAAAAAACCTTAATATAAGAAATGTGAATAAGAATAGGGAAGAAGAAAATGGTAGTGCTGATAGTTAAACTACTAGAATTAACTTTTTTTTTTTTTTTTGTTTACCTACCATGCTCTAATTATTTTAGAAGATGGTTAAGCCTATAAGAGATTATCAAGAAAGATATTGGACATGTAGGCGTACATCTTTGTTCCTTCTGTTTTTAAACAGAATATAACACATATAATTTAGGGTTGCCTGGATGACTCAGTTGTTTAAACATCCTACTCTTGATCTCAGCTCAGGTCATGATCTCACTGTTGTGAGTTCAAGCCCCACATTGGGCTATGTGTTGAACAGCACAGAGATTGCTTGGGATTCTCTGTCTCCCTCTGTCTCTACCCCTCCACTGTTCACTTGCCATGCGTACAGGCACATACACACTACCTCCCTCCCTCCCTCTCTCCCTCTCCCTCTCTCTCTCAAAATAAATAAACATAAAGTATGTAATTCAATAATACATGTTAATTATTTATAAATAACTGGAATGGATGTATGCCCAAAGTATTCTCTGATAAGGGTGTTCTGTCAGTTTTTAGATAACAAGAAGCCCTATATAGCTTGTAGCTCAAAAATTGATGAACACTTTATGATAAAACGATTGATGTTCATAGCAAATGACCCTCAGGTAGACAGTCTAGCAGTAATCTAGTTTTTTTTGGATTCAGTTATGATGTCTGTAGAAGATTTCTCCAGTAGGTGCTAGAAAGGATCTACCAGCTGGTTCACAAGTGTCTCCTGCCAAAAGACCTTAGTGCCCACTCCGATGTCTTGAAGCACCAGAGGCTGATGTGATATTGTATGTTAATGTAACTGTCTATAATTTCAGTAAGTGGGTGCCATATTTAATAAATCTTATCTTAATTCCTAGATATTATAACTTCACTACCGAAAGTTAATTTAGTAGCCCTAAAGTTGTTTAGATTGGCCGTGGAGTTGGCAGCACAAATGAGAGTTCTAGTCAATTAAAGATAAGATCAGAGAGGAGCAAACTTAAAGGGATTACATTCTTTCTGCAGGTATTCAGTGTATTTGCTTAGTTATTTTTTTAGTGTTTACTGACTTAATTCACTGGTTTGGTGTAGGAGGAAAAGCTTCTGCATTCCTTTCTGTGGCATCGACTTGCCTTCTTACATAAAATTGTATTCCAGCATGTGGTGGAATCTGCACTGGTCAGCGTTAGACCTGAGAGCCACCACTTTGACAGGGCGTCTGAAAAACAACTTGTATATTTACACAGAAGGGTCACAGAAAATAATGTGCTATGACTTAGCAATTGAGATGGCCGGGTAAACTGTAAAATGTAAACTCTGAAGAGATTAAACTTTAAAGTTTTGATTGAAATTGTTTCGAAACCAATCATGCATTTGTTTTTATTATTAAATAATATATAGAAGACAAGTTGATACCAGTCTTTATGGCTCATGATCACAGATTTTGAACATACTATACTGGACCCTATTGCAGTAATATTTGCACAAGTTAAGTTGAATGGGGGTGAGTGTACACTTTGTGCAAATTCATCTCTTTCAGTCTTCCTTTTGTTCATTGTGTCAACCTTTTAGGACTGTTGTAAAGATTCAGTGCCTGCCACTTACTACCCAAAAGTTGCTGCTGTTGCTTATATAAGATAATAGTTGTTTAGGGGGAGAAGGATAATCACTGGTGGCAGGGACCTTACAGATGTAAATAAGAATAATTTGACAACATGAAAATTTGGTGTGGGAAGTCTCTTAAACTGAATTTGTTTTAGGGCACACTGAATATTTTACTTTCCTTTTTCTTAGCAGCAGCAACTTGTGATTGGCGGTACCGGATATTCAATTGCACATCCCTACATCAATGCACTGCCAATGGTAAGAATTCCTCCCCCTCTGAATGTTAGAGCGTTTTAATGGGTCTTTTTATTATTTTCCTACTTGTAAGTGTCTCTTAAGAATATTTACAGTTTCTTACAGGTTGACAAAATATATCTGTGTTCCCAGAGTAAAGAAATGTTTTAAAAAATATATGTAAGGTATATTTTTTTTAGTTAAAAAATACCTTACTTTGGAGATTTCCATTATCTGTAGATTTTATAACCACTTTGCTGTGGTTATCAAGATGAAAACTATTATTATATAGCGATGATCTTGTATTTTAACAATAGAATAGAATTGTTAAACAGTCTTTTTGCATATTGCATTTATTTTAGTATTTGTAGTTAATGGACAGTTAAATGACTAATATTCTGTCCGTTTTTAGTGAGTGAATGATTTTCAAGAGAACCATCCTTATTATTTCAAAAGATCATTTAGAAACCTTTCTCTGTGTGTGGAATAAATATCTTTGAACTGTATTATACAGAAAAGGCATCTGTAGGTGTTGAGATAGCTCTGTTTTCTTAATATGTCTTGGATGACTTTTGGCAAGAACTCTCTTGTAATTAAGTGATGGAATTTGACTAAATTTCTAAAGTTTATTCTAACTGTAGGCTAAGTGATCTCATTACTGTTAACTAAAATCAGAATGATTCTCCCTTAAAAAAAGTAATTCTTTACCTAAGTGGTATTGGTACGTATTTTAGAATTCAATAAATAGGAGAATTCTATTAGTTAATAATAAATTTCAGAATATTTTCTGTACTACATTATTAAAAAATTTGATTGTTTTTACTTAATCACATTTTTTATTTTAAACATTAAATCAAATAGCTATAGAAACTGAAAAAGCCTTATAGAACTTGATGGGAACTGTAGATATATCAGTCTGAAATAAAAGCTATTAAAATTAACTAGAACCAGAATAATGGGTGAGATGAGTTATCTGTGAACAAATTCCTAGGAAGTGATTCATTTTAAAGATGGACTGGTCAGTGTGTTGATAAGAGAATTTCTTCTCCCTTTTCCCCCTCTTATTTTCTTCAACATTCCCCATTAACTGCTGAGAGAATTTTTTGTGTGGCCTGCCTTAGCACGATGACATGAGTTCTTCATTAGTTTAGGAGACACTTGCTGGGTTCTTTAGAGTCCTCAGGTGTCTCATTAACCATGGTTAAAATCTGCTGTTTTCCTCTGAAGCATTACAGTTTCTCATGTAAGAGACAGCTCTCTGGTAAATCAGCTCCATCAATTGGATTACCTGTCCTTGGCTTTATGTTTGAAGTTCACATTTGGAGTGAGTCTTAACTATTTGTGGCATGTCCCCCTTGAGAATCCATTGTGCAGGCCTGTATGTGAGGTACAGGTGCTGTGTAACTGGCTATCTCTTCTAAGTGCCTATCTTCAAGTGAATTTTTCAGTGTGTTCCTCACGACTGCGTGTTGTTTTGTTTTTGGAATAGCTCTTAGACTGTCTTTCAAATCAGATTATTTCCAGCACATTTACCAATTTTATTGAGAGGTCCTTAAATCATTTTTAAGTCATGATCATAGAAATTTATGTTAGTTCTAAAAATGTGTTAGTAAAAGGCCAGGATTATAACAAACTTCCTTATAGTCTAGCTGAGGACATGACAGCTATTTGTACATATTTGCATGATGTGCTAATAAGTTTATAGGTATTGGTTCAGTGGTGGTTTTCTCATGAACTTGAGAAATGCCCGTGTTTTGAGTTAAACCTATGCTATGTAGTATCTTACATTTTTTTTACTGAAAATGGCCATAAAGGAATGCTTTGTGGGAATGTATACCTTACCTCTACCACCCCACCCTCACCCTCAAGTTTGTTTTTGATATAAATAAAGATGAGGTATTTGTAATATTCTTTAATGCTTATTCTTCACTTGGCTAGGTATAGTTTATTTTATCTCTAATTGTACCTTACGTCATCATGGTTTACAGCTACTTTCCTAAGTAAATGTGGATCTCGTTGTATTTATTAATAGAATCCGTTGGCCATCAAGTATATATTATTATTTTAACTTTTTATTGTGCACATTTTCAGACATACTCTGAAAGATAGGATCACATAATGAACTTTCACTCAGCTGCACTAGTCAGAAATTTTTTTTCATCTTTAAGCACCTCGTTTCCTTGTCTCTCTCGCCCCCTCCCCCATACCCCCAGTTATTTTGCAGTCAGCACATGTATCACATGATTTCGTTCTTAGATATTTTATTTAGTATGTAGCTATGTAAGATAGGGATTGTTTAAAAATATATATATATTTTAAACCTGTGAGTGAATACACACACACCCCCCCAATACAATTTATCACACTTTAAAAATTGGTAATTTCATTTTTTATTTGAAAAGGGATTTAAATATACTTTTGAAAAATTGTAGTAAAAAGCATAAAATTTATCATCTTAAGCATTTTTAAGTGTGTAGTTAGTACACTTAAGTGTAGTGTTAATGATATTCACATTGTTGTACAACAGATCTCTAGAACTTTTTCATCTTGCAAAACTCAAACGGATTGAAACTGATAACCATTGAACAGAAAACTTTCCATCTTATCTGCAGCTGGCAACAACTATTTTCCTTTTTGGTTTTATGAGTTTGACTACTTTAGATACTTTATACTTAGTGTAAGTGGAATCATATGGTATTTGTCTTTTGTGACCGGCTTACTTAGCATAATGTCCTCTAGGCTTATCAGTCTTGTGGCATGTAGCATGTGACAGGATTTCTTTCATTTTAAAGGTTGAATATTCCACTGTATGCTTATACCATATTTTATTTATTCATTAGTCAACACTTAGGTTGCTTCCATCTTTGGCTCTTGTGAATAATGCTGCAATGAATGGGTATGCAAATATCTCTTCAAGATCCTGCTTTCATTTCTGGGTATATACCCAGAAATGAGATTGCTGGATCTTATGGGAATCTCCATAGTGTTTTCCAGAGTGGCTGCACCATTTTCTATTCCCACCAAAAGTGCACACGTGCTCTGATTTCTTTCTGTACATTCTCTACATTCTTTCTAAAATCTGTGATATTTNTTTTTTTTTTTTGGATAGTGGACATTTTAATGCATGAAGCGATGACAGTAATTTCTTAGTATCATTAAATAGCCATTTAATTTAAATGTTCCTCATTTGCTCATAAATAATGTTTCTACAGAGTCATTACAAAATCTATATATTAGTTTTGGTTGGTATATACATCTTAACTCTCCTGCCTCTTTATTTATTATAGTTTTTCCCTTTTAACTTACTTGCCATATAAGGTTTCCTCAATCTGTGTTTATTATTATTATTAATTTTTAATGTTTATTTACTTTTGAGAGAGAGACAGAGTGCAAGTTGGGGAGGGGCAGAGAGAGAAGACAGAGACTCCAAAGCAGGCTCCAGGCTTTGAGCTAGCTGTCAGCACAGAGCCCGATGCAGGGCTCAAACCCACAGATTGCAAGATCATGACCTGAGCTGAAGTCAGATGCCCAACTGAATGAGCCACCCAGGTGCCCCTGTTTTTTAAATTGCATCCCTATAGTAAAATGCCTCTCTTTTCCTTGTGCTATTTTATAAATCAGTAGTTATATCCAAGAGCTTAATCTAATTCAGGTTTTTCTTGCTTTATTTTGGGCTGTTAGGGTGAGGATGTGCTAAGGACTCCAAGAAGAGTTATGTGTTTTAGTTGTCTCTGTGAGATTAGGTGACTGTTGATCACTGCATAGATCTCTTATTTCTATGCAACATGCAAAATGTTGATATCCTATTTGTATCAAGCCTTTATTTATGATCTGTAATATCTCTGTAAAGAGAAACTTCCCTCATCAGATGCTTGGTCACTCTGCGGCACAGTTTGCACAGGAAAGGCTGATTACTTGATTCTTTCCTTTATTTACCAATTTTCAAAGTATTTGAGTTGTTTCCTAGAGTCTTGGAAAAGTAGACCAATGAAGATTCTTTTTTTTTTTTTTAAGTATCATTGAGCTTTTATCTTTAAATATTTTGTTTATTGCCTTGTCATTTTTACTCTTATGATGATGATGCTCAAAGGAGGCTATCTCAGTTGGCTTTTACATAAATTTCTTTTTCTTTCATATATGTATCATATTAGGTTAAATATAAATGTAATATAACATGTTATTAAATTATAAAATATATAAGTGAAATGTAAACATATAAAATACATATAGACATATTAGGTAGGATGTTTTTGGTCTTATATATGTTACATCTTTATACCAGTATCACCAATATGATTACTAAAAACGGCTTTTTGGGCCTGTGTCCTGCTGCGGTTTACAGTCTTAAGTATTCTGTTTTATAGTACTTGAAGTAAATCCGTTTGCATGATTTTTCTGCCATCTTGTTATATAGTCAGGTCCGTTTGTTTCATTTTTTTTTTAGCATTCAGGATTTAAATGTTTTGATTTAGTTTTGGTTTATAATTATAAATAAATCATTTATGTACTTCTAAATAAGGTACATTTTTATTTCTCCCTTTATAAGTAACCAGTTTTAACTATATTACTATTTGAGTATATATAAACAAACCCATGTATATATGTAAACTGGAGACCATCTTAAAGCGCTGTATAGAGTTAGCCTGCCTGCTTTTTAATAACTTTGTAGTAGTCCTTGGTATCTCATTTGTATCTTTTCATGTATTTTAGATCTATTTGTGTGTTTTTTTCTTTGAACTGTTCAAAAGATAGATTCTTATTTCCAAGAAAATCTGTTGACTTTTAAAAAAAAAAATTTAATGTTTTTCTTTTTTTTAATTCTGAGAGAGAGACAGCGTGAACAGGGGATGGTCAGAGAGAGGGAGACACAGAATTTGAAACAGGCTCCAGGCTCGGAGCTAGCTGTCAGCACAGAGCCTGAAGCGGGGTTCAAACCCATGAACCGTGAAATCATGACCTGAGCCGAGGTCTGACGCTTAAACGACTGAGCCACCCAGGCGCCCCTCTGTCAACTTTTTTGACCAGTCCCTCAGACCTCTTGTTTTCTCTTGCTCTGATTACATAGCCGTCTCACAACTTGTAAAAATTAATTTGGTTTAACAATAATATTTTTTGCTAAGAGAAGAACTAAGCTGACCAGTTGTGTCTTATCTTTGAATTCCGTGGAATTGGACCCTTGAAATGAACATTTTATTTGAAAAGTGAACCCAGAAAGTTCCTGTTGGTGTGGCGGAGTAGTGGGGAAGTAAGAAAAGATAAAGAGGCCAGTAGGGATGCCTTAATGAGTAGGTTACTGTTGTGGGCAGTTGGGGCTCAAATCATGTTAGGGACTTGTGGGAGATAGAGTAGAACATGCCTCTGAATTATTTCACTCAAGGGTCAGTGAGGCGGAAGTAATTGGTCTACCAGCTCCCATTCCATATTGAGTTATGCTTTCAGGGTGAGCAGGTCATCACCTCCTCAGCAGCTTCTCCCTGACCTAACCTCTGGCCGGAGATGACTGGTAGGTGTTGGTGGAAAAAGCTGTCTAGTTCCTATGGAAAGTTCAGCGGTGAGGGGATGTGGGCTGAGCGCTGCCAACTGTGTTGCGTCAGTGAGTATTCCAGTCTGCAGTTACATTCTCACTGTCAATTAGTGAATCATTCTTCTCATTCATAAATTGCTCTAGTGTATTTTGTTAACATCTATTCTTTCAAAACTAGATTATCCTCAGAGAACTGACAAAAGTAAGTTACGGCTTGCTAGACTGAGGATGAGGCCCCAAAGAGTTGTGACCCTTCCTAGAGGTGGGATCATTCAGGTGGTGTGTTTTGAGAAACCAGTGATCTGATCCCTTTTACTACCTACTTTTTTTTTTTTTTTTAGTTTATTTATTTATTTTGAGAGAGAGAAATTCCAAGCAGGCTCCATACTATCGGTGCAAAGCCCCATCGTAGGGCTGCAACTCACCAACTGTGAGATCATGACCTGAGCCAAAACCAAGAGTAGGACAGTTAACCACTTGAGCCAGCCAGGTGCCCCTACTACCTACTTTTTAATTATATCATCTGTGAATTGTCTTGTTCTATTCATTGTCATTTATCATCTTTCACTGTCATGTGATTTTGAAGTGGTATTATTAAATGTGAAGAATGAATGGCATTATTATATAGATGGCATTGTATAAAGTATTCATTTTCTTTTTGGTTGAGAATTTATGCCTCTGGAGAATTAATTTTCACATCAATAGTAAAATGGTTACATTGAAAAACTCTTACTCTTGAGGGTTTTTTTTCCCCTTTAATGGATGAAGGTGAAAACATCTACAGGCTCAGTTTCTTTCAAAAGGGATTATGTCATTGTATATGTCTGAACAGTTGTCTCTGAAAATGTATGGTTTATCTTTTATTAAAAACAAAAGATAAACTCAAAAAAGCAGACCACATACACGTTGGATTTATATTTACTTAATCCCCTGTATCTTACCATTGGATGATTGTTCTTTGATGTGAGGCTTCTGTAACTAAAATGGAACCTGAAAGATTGTGTTATCTATCATTTGAAAGTCAAAGAAAGCTTGAATTCTTACATAGATTTAGGCCTTACATTAAATGGTAGAACTTGTTATGGTGGGTTGCTGTTGTTATTTAAAAATTTATTTTCATGTTTTACATAATTTTGGCATCTGTTCCCTAGGTTTTAATATGGGCCCCATGTAGCCAGAAACAAAATATAGCTCTCTTCTTATCTCGAGGAACCCAGAATAGAGTGAGAGCAAGAATGTAAAACTTATGTAGAGGTAGAGAATGACTGTTTAATGGAAAAATGTTAAAACAAAAAGTGTCCTTGGAGCCCCTGGGTAGCTCAGTTGGTTGAACTTCAACTCGATTTAGGCTCAGGTCATGATCCCAGGGTCATGGGATCAAGCCCCATATCCCTGTCTCTCTGGTGCTTGGATTTCTGTCTGTCTGTCTGTCTGTCTGTCAGTCTCCCTCTCACTCAAAAAAAAATGGGGGGGGGGTCCTATCTCCACTTATTTTCTGGCCTTATTTTTTAAGTATTTCAAACTTTTTACACTCTCTGTACTATGTTAAATTTAGTCTTACTAGGTTCTAACACATTCAGGGCTGGACTACATGCTTTAATATTAGCAGTACAGCCGTAACATTTGAAACTATAGGCCATTGCAAATTTCTGGATATACTGAAGCCAGTAGGAGTTTCTTTATTTTTTCCCCATTCTTCCTTCCTTTTATCAATCCACCTTTCCAGTGGATAGTAATACTTTTTTTGTTATTTAAATTTTAATTTTTTCTCCAAAAGGAAATTAATATAGTAAAGTTTGGTATGTAAAAGATAGGAATTTCTGCTTTTAATGGCTACTATTTATTCCCTTCTCATGTTCTCCCTTTTTTAAGCCAGTTACTTTCAGTCATATCTTCTGATTGTTTTCCTCTGGTTCATTGGCACAGAGATTCTTTACAGTGACTTTCTCTCTTTCCTGTGATTACCATTTGCTCCGATAAGCAAGATCTTTAAAAAAAATAAAAAGGATGCTAATGCTCTTATTTCGTGATATTATTTGTTTCCAGTCAGATCATTCCAGTGGGATCATTTGAGGTTATTATAATCTGACACTTTTAAAAAATGACTTAGAACATAAGGGTTTGTGAATTTAGAATAGATTACATAGAAATACTTAAAATGTGTAGAGTATTTGGAGACACCAGACATTTGATTAATTTAAAAGTTCTTTGATAAGTAATAAAGTAAAAAAATCAAATGAGTAAATGTTTTGTGATAGAGTATAAATATCTTACTTAAGTCTCTGTAACTGTGAGGTTTTTAATAACTCTGTCATCTACTTTATTCCTGTTTATAATCACCTAGATAATAAATCGTAGAGATTGCTCTGAACCACATCTCGTTCCCACAGTTCTGTCCTTTCCTAAGAGTGTCTGCACTACTGTATCAATACAGAGGTTGGAACCATGGTGAGATGGGACTGGGGTGGGACCCTAGGTTCTCACAAAGATCACTTCTCCTTTATTTTGCATGAGGAACATTTAAGGAATAAAATTGTCATGCTGTTCTTCAAAGCAAAAGAAATTATATCCATTTAAAAAATATAGAGGTTTCAGTATTCATAAATTCACTTAAGGTTTTTTTAATTTTCATTCAAAGGAGGGATTTGATACTTTAGCGTCAGTTTCAGAAACCAGGTCACAGTAAAGCATTTGATTTGAATATTGTGGACTTTTGAAGTAAATTTTGTGTCACATCTTTAAAATCATTTAATTGTTTTATGATGCCTTTTAGTATAGTCCCTACGTGATGGTACAACTGTGGATAGGATAAAATAAACAATGGCTTTCATAAAAATACTCGATTAAAAAGTTATTTTTAATGTTATTTTACACACACACACACACACACACACACACACACACAGTGAGCGGGGGAGGGGCAGAGAGAGAAGGAGACCCAGAATCTGAAGCAGGCTCCAGGCTCTGAGCTGTCAACACAGAGCCCGACTCGGGGGCTCAAACTCGGACTGCAAGATCATGACCTGAGTTGAAGTAGGACACTTAACCTATTGAGCCACCCAGGCACCCCAAAATAAATACTTTAAATTCAGGCATTTGGAAATGATATGTAAGTCATTACCTACCTGTTTTTTTTCCTTTTGTAGTGGGTTCTACTTGTACTAGAGATGGAAGTTTATTTCAAAAACAAACTTTCTCTGATCTGTCTGCTATGTGGGGATGACCTCTTTACCATCAGCAATCTGGGGTGCGTGTGTGTGCGCGCGCGCGCGCACAATTACAGGATGACTCATTGAGACACCTTGGCCCTTGTTTGCTATTGTGTCCTCCTCCTCTTCCCACCTCCACATCTGAACCTGCAGTATATAGTTGTTTGCGGTAGCCACTAATAATATGTGGCTTTCGAGCACTTGAAATATGACTAGTCGTAGTTGAGATGTGCTGTAAATATAAAATGCATTGTGGATTTTTAAGACAAGATAAAATCGTGATTTTAAAATACTTATTACAAGAAATGATCACATTTTGGTTATATATATTGGGTTAAATTAAATATATTATTAGAATAACTGCCACCTGTTTCTCCTTAAATTTTCCATGTGGCTCCTAGAAAATTTAGAATTACATAATGTGGTGTGCATTGTGGCTTGCCTTGTATATCTGTTAACTGGGTTGCCCTAGAACTTACCAGTCACAGCTACCTGACCATAGGTTCTCCTTATGTGTCAGAAACAAGTAATGAGAGCAGTGAAGAACTTGGCTAATGCTAAGATCTGAGGAAACAGGCGTGACCCTCAGAGCATTCCTAAAATTAGATCATGGTGTTGCCAGGTGAACTGGGGGAGACCCAGCCTGTCCAATAGGTGTCACCAAAAGTTCCTGGTCTTGTCACAAGAAAGAATTCAAGGACAGATGCATGACACTGTGACAGAAGCTCACAGAAGCGAGGAAGTTTATTAGAGTGAAAGTACAGTTTGGAGATGTGAGCTAGGGTGAGGGAAGTTGGAGCACATGGGGATTGGGCCTCTGTCTTTTACTGAGGGCTGTTAAGGGGCTGTTAACTGGGGGTGGAATATTCATTACCTGGGGCAGGGATGCAGGGTGTTTAGAGTTTTCTTCTTGATTTGGTCAGGGGTTTTTCTGTCATAGCATCTGCTGTCTTCCCCCTGTCCAGTTTGATGAGGCTTGATGTAGAGTGCTTGCTGCCCGCCAGGCCTCTGGCTTTCCCCATAGCCAGAGATGACTTCCGGGTTGCTGGCTTCTAGGTATCCTGTTAGAACCTAACTAACTGCCTACTCTAACAGTCCATCTATATTATAAAGCTAAATAAGTTGTCCTCACTCACTAAGTAGGTCCTGCTTTTAAAAATAAGGAATTAGAGCCTAGAGGAGTGATGCCACTTTACGTATTTTGTCATAGTTAGAGAACCAAGACTGGAATCAGAGGTCTTCACTTGCAGTCCAGCATTCTTAAAAATTGTATATCCTACAAATGATAGAGTATTTTTCAAAGATGAATCATGAGAGCTTTCAGAGGCACCCAGGAGGAGATAGAATAAGGTTGAAAGCATTTTAGTTAGAGATCTCTAGGTTTTGCGTTGATGGTTCCCCCTGCCCCCCATTACTATTCAGTGCTAAAGATGCAAAATGTCAGGAAAATTTTCTTTTATTAAGATTAGATTTATTTCTTATCTATTTGTGTTATTTTCTTATTTGGGGAATCAGTTATTCAGTATTTACTTTCCTTTGTCTAAACTTGTTGTCAAATCATTTTTTCCCTAAAATTTTCCCACTTGTTAAGTTTACATTTGGTTCTTTTTACTTTGTACTTCTGAGAACTTCTGTGTTTCCTGTCTTTATAAGTGTATACTTTTACCCTGGGGAGGATGGATGAAAATAGCTGCCTTAACATTTTTGTTTGATAATTCTCACATCTGGATAATCTCAAGATTGGCATCTCTTCTGGTCTTTTTCTTTGAGAATTGGTCAGATTTTCCTGATTCTGTGTAGGTAAAATAAATTTGTATCTTCTCAGGGAAATGTTGACTTTATTTTTTTTAATGAAAGCAGGTGATGAGCATGGTTAGGTTCATGAGAACCGCAAGTTCTCAGTGTTTGTGTCCTGGGCCTTGTCAGCTCCAGCACCAGTTCAGTTTTCAAAGCCTTTGTCCTGCTGCTTTCATTCTGCTCCTTACATGAACCACTCAGGGTTAGTGTGGGACCTGAAGAGTGACTTCTATCAAAAGGTCTCAAAACCTTAGCTTCTTTGGGTGTGTTCTTCATACATGTGTTGGCATGCCTCTGGGACCTGTATTGGTTCATGTACAGAATTACAGGATTCCCTCCTCCAGCTCTCATAATCTGTAGCTCCCAGAGGCCTTTTCTTGGTTTAGTTTAGCTCTTTGGATAGAAAGAGACTGGATCAGTCAAGCTCTTAGGGGAAAAAGAAAAGCCAAAAAGAGATTTGTCGATTATAATTTTTTTGAAGTAGAAAAATAGGGGAATTATAATTTTAAAAATGGAGATCCTACTGAACAAATCCTCCCACAAATTGTGACTACAGTCTCTGGGCAATATATAAAAAACATGAGGACACTGTAGAGCAAACAAGAGCAAGTAGAAATTGGACTGCAGTGGTTTCTTAAACGGAATGGCCTTGGGTGAGTTTCTAATGTTGATGGTGTTTTGCTTCAGGCAGACTCCTCTTGGCTTGTTTGCAGTCTTACTGGCTTGAGGAAGGAGATCAAATTCAGAAATACCCCAGCAGCTGCAGGGTGATGGCAGTCCAGATGGAGGAAGAGGGAGGAAATTCCGGAAAAGAAAGAACCACAGTGGTGGAATACCAGATTCTATGTATAAACTCTGCCAAATATGTGGCTGACCCCTAAACTGGAAACAGTTCAGATGTCTGTCAACAAGAAAATAGATAAACTGCTGTGTATATATAACACAGTACTACTGAGCAATAGAAAGGAACAAAGTATTGATACCTGCATCAACTTGGATTAATCTCCAAAACATAATGCTTAGTGAACATAGCCTTACATAAAACTAGTGTATAATTATGATTCCATCTCTGTGACGTCACCCAAACAGACAAACTTACGTATTCTGTGTTGGGTAGGGAAAACAAAACTAATTTTTTTTTTTTTTTTTTTTTTTTTAAAGCTGGTTGGCAGGGCTTAGAAATGGATGCATGGGTGTTGGGGACAGGGATTAAGTGGGAATGGGCATGGGGTAATTTTCTAGGGTGACGGTAATAACCCTGTATCGTGTTAGGGATTTGGGTTACTTGAGTATATCATTGAATGGTAAGCCTGTATCTGTTGTGTTTTGTAAATTTTTTCTTTGAAAGAAACACTATTAAATACTTTACTATAATTAATGATAGAGAAGCTGAGTGTATATGGGGAAAGTGTACTGATCTGCAACGTATTTTGAAATGCTTCAGAAGTTAAGATAGCTTGAAGAGAATGATAAGACAAATGCAAGGAAGTATTAATTCTAAAGTCTTGGTGGTGGCTGTGTGAATATTTTCTATACAGTTTTAAGTTTTTGTCTGTATGTTTGAAAATTTCCACAATAAAATGTTTTAAAAATCCTAGTAAGTAGTATTTTTCTAAACCACTTTCCTGTTTAATAGGTTGCTGTTAGGGGCAACTGGGTGGCTCAGTTGGTTAAGCATGTGACTTTGACTTGGGTCATGATCTGGTGGTTCATGGGTTCGAGCCCTGCATCAGGCTCTGTGCTGACAGCTCAGAGCCTGGAGTCTTCTTCAGATGCTGTATCTCCCTCTCTCTCTGTCCCTACCCTGTTCATGCTCTGTTTCTCTCCGTCTCTCAAAACTAAATAAACATTAAAAAATTTTTTAAAAATAGTTTGCTGTTAGTAGCTTTCATCAAAATTGATACTTTTAAAATTTGAAGATACTTTAAAATTTTGAGTGACATTTTTTGCCTTCTGAGCTCTGACCTTTATAGGAAGCAGAAAGATAACAGAAATATAAACAATAAAAGTATAAGAAGGCAAACATACCCATACAAATAATTTGATTACTTCAAAATGATATAGCAAAGGCTTATTAAGATCATTTATAATACATAAATTCTGAGGGGATGGATACATAATTAGAGTATGCTTAGAGTCAAGTATGATGAATGGGAGATGGAATTGCTGGGGTTGCTTATTTTGAATATTTTTTTGAAAATACTATTAGAGGCAATTATTTGATTCTATTTTTTAAATTGACCAGTTGTCATTTATGAAGTTTGACTTAGAGCATATCCTCTTAAGTGCAATTGTATTTACTTATCAAGAGGAATGCTGTATGATTTTTATGCTAGAATTATTAGACTGAATTAGAATTTGTTTTTTAAAAATCTCTATTTTAGGAATATGGTAATAGTATGTTAATGACTTATTAGGTTGAAAAGCAGATGATCATTATTGCAAAATTTTGTGGTTCTTCTATAAAGTTTTTACAGAGAAGTGTAGTGCTAATAAAATATAATAACCACGGGGTGCCTGGGTAGCTCAGTTGGTTAACCATCCGACTTCACAATATTAAGTAAAATGCTTATAAAATACTAATTTATTTTTTATCCTCAGTTTATTTACTGTTAGGAAATCTATTCTGAAAGGCTAGATTTTCAAAATATGTGTATCAGAATAAATTATAAGTAGGTGAGGATGAGAGAAAAGTAAAACCATTAATATTAAAATATAAAATATAATTATGAGATTAAAATTTTTTTTGATGTTTTTATTTATATTTGAGAGAGAGAGACAGAGACAGAGTGCAAGCAGGGAAGGGGAAGAGAGGGAGACAATCCCAAGCAGGCTCCAGGCTCTGAGCCATCTGCACAGAACTGGACAGGAGGCTCAAACCCATGAGCAGTAGATCATGACCTGAGCTGAAGTCAGATGCTTAACTGAGCCACCAGGTGCCCCGAGATGTGGGATTTTTAACCATTAATTTGATCAGCTCAGTTTCTTCTTTCCTGGCATTTGTTTTCTTCCCCAGTCCTAAAAAGAGAATTTCCAACAAAACTAAGTAGTTATTAGATATATTTTAGAAAATGGAAGTTACATGAAATTGTGTTATATATGAAATTATGTTACAGAGTTTCATATTAGCGATCAAAATAGTCAGATTTGGACTTATTTTTGGTCTTTTGTCTTTTTCTCCAATTGCATTGCAATAATATAAAAAGAATTCCCATTTCTAGATATTTGAACTTTTTCAAAGCAAATGTGCTGCTGTTTTGTGCCCAGTTATAGCCATTTATATTGTTCCAAGAATTCTGTCCTGTTGATATCTAAATGAGGTATTTTGGTCTTTGAGCAAATTTTGCCTTGCGCTGACTTTTTATGTTCTACAAAGAAATTTAGTGAGGAACAATCCAGTGGGCTTCATGTGTGATACCAACTAGTTATTTAAATTTCAGATTCTCCTTTAGCTGCTGATCTTGGTGCCAATCCTTCCTAGAGGAGAATATCTTGCTCAAGACAGTGGTTCAGTCAGTCTTGAGTTTTTGCAGGAGTTAATTTACAGCTGTATAACATTGGCTAAAACCAATATGGCTTATGGTATTTTATCATTATATCATTAGTAGTAATAATATTGTCAGTAAATAAGTTTAATGTTTTAAGTCTCTCTGAAAAAGTCTTGGAGGGCAGTAAGGTAGATGGAGAAAATTGCTGAAAACAGCTTATGCTCAATTTAGAGCCCTAAAGTATGCTTTGCATATCCTGATTTCTGTTGTTTGCCATTAAGTGTAAGGTTGTTTTAATCAGCTCATTAGGATTGTAAATCAAAATATCTAAATTAAAATAGAAAATAAATTCAGTGTAAAGGAAAGTTTTGTTTCACAGATTTTTATCTCAAAGACATATGGACATCACCACCATTTTTAAGACTAGCCAAGAACAAATTTCATTATCATCGAGACTGCTTTATTTTTGCCTTTGTTTCTGCCAACCAGAGAGAAATTTTATTAGTGATTCTGAATAACTTATTAGGCATTATATTGCCAAGGTGAAATGCTCAAATGAATAATTAATGGAATTGGGTGTATGTCATTTCTTTTATAATCACTTTAGGTAATTTGCATAAAACAAGCTTTAAAAAATCAAGTTTTTTTTCACTGAATGTTTCATCATGTCTTTACATCCTTTAAAAGATACAGATTCATTTTTTAAAATAGTAGATTTTTGATATATTCTTGATTATAGAGGTATGTTTATTGGTTCTCTCCCTGGAGTTTTAAGTCTGCCAGGTAAGAACCATAGTATCAACATAAGCAAATAATAATAATAAAGTAGAACGGCAGCTGATCTATGAACTTAAAATTTAGTATTCTGTTTATTAGGCCCAGAAGAATATACTAGGACTAGGCAACTAATGTTATTTAGATAACTGCAGTTAGAAAACCACTAAGATTTTGAGCCACCAGAGCCTTTCTATTATTGTTACTGGTAGTAGCTTGATTTCTTTCAGTGTAGAAAACTTAAAGACACTCTTGAAATGTTTCTGTGTGTCATTGCGGGGAAAATGGTTTATTTCAATAAGCGTTGTGAGAAGGAGAAGCCATGTTCTGTTTTGAGAGCTAGACAGAAAAAAAAATAATGCTTAGGGAAAATATATTCATTAACAAAGAAGGATATCACAAACAAAATTATTGTTTTATTTATTAAAATTAAACTTAATTTTAATAAGTTAATTTAATTTAATAAATTACTTTAATCATTTTTCTTGTTCTCTTTCTTTCTGTTCAGTTACTTAATTGGGGACACTTATGAGGTACTTTTACCACTTAGCATAATCATTAGCCCAAAGGTGTTTCTGCATTGTTTCTAGATTTACTTGGGCAATCTGATTGGCTAAAGGTGAATAGGTTTTTTTCAGGTCATAATTTGGTCACTCATTACTAATCTAGTTTAGATGATTTTGCTCCTAAAGCAGGTATATTGTAAAAACCTCTGTAGCAGTTATAAGTTTATAATTGCTTTTGAAGGTTAAAATTTTATGAAAATTGTTTGCATCTCTGGTCCTACCTGCTGTTTCCACTGTTAACAGTTAAACTTAACTGTTAACAGAAATCCTACGTTTTATTGCTTCTTTTGGAATATGTCCGTAGAATTCCTCGTTGTTAAAGCTAGAGGAGCCCTCTCAGATATCTAATTCAGCACCCTCATTTTACAGATGAGGAACTGAGGCCTTGGACTAGAACAGAGGTCCCCTCACTCAGTCCAGGACTCTTTCTGTTACATCATGCTGCCTGATGTTTATTATGGGACTCAGCAACATCACATACAGGGTGAGCTTTTTTTTTTTTTAAAAACACAGTGATTTGCTGCTCTGATCAACTGCTAGTCATCATTCCTGTATAACTCACTCTCCTTTTTTTACCCATACCTGTCTTAATCCATAATATAGCCCAGTTACTTTATTTTGCTGCTACTTCTTGGCATTCAACCATTATTTTTAAGGCAAACTCTTAGTAAGGTTTCTTATCAGTAACCCCTGTGGCTTTACCAGGCACTATAGCAACAGTAAGTTAAAATTTATGACAGGGATGATTTTGTAGAGTTTTAAATTTAGATTTAAAAATGAATTACAAGTATGTGCAGGAGCATGGATATGACATCTAAGAGCAGTTGTGATATGAGAGCAATTTTTTTGTGAAATAATAAAATGCCAAAAAATGCCAAGAAATATTAACCAGTGGTGTTATGTTACATAATTGTAATAACAGTGGTTTATCCTGTGAACTCATGGATTTAGATAAGCATATTTGCATTTTAGAGTTTTGAGTTTGACTTTTTGCATTGACGTTCAGATTGTCCCATTTTTGGCTAGTGAGTGCTTGTTCAAGTTGATTCTTGTGTCCTTTAGACAAGACTCTATACTTTTTGGTAGTTTCTTGTTTTCTGGTTTAAGCTTAACATGGTTTTCAAGGGTACCTCAAGGACTTTTAAGTTCTCATAGTAAGTTTATGATTCACAGGTTTCTGTAAGACCAAAGTGTTTTTACTCCACTTTCCATATTATTTTGAATTTTTATGAACATTGGCCAGCATCAGTTTTGCTTTTGTGAAAGAGTAGGAAAAACCCAAAATGTTTCAGCTTAACGAAAATTAACCTGTTTCTCTTGTATATTTATTTATTTTTTTAATCTGTTGTCTTATGTCACTGGAATAACTGTGATATCAACCTTTACAATTTTAGGGCAAACTAAAGCATTAGAGCTCAACTATGAATGCTGGTTAAATTTGTTGGAATGGACAAGATACCACTAGCACGGTCACGCAGATACTTTATATCACTTATATATTGTAAAGGTTTTGGCATTCTTCAACTATTTAGTTATTTATCAGCCATTTTAAAGGAGCCCTGTCCACCTGCCACATAACTAATTGGGTTTCAGGTGAACTACATCAGAGGTGTAGAAATGTCATGTGACAGTAGTTTTCCTGAAAACTTATCTGCGGGAAGAAGGGTTGTAGATTTTTTTAAAAAATCAGTGCATAATTATATTATACGATTGTGTGTATATTATATTTCTTATGCTGGAGTGGGAGAGCTCTATTTTATGACTTGCGAACTATTTTTTAAAAAATACATTTGAATTGCTACTATGTGTTAGGTTCTAGATATGAAGTATAGACTTTTAAATACTTATAATTTGTGGAGCACCCGGGTGTCTCAGTCAGTTAAACATCTGACTCTTGATTTCAGCTCAGGTCATGTTCTCACAGTTCAGGAGTTCAAGCCCTCCATTGGGCTCTGTGCTGAAAGTGTGGAGCTTGCTTCAGATTCTGTCTCTCTCTCTCTCCTTCTCTCTCTCTCTCTTTCTCTGCCCCTCTTCCAGTAACACTCTCTCCCTCTCTCTCAAAATGAATCAGTAAACTTTAAAGAAAATAAATGTTTATAATTTGTGGTTGAAAAAGCAAATATGTGTAAGAAAAGGTAATATAATGACGGCATTAGCATTTAAATTATAATTGGTTTTCCATACATTCATACCTACCTGTGAGGTGTGTAGGTTAATTTTATTTGTGTTTTACAGAAAAAGAAGCAGGTTCAGGGGTTTGATTTAATGTCCGAATGTCAAAAGTAATAGCATTTGAAAGAAGACATCAACATTCTGATTTCTAGTCTAATAATCTACTACTGCCAGGTTTTCAGAAGAGTAAAAACAAGACAAAACAAAAAAACAAAAGCAACTGTGATGTTGGCATTTGAATAGGCTTTCATAAAGAGATGACATTTGAAGAAGAATTTCAGCACTTGTAGTTGGAACGAAGAACTAAAAATTAAAAATGCAGGGGTTTTAAATAATACACCTGAATATATGCACCTTATGGGTAAAGTACATTCAAAAAAGGTATTGTACGGCTGGATAGATACTTTGGGATCATAGAATGGGAAACTTAAATGCCTGGCTAGTCAGTTTAGAGTGAGATGTGGAAGTTACTAGGTAGCAGTAGATGTATATGATCTAATGGGTCATGTTTTATGCCTTGGTGTCCAAAGATCATAGGAAGAGACCTAGAAGACTCTGAGACTATTGTAGTACAGGCGACAAGTACTGTAAAAAAGAAAGGCATGGCTGAATGTGGTGCTGTACAGGTAAAAGAAGATAGAATCTATAAGATTGCAGGTAAAAGCAGAGATATGAAGTTATATCCAATATGATACTAAAGTTTATTTATTTTTATTTTAGAGAGACTGAGTTGGGGGGGCAGGTAACAGGAGAAAGAATCTTAAGCAGGCTCCACGCTCACTGTAGAGCCTGATGTGCAGCTTGATCCCACGACCTTGGGATCATGACCTGAGCCAAAATCAAGAGTTGCTTGCTCTACTGACTGAGCCACTCAGGCGCCTCTGATGCTAAAGTTTAAAGTGCAATGAACAGTAGAATCAGTGACAGTTACGAACAAGAGGAGAAACAAATCTGGTAGAAAAGGACATAAATTGCCTTGGATGATACTGAATTAGGAGATTCTGAAAAGGCATATAAATAGATTTGTGCATTAGTCAGCTAGAATTAGAATGCTTAAGTGGCAAAGATCTGGATATGTGGAGTGGCACATAAAAAGAGAAGATGGTAGCTTTGTAAATCTTTAGACTGGCTGAGATCCTTAGTTGGGAGAGTTATAGACTAAAGACCAGAAGGCTAAAAAGAAGTAAGCTGTACACATGTTAGGGCAGAAAGAAAAGTGAGAGAAGGATAGGAGACAGGGCAGAGTCAGGGAGACAACTAATGGAAGTTCAAAGATTGTTCTCATTTTATTCTTAAATGCTGAAAAATGGCCACAAGTTGGAGATCAAGGAGTATGAAAACCCACTGCATTTGGAGGTGATTTGTAACAAAGTGTTTTAAGTTCAAAAGTAAACTTTTAACAATAATAAAGATAGTTTTCCTCTTTTATACATTATACTTAAATATGTAAATGTTATTGTTTACATTTTGTACCAAAGAGTACACTCTTTCCTTTTGTTCCTTTATCAGTTAATTATTTTTCATGACTCTATAATCCATGAATATTATGAGTGTACCACAGTCTTGTTTTGGTACCCCTTTTTAATGGATAGTTACTTTATTTCTTTGTTTTTCCTTTTTTGCCACTATAAAACAATGTTCCTAAAAAAATAAATATTCTTAGGAACTTGTGCTTTATTTCTCAACATTATGAGGCACCTGCGTGGCCATTAAGCATCTGACTTTGGCTCAGGTTGTGATCTTGCAGTTAGTGGTTCAAGCCCCACATCAGGTTCTCTATTGTCCACATGGAGCCTGCTTCAGAGCCTCTGTCTCCCTATCTGCACCCCCTCCTCAAATAAATAAACATTAAGAAATCTCCTTATTCCTTTAGGTTGGAAGGTGCATGTATTCGATGAAGTGCATGACCATTTTAAAAATAACAAACTGTCAAGTTCTTACAGTTCATGATACTTAGACTTGTAATAGAAGTTGACAGATTATTTTCCAAAAGGCTGCTACTCATTTCCACTTGTAGGCATAGGGGAAAACCTTTCCTGACATTACTGTCTGAAATAGGCATCTAGATCTTTTAAATATCTACCAATTTTAGCAAGTGTAATTTTACTCCTTGCTACTTTGATATGTATTTCCTTTTTAACTAGTAAATCTTCATGTACTCAGATATAGCTATGTTTTCTTGTACAGTTTTTGAGTTTCCAGTTTTGGTTAAAAAAATTTATTTTGCTCTCTCGATTGGATGTGTAGCCTCAGTGTTTTGTTAAGAGGTATGTATAGGTACATGCATGCATACATTTATTTAAAATATCTGGAGTGCTTAGGCGCCTCAGTCAGTTGAGCATCTGACTCTGTTTCAGCTCAGGTCATGATGCCACAGTTCGTGAAATGGAGCCCCCTCTTTGGGCTTTGTGCTGACAGCATGGAGCCTGCTTGGGATCCTCTCTTTCTCGCTCTCTCTTCTGCCCACCCCAGCTTGCTTGTGTGCATGCATGTGTGCACTCTCAAAAGAAATTTAAAAAAATTAAAATTTATAAATTTTAAATCTACCTGGAATTTATTTTTGTCTATTGTAAAACATGTGTGCCCACTTTTATATTCTTGCAGAGGAATAGTCACTTGTGGTAACACAGTGTCTATCCTCCATCCTTTTCCATTGCTCAGACCTTTGTATCTTTCAATAGAATACTATGTTTAGTTGTATACATCCAGTAGACATTTAAAATAGTTTTATTTGGTTTTGGAATATTTATTTTCTTATCTTTGTTTATAGGTACTTATTATTGGAGCAGGGAAAAGCTACTGTATTAAAACTCCCTAAACAAAGGCTAGTATGGGTGCCTTGGTACCTCATTTGGTTAAACATCCAAGTCAGCACAGAGCCTGCTTGGGATTCTCTCTCTCCCTCTCTGCCTCTCTCCCTCCCCCACTCCCTCTCTGCNCCCCCTCACCCATACTTACATGCACACTTGTGCTTTCTCTCTTAAATTAATAAACCTTAAAAATGTCTAGTAATTTTGCTAATGATACAATAGTATATCATAGAAGACCCAACAGATTCTATGATAAAATTTTTCTGTTTTGTATTTTTTTTTTTTTTACTACTACAAATAATAAAGATTTTGAAGTAAGCAAAAGGTCAAGGGAGGTACTCATAACTTTTACTGAAGAAGTGAAGCCACCTGAGATTTGAGGGGCTTTTGGTGAGATGGGGTCTTTGAAGGAAGTTTAAAATTTTTTAAAATCCATGATGGAAAAGTTGATAAGGAAATTAAAAACATAATAAGATGATTGCCAAATGACTTAGAGGGGCAAAATGATGTTAGATACCTATTATGGTTTGGAGTTTAGATAAGTGACAGAGCTTGAGTGGGAATTGGCAAGACTGCTTGAGCTGAATGTCAGGATTATAATAGCATTTGTTGTTGAAATGTCAGAGCAGGATATTTGCATCAAAATGGAGGAAAATATATGTGATCCTGGAGGTATGATGATGGATTGAAGGATGCTGAGAAGTATGAGTAATTTAAGATGACCATGAAAATCTGTTCAGTTAGAGAGAGAGAGAGAGAGAGAGAGAGATGGGATGTAAAGGTAGAGAAGTTTTTGAAGTTATGTGGCATGATATAAAAGTCATGGTTGGCGTTACTGAGAAATGTGTTAAAATATACATGCCTGGGCAGTACCTCTGATTTGTTGAAACTGAGGACTTTTTAGGGTTGTCATGAAGTTTATGACATTCCTTTGAAAGAGCTGCCACAGGTGAATTTGATAGATCACCCTGAAGAACCATACAGCAAGAACCACTGGTGGCCTAGACATGAGTGTGGGGGGCCTTTTTCTTTCTTCATATTCAGTGTCTGGCCAAAAAGAAGTGGAGATACAAGTTACTGATTTTGTGGAGGTAATGGAGATCAAAGTGGGAATGGATGAGAAGGAACACTGAATGTTAGTTATTGAAGAAGATCTTTCTAGTCTTCGAAAGCACTGCTTGCTGACTGGTATAAAGAAAGAACTTTACTGTTTTCTAACAAATTGAGTGCCTTTTGTGAATCAGGCTATATTTCAGGCACAAGTACAGTAGTGAAGAACAAGGATCAAGTGCCTACTTTCTTGTAGCTTGCATTTTTAAAAAATGAACATAAGTTGTCATTCCTAGAATATTTGAAAAATCTTAACCTTTACCACCCATTGAATGATCCAGTATTATTTCTTTAGAGTAGTGTTCTATGTAAACAAAAACATTAATTTTGAAATGAATGCTTTCATTTGTTGCTGTTACCTCTGACTACTTCTTGTTTGTTGTTTGTAAGTATCCTCCTGAAAGTCTTTTCCCACTAATAATAGCAGGGGCGAAAAAAGGTGAACCCATTACTACTATATAATAGAAGGAAAAGGAACAAATTCTTTAGTTCTAACAGTCTTTAGTTTCAACACAATATGCTTTTTATTTTTTAATGTTTTTTAAAAATTTATTTTGAAAGTGTAAGTGGGAGAGGGGCAGAGACAGAGACAGAAAGAGAGAATCCCAAGCAGGCTCCACCACATTGTCAATGCAGAGCCCTATGCGGGGCTTGATCCCAAGAACTGTGAGATCGTGACCTGAGCTGAAACCAAGAATCAAACACTTAACCAGCTGAGCCACCCAGGCACCCCACTACTAATTTCTTAATATTTTTGGAGTAAATCAAACGGATTCTGAAGTTGACGTCTATGGGTGTATAGTTTCCTCTTACCTCTCTAAACGCCTTTTCCTCTCCAAGAAGGAGGTGAGGTTGAGTGCAAAGGAGAAGAAAAACATTCACTCACTCTCATTATTCTGCCTAAGAGTTTTGTTTCTTTAAAACTACTTATTTGAACACTTAGTATATATACATTTGCATTATATTGAAGGAAGGAGGCTATTTATATTTAGTGCCTGTACTTGAGAAACACTAAATTGATCAGTTTGATGATAAATATTTCTGATGAAAACCCTTGAATTATGTCTAGATGAACTACTAGAGAGTCCTCTTCTCTGGAGTTACTTTCCAGAACAGAGTCAAGCCCAAATATTGTTTTCAAATAGGATCTTAATCTTTAAACAAAATAAGGATTAGAAGATTACTAGGATACATGTTGCCTGTGCAATAACAGCTATTGTATTGTCTCTGTACTCACTGCCCTCATTGTTAGTTTCCCCTGCCCTTTCCGTGCATATAGGAAAAAGGTTAGGCTTCATGTATTACAGTGGTCCAGAAAAGATACAAGCCTTATGAGAAACTGGAAGACGTAAAGGTAATTAATTTTTTTCTTTTATCTCCCAAATGACCTTTTCGGATGGTTAGTTTTAGTGAGAATCCAAATAAGGTCTACATACTGCTTTTGGTTTGCTAAATTTAAGTTTCTTCTGCTTATTGATAGAGGAAAGTGATTGATTTGTCTGGTTGAATTTCCTGTATTCTGAATTCGGTTCTCTATCTTTGTGGTAGTGCTAACATATTTTCCCTGTTAATTTCTTTAATGTAGTAGAGACCTGATTAAATTCACTTTTAATTCTTTGATCATAATATCTTCCTTTTTCTTCCATTTGCATCACACCATGTGAGGCTTAAATCATCTGGTTGTCCCACTTTTAGTGATGCTGATGTTGAATAGTTGGTTCAGCTGCTGTTAGGCTCATCCACCGATTACACATTCGCACATCAGACTTTTCTCTAATGGGCTTGGCACTATTCAGTATTTTTGTTTAGATTCATCATTTTCTTAGGTATATAAAATGATTATTTTCTAATTATATCATTGTTTTTGCATTGATTTCGCTGGAATTTTGTGAAGGACTGTTCCTAGTCAAGTATTGTGATATTCTGAAGTAGATCTGGCACAAGAAAGACAAAGTATGTGCTTGATTGTTTTAGTTACCAATTTTTAGAGTAGTTAATTGGTGGTATTCCAGTAAGCTCTCAAGGTGACCAGTGATGTGGATTTTATCTTTAACTTTTATATCTGTTTCTGAGGTGGTTTAATTATCTATTTCTGTTTCCTTTTGCTATGGTGCCAGAAGCCTTTGGTGGTCTCCTTGCTTTCTTTCATGACAAGATGTCCCAGGATTCCCCCTTTAGCTTTGAAATTGGTCATTCCTGTAAGGGGTCTGACTCCTTGTAGTGGAAAGTGTTTATTTAGGGACTGTAATCCAAGTATAGAGTGCTTTTTAGTTTGAGGTTGTCATTAATGGCTTTTTTAAAGCTAACAAATACATATTTTTAGTAAGAGAAAAATCATGAGTTCCTAGTTATATTTTAATTCATTTGTAAGATTATAGGGTTTTAAAGCTTGTATTGTGAATTTTACTGAAAAAATATTTGTGTATTATAAACATTAAAATAATTTTAGGGGTGCCTGGGTGGCTCAGTTGGTTAATGAGTAAGCATCCAACTTTGGCTCAGGTCATAATCTCATGGTGTGTAGGTTCAAACCCCATGTTGGGCTCTGTGCTGACAGCTCAGAGCCGGGAGCCTGCTTCAGATTCTCTTGTGTCTCTCTCTGCCCTTCCCCTGCTCATGCTTGGTCTCTTCTCTGTCTCTCTCTCTCAAAAATTAAAAATAAATAAATAAATAAATAAACAAACATTTTTTATAATAAAAAAAATTTAGTTGAGTTCAGTTCCATCAAATATGAGTTTTGTCATAAAAGTAAAGTTGATCAAACTTATTTGCCATCAAGAAAGATTATTCTCTTGGATAATGTGACACATTCACCTTCTTTATCACTTCCACTCTCTAGCATGTTGCTGTATGTCCTCCAGGTATAGCCAGCTTGAGGAGTATAGTACCATACCATGAAGAGAAGACAAAACAATTTGTACTGCTTCTGTATTTGCATGTATTTTTTTCTTTATGAAAATTTTGGTTTGAANGGTTCCATGCTCTGAGCTGTCAGCACAGAGCCCAATGAGGGGCTCAAACACAAAAGTCTTAAGAGTTGTGAGATCATGACCTGAGCTGAAGTCAGCCGCCCAACCAACTGAGCTACCCAGGCATCCATACTGAGAGAGGTGTAAAGGTTTTTTGTGATTCTTTTTTGTTTCTAGGGATATATGTAGTCAAAATATTGCTTTACAGTTTGCTTTCACTAGTTTTAAAAAATATTTATGTTCGGGGTACCTGTGTGGCTTACTTAAAGCGTCTGACTCTTGATATTGGCTGAGGTCATGATCTCAGGGTTTGTGAGTTTGAGCCCTGCAGCAGGCTCCGAGATGACAGTGTGGAGTCTCCCTCTCTGCCTCTTCTTTCCCTCCCTCCCTCCTTTTGCCCCTTTGCTGCCTGCATGTTCTCTCCTTCTCTCAAGACAAATAAACTTAAAAAAGATATTTTCTGTAGATCTTAAATGCAGAGAATATTGGTTGGCTGTGCCTCTGTTCTTGGCCTTATTTGGGGATCCAGGCTCTTGGAGCAGGCCCCGCGTATAGGGCTTGCTCATTCTTGTGGCAACAGAGCTGGCAGACAAGTGTAATACCTATGAAATTGTGATTGTTTGGATGTGCTATGTTATCACATCTACTCAATTTCTGTTGGCCAACGCAGGTCACATGGCCACGGTCCAGATTGTTGGGCTAGGGATAAATACCTCAATTACGGGAAGAAAAGATTGATTTCAATTTGGAACAGCAGTATACTTGATCCTATAGTCACTTAAGTCGATACCTGTATGTTGATGCCATCATAATCACCATAATTAGTATTGTTTTGAATTCTGTGTTTTAAAATTTTTTTTCACGTTTTATTTTAGAGAGAGAAAGAGAGAGCGAGAGAGCGAATGCTAATGGGAGGGGCAGAGAGAGAGGGAGAAAAAGAATCCCAAGTAGCCTCCACATGTTACCACAGAGCCCGATGCAGGGCTTGAACTCTCGAACCCTGAGACCATGACCTGAGCTGAAATCGAGTTGGACGCTTAACTTACTGAGCCACCCAGGTGCCCCTAAATTCTGTTTTAAATGGATTATCTAGAAATAAATGGATTATCTATTTGAAAGGATATGGTAGGGAGATAATTGATGAGGTCTGGGAAGAAAAGGCTTTTGTCAACCCTGATCTACCTGTCATCTGCACTTTTTGGAGGGTTAAAATGATGGTATCTGTATTTATTAATCCTGGGCTTTCTCAGCTTAATGACTGTTATGGGTTGAATTGTTTCCTCCAAAATTCATAATGTTGGAGTCCAAACTTCCAGTACCTCAGAATATAAATTTATTTGGAAATAATAAATAGGGGTTTTTACAGAGGTGATTAAGTTAAGATGAGGCCATTATGGTATGCTCTACTCCAGTATGACTGGTGTCCTTATAAAAAGGAAGTTTGGACATAGACACATAGAGAAAAGAGTATGAAGAGCCTTAGTGGGAGACATGGTGAGGTGGCTAGAGTAATGCATCCATAAGACAAAGAGGCTAGGAGGACGGCCTGGAAAAGAGCCTTCCTTAGCACCGTCAGGAGCATGGCCCTGCCAGCACTGTGGTTCTGCGCCTCTGACTCCAGAACTATGAGGCAATAAATTTTTGTTGTAAGTCCACCTAGTTTGTGGTTCTTTATTAATGGCAGGCTCTTTTGTTGATGTTCTGAGAATCCGTTTTTAATGTGGGGTGGGGTTCCTCTCCTCCCTTCCCCGCACCAGCTACCCTGAGAATTGATATACCAGGAGGGTATCTGAGGAATCAGTTTTGCTGCTGTCTACCAGAGGTAGTGTCAGATTCCACTGGTTCAGGGTTCAACCCTAGTAAGATTGGCCCCGTCCTCTTTGGATGCCAGTTGTTACTTGTGCTTCTGACCAGCTGGCTGTAAATCAGCGGGCCTCCTCTTTGGGTTCAGTTAATTTGCTAGGGCAGCCGATGAAACTGTGAACGTTTTACATACTAGATCATTGGTTTATTACGAAAGGTTATAACTCAGGAACGGCCAGATGAAAGAGATGCATCAGGGTAACAAGTGGGGAAAGGCCAGAGCTTCTCTGTCCTCTCCANCCTGGAAGCTCTCTGAGCGCTGTCCTTTTGGGGTTTTATGGAGGCTTCATTACACAGGCACGATTAAATCATTGGGGATCGCTTCAGACCCCAGGCCCTCTCCCTTCCCCAGCATTGGGCACGTTTGGAACTGAAAGGCCCCAGCCCTCATCACAAGGTTGGTTTTGCTGGCAACTAGCCCCCATCCTTAGGTGTGGTCCCAAAGTCACGTCGTCAGCATAACAAAAGACATCTTTTTCACTCTCAACAAGTGTGAAGTTCCAAGGGTTTGGGGAATTGTGAGTCAGGAACCAAGGACTAAGATCAAATATATATGAAAAATAGACATTTGGTCATTTGAATGAATATATGTGTGTGTGTATAATCCAGTGACACGGTTTCACAGTGCAGGCAGGTTTGTAAGAGTGTGGGAAGGAATATAAGGTAGAACTTTAGGTTGCTATTCTGGAAGGGACTATATTGCTAGACTGAAAATTTTGGACTTTGCTAAGAGTGTCTTGAAATAGAAGTTTGGCAGCCAGGGCCAGAGGAAACTAGCTTGAGGATAGTTTGTATATATTTTTTTTAACCTTTCCTATTTAGTAATGGAGTCACTTAGCTGCTGAGGGGAGGATCCAGAAGATGGATCCTCTCTTTAGAGTACCTTCAAACCTGATGTCCTTTTAGGCTCTGAAAAGGTGCAGAATGCTTCAGTTAATTCTACGCTGGAGTTCTCTATTTAACCATATGACGCCAAGTTTTATAGTTGATTAGTAGGCGACTCTTAAGAGTGAGCTATTATGGATTGAATTATGTTCCCCAAAAGATACCTTGAGATTGTAACCCCTGGTATCTGTGACTGTGACCTTATTTGGAGAAAAGGTCTTTGCAGATGTCGTTAAGATAAGGTCATTAGGTAGGCCCTATTCCAGTGTGACTAGTGTCCTTAGAAGAAGGAATTGTGGACACAGACACACACACACAGAGGAGGGCACCATGTGAGGACACAGGCACAGAGCGGAGGCAGTCCTGCAGGGATGGAGCCAGGGACTGGTGTTACGTTGCTGCAGACCTTCGAGCACCTACCAGAAGCTTCAGGAGGCAAGGAAGGATTCTCCTCCAGAGGCTTTGGTAGGAGCGTGGCCCTGCCACTAGGTTCGTTTCAGACTTTTAGCCTCCAGAATGGAGACCGTACTTTTGTGGTTGAAGCCACCGGGTTTGTGGTACAGTGTTGCGGCAGGAAACTGATATGGAGGTCACAAGGACTTTAAAAAGTACTTAGTGATTTGAAGAGCTCTTTCTCTTAACACATTTTGCATATTATTGAAATGCTTTCATTTGGGTAGACAGGAGGTTCCCAAACTTTGCTATGCATTGTATTTACCTGAGAATCTTCAAAAAATACTGACATCTGTATCCCACCTCCAGAAATTCTGGTGTTCTCAGTGTGTGATGTAAGTCACATGGACATCAGGATTTTTAAAAGCTCTCCAGGTGATTTAATGTGCACACATTTTGAGAACCACTGGGTGAACCTTCTAGCTTAAATATTCTCCCACCCCTCTCTACACATACAATGTTGTGTTCATTTAGCTTTTATCAGCCTGTAGGTAATCTATTCCCCCTCAGCTCCCCATCCCCTGCTAAGCTCATTTGTGCCTTGGCCTTTTATGATTCTTAAAAAATTGTTACGTTTTATTCTCTGTTTTTGCCAGCCTGGGTAGACATGTGATTATATTTAGATCATCCGAATGACTACTGTGTAGCAAAGTAAAGCTATTTGTTTTTATTTTAATACTGTAGTTTACATTAGACATCAGACACTTTGGAACTGATTTTTATAATTTTCTCTTTTTTTAATGTTTTATTTATTTCTGAGAGAGAGAAAGAGAGGCAGCATGAGCATGGGAGGGTCAGAGAGAGAGGGAGATACAGAATCTGAAGCAGGCTCCAGGTTCTGAGCTAGCTGTCAGCACAGAACCCGACACGGGGCTCAAACCCACAAACCATGAGATCGTGACCTGAGCTGAAGTTGGACGCTTAACTGACTGAGCCACCCAGGCGCCCCATGATTTTTATAATTTTCAAAAGCACTTGATATTACTCAAATATGAGAAACTTGAGTTAAAGAGATATATTTGTGGCTTTGTTGTATATAAATTCCTTAGAAAGCAGAACACTAAGCCATTGTTATTTAGTAACATTTTGTTATGTCAGATTGTTAAGCTTGTCGTCTACCTGGCTTTAAGTGATGAAAATATATTTGGTGGTGGTGAGGGTTGAGGAGTTAATGTAGAAAACCTAGCTTGCAAATAATGTTTGAGGAGAGCAATGGGCTCAGAGGTGGCGCTTGGGGGAAGGTGGAAAAAGTGGTCAAGGCAAAGAGTTTTGTTGGTAGAATAGTGTTAAGTATTGGTGTGCTTAGTCTGGGGAAAAGAATGATAGAATTTAGGGAAGCTGTATTTACACAGCAGTTCTGCCTAGGCTTAGGTTTCTATGCCTGGCAAAAGGGTACATATACAAGGATGTCAAGAAGTAGAGAACCTCTATTATCTTATGCTTTGGATTTTTAAAAATGTATTCACAGCAATTATTGATATAGTTACGAGTAGCAAAGAGAGTATGGAATATTTACTTACTTTCCATTACTAGTCACAGATGTGCCTGCACTCCCTAGTCCTCTATCTATTCCCTACATTTCCTCTGTTCTTTTGTGTCCTCAGAGTGCAGGGGCAGGTACGAAATTTGTACCAGGTATCCTGGAAATCTGACCATACAGAATTTCAGATTTGTTGCTCAGCTAGCCAGCTCTCTTTATTTCCTGTCTAGCTAATAGAGTATATGATTGGATCGATTCTGTAGTGCCAAAGTTTTACATGATTTGTTTCCATGTATATGGTAGAGGAGGCTGCCATTACTTATAGTCTTGATTGTATTCTCTCTGAGATATAAAGGTTACAAAATGAGATCAACTTCATGTTTTAGTTGGTGGGGAAGGACTTTAGTTGCAGCTCTATGTAACCTCACACAAGTGATGAGTCTAAACAGACACGCAGGATCGTTGAGAATCCACCCTGAGAAGGAAGCGTGTTGCGGTAGCGCTGCTGCTATTACACCTTTCCTACAGCTCTTAAAGAATTTGATAGGAAATGGGATGCAATCTGAAACTTGGCTGTGGAGCCTATTTTTCATAATATATTATGCTTTATATTAATGGATTTTATTTTATTACAGTGTTCAGGGGCAAGAACAATGATAGATCAGTAAATATTTGTTGAATGAATGAGAGAGAAAGTAAATTTAAATAAAATTACTGAATCAACTGGTTGTATCTGGACCAAAGTCCATTTACAGAGATATAGTTTCAGAAAATGTGTTATTGTTACTCTTACATGTTTTATTTAGTAGGTTTCCATATGTTTTATCAAAAGGAGAACTTTTGCATGAGAGTATTTATGTCTTCAATTAGGTGTGAATTTGCTGGATACCTATGTGTATTCCAACATGAACATAACAAAACAAGATTTATATCCTGTTACAGTCTGAACATAGTTATGGCTTAAGAGGTCTTTTCCCCCAAATGATTGCCAAAAAGATTAGCACGAGTATTGCCAAGAAGGAATCAGTTTATTTTATACTAGCAATTTGCTGCACCAGAAATTAAAACTATGAAGTTTTATGTTACCAATGCATTTTAATATAAACCCATCTATAACATGTGAACACAAACATATTTTGTGAAAAATATGTATTTTCCAAATTTCCAAAAAAATTTCTTGAGAAGAATGGCATTGATTTACCTCTTTGCAAATTTCTATTTATCTCTGGCTTTACTACAGTATAGCTGGGTTTTCACACTTCCTTCTGCATTCTCATATTGAAGTATATTCTTATAGTTGAAATCTATGAAGAAACATCTGGCCTTACAAAGATGTATAACTCTTTCAAATCAATAAAATTTTATTTTTCAAATGAATTTGGATATTTTCTTTGATACTAATAAATCTCAAATGGATAGTTTATTATTATTAATTTTTTAATATTTGCTTACTTATTTTCTGAGGGAGAGCAACAGAGAGGGAGGGAGAGAATCCTAAGCAGGCTCCATGCTGTCAGCGCAGAGCCCGATGCAGGGCTTCCTCTCACGAACCATGAGAGCACGCATGACCTGAGCTGAAATCGAGAGTCAGAGGCTTAGCCAGCTGAGCCACCCAGGCACCCCTCAAGTGCAGAGCTTCTTAATGATAGTTGCAATGCAGGATCTGATATGGTATCCATGAACTTTTTGTATTATTAAATAAAGTCATTAGTCTCTCTTGAACTTAGAATACTTCACTTCTTCATGCATAATTATGTACTGGTCATTGGGAAAATATTTGTTCACTGAATTATGTAGATCTTCTATATATTCATTATACAATATAAAGAAAAAGAGTCATTAACTTCACCACTCATCAGAAAAATTTTTGAATATTGGGAACCTTTTAACAAACTCATGGCGGTTGATAAATTTTCCAAATCGTAATTTTCTCTTAAAAACTTAAGTTTTATTCTTGCCAACAAATATTGCTAGTTGTTTTCTTTAAAGTGACAGTGATGCCTGCCAAGTTCTTAGTATGAAAAGCCACACTTACTGTCTGTTGATCTTGGGAGTAAAAATGGTGTTCCATGAAAACAGCTTGCAATTCAACAATTGCACAGTGCTTTTCTTTGAAATACCATCATTTTATGCAGCCGAAGTGCTTTATAAAGTGTACTTAATGTTTTATTATATAGGATATCAAGCAGATGTGTTTTTGAGAATTAAGATTTTAATAAAATTAAGCATTTTTGCTACTCTCAAGGAAATTCTTCAGTGAAGAATTTTTGTGGGTCTTTTTGTGTGTTTTGAGTACATGATATTTAAGACTATAATGACTACTAATATAGGAAGATTTGCATTGGGATGTCAGCAGTTTCACCCACTATTGTTCTTTAACATCAGTGTATAAAAGTCAATTCTGTGAAAAAGTCAAGTAATGTCTTAGTACTATAAAAATTCTGGCCTGAGGACCCCTTTAAAAAGTCTTGGGAACCCTAGAGGTCTACAGGCCTCACTTTGAGGCTTAATTTGTATACTAAATAAAAAATTGATGAAACTTTGTCATGGGCAGGACAAAGATAACAAATCTGATATTTAGATTTGAGCACGTTGAACGGCATTAGCTTTGAAGTACATTTACAACAAAATGGAAAGAAATATTTTTAATAAGATGGTACTATAATAAATATTTTTAACAAGATGGTATTAATAAGATTTTTTAATAGATGGTATTTTCAGTGAGTCTGTAGCCTGACCTGGTTGAGTACCTACCAAAGGATGAACACTTCAGGGCTTCAGTGTAGTTGTTCCTCTGTGAGCTTTTTTGTTTGTTTGGTTTTTGGAAAAAAAATCTTACAGGACAGTACTGTCAACTTTTTTTTTCCACCCTGTGAAATTGACCTCTGACACTTTCATGGTGGATTTCTCCAGTTTTCGTTAAAACTTGAAAGCTTACCTCAATTTGAATCCATCATCGATTTCTACTCCATTTTCTTTTGCCTTTCCAGGTTTACCTGGTAGCTGGCTTTGTGTGTGTATGTGTACAGGTGTGTGTACCAGTCTGTTATCTGAGTATTAAATTTGGTTTAAGTCATCTTCACTTGATTTGAACAAGCATTTATTACCCATTGGGATGAATGTTGATCTCATTTTATACTTTTTTTTTTTACCCATACTTGGATGTTTGATCTATATTAATCATATTTCTGCCATTAGAACAGTCTTCTGCCTGTTTTTACTTTTGCTTTTCCAAATAATTTACCAAATCTAGATAGTCTAGGGACACTCGTTTTGATTGTCTTATGGCTCCATAGA